>NC_057408.1:32667574-32999215 GCF_019320065.1 Cervus canadensis
CTTTTTGGTAAGCAAGTGACTGAGTTCCTATGAATCAATAAATAAGACTCATTTGTAATTGGCATATTAATCATGTGTATGCAAATGCTTGGTGCTAGGATATTTGAAAGAAAATTCTTTCAAGTAGCTAAACAGATCTTTATAAAATTTATTTACACAATGAATTTATTTAGCAAACTCTTTTTCATTGGTAATACAAAGGCAAACTTCAGTCCCACCACCTTCTGAATTATCACAGTGTCTGTATTGGCGAGGGTTCAAATTAACGAGTTTTACAGAGAAGATTGTTGAGCTGTCAGGACCAAAACACTGATAATAGTAACGCAGGGTTTTTTAATCTCGGGGAATAAATGAAATTTTCCTAGATGGTAGCTGATCTACAAGATATTTATATTTCATACTGCTAATAAATGTTCATTAAAACATATTTCATTGTTAATTATACAGACTAGCATTCAGAGCGCCAATAAATTGTATCCCTATTATAATAAAAGTATTTAATTACAGAAGTTAGGTGGTAAGGCTTATTTTTGTAAAGTAGGTTTATTAGGTGTGTCATATGGTTTAAAAAACACAGAAGCAGACCTCAGAATGCATGAAAATTGTTTAAACATGTCAGACTGGAAATTACTGTACTATGTGATAACTGATCTCAGATTTCTAATTATCACTTTTTAAAAATTTTGCTTTATCTAGCATTAGTCTTAAAGCAAGATAAACTGCTGACTGATATTGAATGAATGATAGGCATCATCCCTCTTGTATCCGTTGTGCCAATACATCATGTGTGGTTATCTGTGGTTATATCTTGGCCACATATTATTAGGTTGTGGTAAATCATTCCTTGCCCAGAAGGGGAACTGCCTCAGGGCATGGCATTTTATTAATACATGGTCAGCACCTCTTCCAAGAAATGGGCTCTTGTGGTGGTGACAACTGTACAGCTGACAAAATTGAGGCTTACTGTACACTTTATAATTTTGTTCTGGGGAAATATCAGTTTTGAGATAGAGGAAAATGAGTCCCCATGAGGTTAAATAAGGGGCCCCAAATTAATCAGCAAAATTAGGCAGGCAGATAGGGAGAAAATGAGCAGTGGTAGGCAGCATTATGTACAGTATGTACATTACTCAGGATTATGTACAGTACTCGGGAGATGCCATGAGACAAGGTGTTAACCTTACCTCTGCTGCTTACAATCCTACGACAATGGTCAAGTTTCTCCACTTCTTGGGTTCAATTTTCTTATATGCAGAGTGGACAAGTCTTATCTGCCTCACTGATCTGTTGTCAACCAAAGACACTCTACAGTGTCTGATGCCTCCATCCCCCTAAAAAAGCTGTAGTTTAGTTCAGTTCAGTCACTCAGTCGTGTCCAACTCCCTGCGACCCCATGGACTGCAGCACGCCAGGCCTCCCACTCCATCACCAACTCCTGGAGATTACTCAAACTCATGTCCATTGAGTCAGTGATGCCATCCAACCGTCTCATCCTCTATTGTCCCCTTCTCCCCATGCCTTAAATCTTTTCCAACATCAAGGTCTTTTCAAATGAGTCAGCTCTTCGCATCAGATGGCCAAAGTATTGGAGTTTCAGCTTCAACATCAGTCCTTCCAATGAACACCCAGGACAGATCTCCTTTAGGACAGACTGGTTGGATCTCTTTGCAGTCCAAGGAATTCTTGAGAGTCTTCTCCAACACCACAGTTCAAAAGCATCAGTTCTGTGATGCTCAGCTTTCCTTATAGTCCAAATCTCACATCCATACATGACCACTGGAAAAACCATAGCCTTGACTAGACAGACCTTTGTTGGCAAAGTAATGTCTCTGATTTTTAATATGCTGCCTAAAAAGTCTCAAAACATGTTAATTCCCTCACTTTCCCTTGAAAGCTGCATTTTTCAACTTATGATCCTATCTGCTTCCCATGAGATCTCAGTTGCTGCTGCTCATTTTCCCTGTAGTCTCAGAACCTATGTTCTAGGTTTATTATTTGTTCCTGAATGACATTCTTAATAATGAGTTCTGCTGGCAATGTTTTGAGATATTGGAAAGAGCTGGCAAGTGAGACAATACTGCCAGTCTCTGATGAGGTTCTCAGGTTGACCTCACCCACTTCTGGAAATATTAGGACAGAGACTCATAAATAACTGAAAACTTTGAACTAGATGAATCCTAACTTCTCTTCATATCTGAGGTTTTATGATAATATTTCCTTAACACCTTTGAGTAAGAGGGGATCTTTGATGAATTTGATCTGACCCACTAAATTAAATCTTCTTGAGGACTGGAAAGATGTCTTACTCACTTTGTATTTCCCATGGGTATGATTATGCCAGACACAGAGGCCCTGATATAGACAAAAAGCTTGCTTTATAACTCAAAGGGCTCTCTGAGCCCTGGAGAGGTGGAGTTACTTGTTCCTACAAACTTACTGGCAGAACACAGAATTGTCACTTCATGCTTGTATATGAAGGACAAGCATAATGCTGGGTTATCCATTGGCTCCAGAAGTGCATGTTGAATAGTTAACTCACTAGTTTTGTTTAGCCTGGTCTCATCCAGTCCTTTAGTGCTCCATTCTTTGCCTCTGTTATATGGGGGTTCACAGAGTCCTGTGTATGAGAGGGAATTAAATAGGTTTGTTGACATTCCTGGGGAGTGTCATGTTAATATCTCTCTTTGTTTTTGTTTTTGTTTTTTAAGGTCAAAGTTTTTCTCACTTGATTTCAGTTTGTTGAGAAATTGTTGTTTCTTTCTCTCTGGAAATGATATAAGCAAAGTGACATAAAAATAAACAAGGAGAGCTTTTTTTTTTTTTTTTTTTTTTTTTTTTTTTACAATAAAACTACATCACATTTACCAAAATGCTGTTTTGAGTTTCTGTACAAAAAAGTAAAGTGTATTTTGCCATAAACTTTGAGAGTTTTTTTTTTTTGGAGAAAGTGTGTGTGTGTGTGTGTGTGTGTTTGTGTATGTTTTTCTTTTCTGGCTCCGGGGAGCTGGTGCTCCCATTCTTAAGCCTTGGCTGTGAGTGGCTTGCTTTAGAAACAGCAGAAATAATTAACAGGGATAAGTATTCAACAAGAGGATTAGGCATTCATATGAGTAAAAATAACATCTGCAGTGACATGATAAAAATGATGCAGACCATTAAATCGTGTACATCGGGGCATAAACTGATCACCAGCTGAGGTCAGAAAGAAATCTCCCGTCCTCATATAATATTGTACAATTAAGCAAATTTGGAAGTTTTATGCCTTATTTTAGAACATTTATTATCATCCAGCTTCCAAAACAAACTCCAGATTCTTGATTGTCTTCTCAGCATTTCCAATGACCTTAAACATTCAGTGTTAACACCAAAATCCATACTTTCATTACAACTGCAATCTCAACACTCGCTCCATTGTTTTCCTGCTTCTGTCACTCCAGTGACTGGCAGTGTGGAGCTTTCCACTCTTCTTGTGCTGGCCTACTTTATGGTCAACAACATTCATGGAGGAGATGGCTGGCCAAAGTTTGATGTGTAAGCCTCTGGCAAGGGCTGATGTAAGTTTCAAAACAGAACTCAGATTTGCCATTATCCTTTCCTTTATTCATAAAGCTTATAATATAGTTAGAAAAATATTAATGTGTTAATTATTTAATGGGCTTCCCAGGTGGCTCAGCGGTAACGAATCTGTCTGCCAATGCAGGAGATGCAGGTTAGACTCCAGTGTCAGGAAGATCCCCTGGAGAAGGGAATGGCAACCCACTGCAGTATTCTTGCCTGGGAAACCCCATGGATGAAGAGCCTGGCAGGCTACTATCCATGGGGTTGGAAAAAGACTTGTACATGATTTAGTGACTAAACAATAACAATTATTTAATGATAACCTACTCTTTGTTCTAGGTGCTAAAATACAACATTGAATAAAATAAACACATTATTTGTCTCATAGAGAAGACAGATGAAATGCAGTTAAAAATTCCCAAACAAAAACTGGAAGAAATGAAGAAATAGACTGATAGTAATGACTTTCAATAGTGGATAGAACAAGTAGGCAGAAAGTAAAAAAAGAAATGGAAGTTTTGAAGAATCCTGTAGCCATCTAGACCTAACAGGCTTCTACAGAGCACTGTTCAATAACAGTACAATACACTATACTCTCCTTAAGTGCAGGCGAAACTTCCGCCAGATTGGGCTATATGCTAAGCCACAAAGCAAGTTTCAACATCCTTTTAGGGATAGAAATAAGTTTGCTCTTTGGCTACAAAGTAACAAAATTAGAAATCAGTAAGGAAAACAAATTTGGGAAGATGAAAAATATGTGGAAATTAAACATTTCTAAAGGACTAGTAGTCAGGAAAAAATATATGAGAAAATATTTTAAAATGAATAAAAATGAAGATAAAATAGCAAACTTTGGGATACAACAAAAGCAGTGTCCCCAAGCAAATTTATAGCCGTAAGCACCAATACCAAAAAAAAAAAAGACATCAAGAATATAACCTATCTTTCCACCTAAAGACTTGAAAAACAAAGTACAAAATTAGCCTAAGTAAGAAGATGGGAGGGAATAATAACTATTAGAATGGATATTAATAAAATATAGAATAGAAAAATAATAGACAAAAATAAATGGTGGCCAGACAACTGCACACCCACGTGTGAAAGAATGAAGCTGAAATATTCACAACACATGCAAAAATTAGCTCAAATGGATTAAAGTCCTACCTAAGCATAAGAACTAAACTATAAAACTCTCAGAAGATGACATAAGTCCAAAATAGGCTATTGTGTGGTTGCTTAGGGCTGGAAAGGGGTGATCGGGAAAATAGAAGGGTAATAACTAAAGGATACAAGGTTTTTTTTTTTTTTTTAGATATAGAAAATGTTAGAAAGTTGATTGTGATAATGGTTTTACATGCTGTGAATATACTAAAAGCTATTGAATTGCATACTTTAACTGGATTAATTGTATGGTAAGTGGATTATATTAAAGATTGGAAGAAACCTAGAACATCAGCTGTCCCCTCATGTTTCATCACACTGCGTCTGGATCAAATCTCTGAAACAACTCTTTGTAATAGGGAAGAACAAATCCGACTCCATGTTAGGTCTGTTGCTTTTACTTTAACTCTTGTGCTTTGTTGCCTGTGCTTAGTCAAGCTGGCTCTGCACCTTTTATAAAAGAAAGTTGCCTATAACCTGAAATATACAGATTGGCCTATTTTCAAGGCTCTGACCTTTAAGAGTCCATTTATATAGAGATAAAAAGTCACAGAACAGAAAATAACATTTGTTTTACTGGAGGTTTATAGGAACATCTTGACCTGACAAAGATTCCAACACCAAGATGTTTGCAGCAACTAACCATGATCCTCCCTCAAATTGCCTTTAAAGGTGCTTTGGTGAAACCTTTCCAGGAGTTTGGACTTTTTGGGGCATGGGTCAGTCATCTCCTTGCACGGATGCCCTGCAATAAAGCTGCCTTTGCTCCAAATTCTGACATTTGGGTTTGTTTGGTCTCACTGTACATCAGGCTGAGCATCTTGCTTTTGGTAACAGCCTTGGCATCCTTTTTATTAAGGAAAACATTACCTCAAGGAAAGTATCATCTCTCAGGTATCCTATTTCATGTTTCATACCACTCTCATTGTTAAAAAGTTCTTTCTTTCTTGTATGATAGTTCTCTCTGCAGGACTTTCAAACTATTCATTTTGGACCTCATAGAATAAGTCAAAATCCCTCATATAAATAAAAACTTTAAACAGATGGAAACATAATTTTTGTGGTTGCCCCACCTGAAACATATTTATAAGTTAAAATCTTTCCTGACTCCAACTGTTGGTCAAACGGCATGACTCAATACCCTGCATAGAGGCCGTAATTCAAAGGTCATGTTAAGTTTCTGAATGTAAGATGTTTAAATTAGAGCACAAGACCACAGTTCTCATCTGACAGCAAATGACTCTGTCTTCCTGGAACCCACCTCCATAAAGTCAGCACAGCGACTTCTTATCAACCAGGAGAATATAAAACAGAGTTTAGTGCAAGACAATTCACAAGGTTTTCTGGAAGGTCCATAACTTTTCAGGGAAGGCAAATCATCCCTGAATCTGGGGTGAAGTTCTGGGCCCTGCCATCAGCAGGCCTGTCTCCAAGCCCGAGCTATCCCTGAGAACAACTGCTGAGCTAGGTAAGCAAAATCTGCCCTTTGGGGCTGACGTAGGGAAAGATCAAATGAGCAATATTTAAAACATTTTTTCTTTTGAATTAAAATGCGCAGTTTTAAGCCATATTTCAATTATCAGCTTGACATTACTCTTTAAGCAAATGACTAGAGTTAACAAGAGAGCTACTACATTTTGAATACATTGATTTTCTGCTTGGTGTAAACTCTAAATAGCCGATTAGAAAGCTGTGAATCAGACAGACTCAGTGTACCTAATATATCCTGCAATATACTGCAAACTGGAAACGTTCGGATCTTTGAAGGTGAAATGAATTAAAAGCACATGATTGTTACAACTTCAATATATAAATAGTAACAACACACTAGCTCTTATCTGGCAATTTAAAAAATAGTCCATATTTTGTTATGCACGTCAACCTAATGCATAAAACTACTGAGCTTAAAGGTATAAAGAAACATAGATTTATTTTTCAAAAACGACTGTGAAATGAAATGAATACTTAATTGAATAGTTTCCAGTTACAGAATATGCTGAAGTTGCCCTTCATTATTTTCATAAGCTGCAGGATATTCTTGCCACTGTGTCTCTCACTTATATCTTAGTGTGACACTCTTGTCCATGTTTAGCCTGGGCCCCCATTTTATCGATCACAGGAATATCACCTCAGCTTAAATAGTATTCTTTGAATTAAGAATTAGTTGTCTTTCCTCAGCTCTACTTCCAGCACTGACAGTGTGACCTTGGGGAAATGACTTCACCTCTCAGTATCCTGAGTTTCTCTAACTATAAAATTATATTAATGAAATGATAGCACGTGCCATGTCATTGAGAAGGGTAAAAGGTGATTATAACAGCACAGGCTTGTCATTGCAATTATAACATCAGGAAAAAAATCATGTAATTATTCTAAGGCCCCTTTCTTACCAATCACTAAAAAGTATATTTCATGATATTTTGGTTCTGAAATTTAAACGTCATAACAGAATTGAAAAACTGGAAGGAGACTTTATCTATTTGATGTGATTATTTAGCATATAAATTGCATTTATTGATGCAAAGCACCTCCCAGTAATTTTTCCAAGCTGTTTTCCTCACACAAATCCAGGTATCAGATGGCCTTTGAGCTAAGAAAACTCAAGCACAGGGGATTGTTAGCCTAGCACAGTGAACCACAGCATACAAAGATGGGAGCATGTCTACAAGGAATATTTACATCTTCTCCTGCCTTAGAGGGAAGGACAGTGCAGACTCAAGTAGACTTCCCCTTTACCTTCACCTTTACTGACTCTTAGCCTACCCCTGGAATACCTTGCACTGCCTGTTACATTAAATGACTTTGTGCCACCCTCTCATTTCCAAGAGAAACAGAGGATTCCTTTCTCCCATTCAATTTTCCCAGGCAGGCCCAGGAGATCCTAAAGTATTACCTCCTCTTCACTCTGCAGTACAACTTAGGACTCCAGTTCCAGGAAACTGAAATCATGTTGAAGTTTTAATAATTAAAACAAAACAAACCTGTGGGAAATTATCCTTCTCATAGGTCATTGCAAAAAAACTCTATTTTGCAACAAATCAACAACTTTTAAACCAGATTTCAAAATCTGGAGGGAAAGAATGGAGTAGTGGATACTTCCCATTCAATTAAAATCATTCCCATGTGCTGTCATGAATTAAGTCTCATGGGTTGGGTCCACTACTCTATTGAATCATTGGAAATGTTAGATGGAAGCTCAGCTAAGTTCATTTGCCCAGGCTTCACTTCAGGAATAAGCCACACTTTGCTTAGTGGTGTTATGTCTTTTGTTTCAAAGATAGTTAGAGAAAGTTAAGAGAATATAGCAATATCCAAATGAAGGAAAATGTTTTCTTTGGGGACATCATATAATCAGGTTCTTCAGTCTGAATAATTCAAAGTTGAATTGACTCAAAGTCTAAAAGTCTATAAAACTGAAAAGAACACAGAGAGGACTGAGATGGACTTGTTCATCAAATTCCAGAGCAAAGGGACCCCTTTGAAGCTTGAAAAAGAAAGATTTAGGATAAATGGAGAGAACCATTTTTTCTTCTTTTTTAAACACAGTGGGGGATAAACTTACAGAACTCATTATCCCAACTTTAGCTATTCATTAAAAATATAAATAGATTCAGACTAAGATTCATTTCTGAATAAAGATTGCTGATGTGTTCCTGAGGAAGGTTCTGGTTTAGTTTAACAGTTGGGAGCCTTTCCATTATTGTCATCCACATCTGATTTCAAATTCTAGCACTGGAAAGAGAACTTAACTTGCAAAGCCCCAGTTTATCTTGTGTCATAGGAATAACAATAGTATATACATTTTAAATGTTTTACAGTGATTAAATGACACAATGCATGTTAACTTCGTGGTTGTTGCTGTTTAATCATTAAATCATGTCCAACTTGGACTGTATCCTGCCAGGCTCCTCCATCCGTGGGATTTTCCAGGCAAGAATAGTGGAGTGGGAGGCCATGTTCTTCTCCAAAGGACCTTCCCAACCCAGGGATCAAACCTGTGTCTCTTGCATTGGCAGTGGATTCTTTAAAGCTGAGCCACCAGGGAGCTGATGATGAAGATGAAAGAGACAAAGATGAAAACAAAGAAGAAAATGAATAAGACAGATGAATATGAAAACTAAGTAGAACAAGAAGGATGGTAAAATCTTTCCAGTTTGCCATTTTCAGCTGAATCTTAAACAGGATATTTTTGACATTTGCAGGGCAGTCTACTCAACAATTAATTGTGCTCTTCAAAAAGCAGTGGAGCCTCATTCAAGAAATCCAGATTTAGATGGTAGATCTGAATCAAAGAAAACTATTCCATACACAGTCTTCTTAGTTATGGGTTACTGAGACGTATTGAAATACACAGGCAAACAAGTGCTTTTGTTTATACACAGACACATATAAGCAAGTAAGTAAGTAAGTAAAGTCGCTCAGTCGTGTCCGACTCTTTGCGACCTCATGGGCTGTAGCCTACCAGGCTGCTCCATCCATGGAATTTTCCAGGCAAGAATACTGGAGTGGGTTGCCATTTCCTTCTCCAGGGGATATTCCCGACCCAGGGATCGAACCCAGGTCTCCCGCATTGCAGGCAGACGCTTTACCCTCTGAGCCACCAGGGAATCCCTACAGACACATATGGAGACACGCAAACATACTTCAACTCTTGTTCCAATGAGTCTTCAGTTTAGTAAGAAATTAAATTTATAGATTGATAAGCTGATTTGATGAAGAAACAGCTAAACTAATTAATTTTGTTTATAAATACAGGCTATCTTTTAGTATATACTAAAATCTGAGGTATTTTCTTCTTTGGCTCATATCTTTACCCTCCTATTGAAAAATAAGTAGAAAGCAATGATTCCATATCAAACATCAGAAAACACATCTCTGTGTGCACTCAACTTATACCCGCACTCCCATGCTCATTGCAGCACTATTTTCAGTAGCCATAATATGGAAACAATGTAAGTATATATCAAAATATAATGAAATATTCAGCTATGAGAAAGAAGGAGGTCCTGCCATTTACAACAATTTGGATGACACTTGAGGGCATTATACTAAGTGGAATGTCAGACACGGAAAGAAAAGCACTGTATTATATCACTTATATGTGGAATTTTATAAACGACAAAATCAGAGAGAGACTAAAATGATGATTCTCAGGGACTAGGCATGGCAGAAATGTAGACATATTGGTTAAAAGTTACAAATTTCTAGCTATAAGAAGTTATGAGGATCTAGTGGACAACATATGATTTTAGCTAACAATACTGTGTTATATACTTGAATGTTACTAACATATCTTAAATGTTCTTACTGCAGAAAAATAAATAATAATTTTGTGATGAGATGAAAGTATTCGTTAATGCTGCAGTGGTAATCACTTTGCAATATATAAATGTATCAAATCAAGACATTGTTCACCTTAAACTTACACAATGTTATGCATCATTTACATCTTAATAAAGATGGAAAAAAGGAATTTGAGCCAAGTATTTTCTTCCATCCTCTTCAGCCCTTCCTAAGAATGGTCTGAAATGAAATGTACTATCCGTGAAGGTTCATAGCCAATCTCTCCTTTTTCTTTTTAAATTTATAGTCTCTTATGGTTATTACCTCTATACCAAATGGCTCCTTTTTTTTTTCCTGAAAATATATAACTTTTCTCTTTTACCCACTGTAAAATCAACGACACCTCCACAATTCTTTCCTAACATTCATTAAAAAGATTCACATGAAGGGGCCACCCCTAAACACACACATAGTCTCACACACACACACACACACACACACACACACAGAGGCACACACATATCTTCTGTCATCCTCCTGAGCACACATGTCTCACTTATATGGTGTTGTCTTCACAGTTCCAGCAGAGGTCCCGACACTCAATCTGCATGGCTCTTATCTGCCCTACACAGGAGCAGGCAAAGAGGTCTCGGGGCAATGGAGGCATATTTGTTGCCGTTCAGTGCAAGTTGTCCTTTTTTTCCCTTTCTCTCTCTCTTTTTTCTCTCCCCTTCCAAGATAAATAGAAGTAGAAAGGACAAGCAGTTTTGATTAGCATTTAAAATGTTGTCAATTTTTAATGAAAGCGTAACCTCCAACCATCAACTTCACACAAACTAGAGACAAGGTTGCAAAGCGAATGCTAATATATTTGGCACACTTTCTCACACTTGTCCTTCCATGAACTTTTCTTGTTGCTAATTTGTTATGTCAGCCCATATTAGTAGGTTTCAAAAGTCCAAACTGGCAAGTGTGGTGACCCAAAGAGAACCAGTCTTTGGAAGATCTTTAAATCGAAACATAAGAGTCAGGCAGTTTATTAGCTGTGTACCTGTAGTCCTAGAGATGTGACTATATTCACTTGGAGGAATTGCCAAGCTTCAGGAGTAATCTTTAGAGTCTTTCAAAATTCGTTTCTGAATGTGACATTTTTATTCAGGAAATAAATGCTTGCCAGTCAGTCGACAACATTCACTGCATGCAAATGATATATTTGTTCTACCCTCTATTGATAAAACCCAAAATAACAAAAGGAATGCAGGATGCAATGATTTCACTCAAGGAACTTACATTTTTAATAGCAAAACACAAAAATAAATATGAAAAGAACATAAAAACACTGAGATAAATATGTAAATAAGTGTGAAAAATTCAAGAGCAAACTGCTGAGAGGGGTGGGTTAATAGATGGCCCATATACAACTGAACACCCACACCAGTACTCTTGCCTAGAGAATCCCAAGGACAGAGGAGCTTGGCAAGCTGCAGTCCATTGGGTTACAGAGAGTTGGACGACTGAAGTGGCTAAGCAGAGCAGCAGCATACAGCAGAAGAGATTGGAGTGTCTCTTAGACCACAGCTGCTTCATGAGCCAGTGCCCACAGCCTATTCTTCCTACCATCCATCTACTTGGAGGAAGCCTGGTGATAAAGGCACGGTAGCAGGTTATCTCTAGAAGCAACAAAAATGGAGGCAAATCCCTGAGCCATGTTCCACAAAAACCATGAGACGTTTGACCTCTGCTTGAATCTTCATTGAAAAAACAAGAAAGCAGCCAAGCTAGTTTCCACTTTTGGTGGATTAAAAAGAAATATTTGTTGTTTAGGTCAATTCAGGTTTACTGCTGTCACTTTCTTACTATCTCTCTCTCTCTCTTTAATTCACTGACATTATCTACAAATGAAAGTGCCCCTGTAGGGCCCACTTGCAGCAGACAGTGTGTGATTTCTATGAAAGTAGGCTGAGTTAGTCACAGAGGTCTTCAAACACAAGGTACTACTTATTCCAGTATTTTCCTCAGGAAATTCACATTGCTCAGTTTTCACTGGGAATGGGGCTTGAAGAATATTAGTTTTCTCAGGTGCCTGACATAATGCTTTCTCTAGTTATTCTAAGAGTATCTAGAATATTCGTTTATCAGAAGTTGTCTGTGGTTATTTGCTTCATGTTTATGAATTTTAACAAGAATTTATGGTTCTTTCTGGGCAAATATACATATATTCACTCCTCTAAGCTCTATTCTTTTCCAAACTTTCCATCATCTTTTGGGGACTATTTTATACTCTGGAGAAAATTCTCTCATTGTTGTAAAGGGGGAGTTTTCTATTAGGACTAATGCTAAAAGGAAAACATCTTGTCAAAAATAGAACTTAATGAGCTCTGCATTTTATTCTAAATTGAAATATGCAAATCAGTAGAAAGAAAATCAAAGATGAAAGCTCTTAACATTATAATGTGCCCCTAGCACACTTTAAAAATAATAGTCTCTTTAAAGTATACGGTCATGAAGGTAATATAGGTAAGCTTACAATAAAAACAAGCACATTTGTATTTCCATTCCCTGGCTTCTGTATTTAATTCTAGAGTGTTAATGTTGTATTAAGTGTCTGAGTTAATTTAGCCGGAAACACACACACACATACACGTATCTTTATTAAAAATAGGAATTGCATGAGAAGATATGATGGAAGAATTAAAAGTAAAGGTCATGAAATTTGATCATCTCCATATTTAAGGTTACTCTAAGTGCTCTGCAAATAACAAGGTGCTTTAATGCCGTGCCTGCACTTTCGTCTCATTTAATATGAAACCCATGAAAGATTGTTCCTGAAGTCATTATCTTCAACTGTTGAGAGCATAGATCATGACTAAGTGACTGAAGTGCCGTGGGAACTCTCAATGGGATCCTGTTCAGGATCTGATATATGTCTCTTGGTATCCATCAAACTCAAATGATGTGCAAAAGAAAAGAAAGACAGAACTTTATTATTTTTTTGAAGTTTCTGTCCTGCTGCTGAAATGCAGGATAAAGGTAAGTTGAGAAACTGATGCCCAAGAAAGTTAGTTTTAAAATGCTATGTGAAAGAATATTTAAATATTCCTGTATGAAAATTGCATCTGGCTTATTTTAAAAGTTACACATTGTACACTTTTGAAATAGCAAAGGTGTTTTGAATCACACTTTATATGTTTTCTTTCTATATGAAAAGTTGGTTAACCTATATGACAAATATGTTCTGAATAATTAACATTCATGTAAATGGACATAGGAGAGGGTGTCATAAAATAATTTTGCCTTAAGAGAGCAGTACCTGGCTTGAGTGATTAAGCATGTTATAATAGATGAGGAAGTATTTGAGGTAGACTTCATAAAAGGCATCATGAGAGGGCATTTCAAGGTGAAAGAATGACGTCAGTAAATCCATAAAAGAGGAGAGTAGGAGACTTCATTCTATTATGAAGAGATTATCACTAGTAGAACCTCACATACACTTGGAGACAGTTGGAGCCTCTTCAGCTGGATGAAGACTTTAACAACTTGGACTTGTAGTTAAAAAGTTTACTGTATGCTATGAGGAAGAAAATGACACCAATCAAAATATTTTGGAAGGACAACTTTTGGAAGCAAAATGCATTGATAAACTGGAATGGGAAGAGATGAGGGCAGGAATATTTATTAAAAGATTATTAAAATAATGTAAGGCTTAGTACAAGAGAGCTTTCAAGTGTGGTAGACATTGGAAAGACAAGACAAAAAAAAAAGATTACACCAAAAGAATCCTAGACTAATAGTGAGGGAAGTTATATGAGGAGAAAAGTCTCAGTTGATATTATTCTAGGTTTAAATATAGTTAATAATGACCCTGCTAGATACTTATTCATCTATGTGGACAAAGGAAAGAGTCTTTGAGTTAAATTCTAAGCATTCTCTGTTTTAAGCATACCCTCTGGATGGAAGTATGCAACAGCTACTTGGAAAGTCAAATTTGGGTGTTAAAGCGGTCCAATAAAGATTTAGAGTAGAAGTTCCTTGAATAAAGAAGGCATTCAGAGCAAATGTTACTGCAAAAATGAAGAAAGCAAAGAAAGCAGGGTGTAGTGGGCTGAACAATACTCCGATCTTACCCGTGTTCTAGTCCTTGGAACTCACCAATGTTACCTACCATGCAAAGAGCCTTTGTAGATTTGATTAAATTAATGCTTTTGCAAATATGAGGTTATCCTGATGTGCCTTAGGTGGCACTGGCAGTAAGTAACCCTCCTGCCAATGCAGGTGACAAAAGAGACCTGGGTTTGACCCCTGGGTCAGGAAGACACCCTAGAGGAAGGCATAGCAACCACTCCAGTATTCTTGCCTGGAGAATCCCCGTGGACAAAGGAGCCTGGAGGGCTTCAGTCCATAGGGTCATACAGAGTTGGATATGACTGAAGTGATTGAGCATGCTGTAAATGTAATCACAACTATTCTCAGACAGAGGCAGAAGATGTAACTACAGAGCAGAAAGTTATGTAACAATGAAAGTCAAGATCAGAATGACGCAGCCACAAGCCAGAGAATACCCACAGCCCCTGGAGCATGGAAGAATCAAAGAACAAAATACCTCCCAGCACCTCTGGAAAGAACTAGCCTTGCTGACACCTTGAATTTAGTCCAGTGATAACCGTTTCCAACTTCTGGCCTCCAAAACTACAAGAAAATACATTCCTATTGTTTTGAACCACTAAGTTTGTGGTACGTTTTTAGAGCGGCAGTAGGAACCTAGCATACAGCACGTATTAAATATGGTAGAAGAACAAAGACGAGATTGAGAAGGAGTAATAGGAATCTGTGGTGTTCAATGAGTCACAGAAATTAAGGGAGAGGTTTCAAAAGAATATCTAGGATTGAAAAGCAGACAGAAATTCTATACATCTCAGATTACAATTTCAAGGTGCAGAAGGGAGCAGAGGGTATGGGTGAAGGGGGTCAACTGTAAGGACTTTTAAGTTGATTTGGTTTCCTTGCTCAGATCCAAAAAGAAGTTTGAGTTTTCAATATATAGGCCCAAGGTCAACTCTCTTCTATTCCCTGATGTTCAAAGGAAAATATTTTTCTATGTATCTTGCTGGGCTTTAAGCTTTTCATATGCATATTTTGAGGCAGCATATAATAAATACAGTGGTGCTCTCACTGGAAGATTTCCATATCAGCTGCAGGAAGCTGGTGAGATAGTGGGCTGAATTACTCAGGTAAACTGTTAGTTTCTCGGTGTCATTGTTTGAAGTTTCAACAAGTTAGAATACAGACAATTTTATACCTAACTGATTAATTCCTTTCCAAGCCTCTGTATTTTATGAAATGATGGTTTTGATGTAAGTGTGTGTGTGTGAGTGTGTGTGTGTGTGTGTGCACGCACGTTGTTCAGTGATGATATGACAATAAATGAATTTACGTAAAGTCAGCTTCATAGATCTGTATGTGAAGTTGTCCAGGCTCCCTACCTGATTTGACCTTGGGACCAAAGAATGTTTACATCAGTGATGAGTCTATCAGTTCTTGATGAATCACAATGCTTGCTATGTTTAATCATTACTGATAGTAACAGCTGACAGCAAAACCTGAATTATATTTAATAGAAGAGAAAAAACATTTTTTAACAAATGACTGTTTTTGCATATGGATGGAGTGAACTGAAGGTTATTCTGTGTATTTTTATAAAGTATATGAAATTACAGAGGCTGCATTTATTTCCTTTTGAAAATAAACCCTGAAAATGCTTCCTGATAAGCCCTTTAATTTAAAATACCAGAATGTAATATCCTTTGACTTTATAGTATGAGAACTGCTTGTCCTAGCATCCCTGAGGAGTGAGATTCTCCCTCATAGGTCAAAAATTATTTTGATTGAGTAGAAGGTAGGGGAAAGAGAGTACTGATGTCTTTAATGCTCTTAACCATTGAGGATGGAAAAGAAGAAGCAAATCTTGTTTAAATATCCTGTACTTCCTTCACTATACCATCCACTGGCCAAAGGGGCATGTGCTGAGCTCTGCTGGACAATTGTTTGGATTTTTTAACAGGAGAAAGCTTCCATTTCTATGTATATAACTGGGAAATGATTTTCTCTGCCAAAACAAAGCAGAGCAAAGCAACGCTTCATCACCAGTCTGAACACACAAGCCTTTTTCCTCTCCATAAATGTCTTTAAGGTGCTATAGATTCCTGTGCAAACCAATCTGATGGGCTGCAGCTGAGGATGCTTTCAAAGGCATGTGACTGTGTAGATGCAGTAGCTTTTATGTAACCATGGCAACAACAAGCTTCTTCTCTAGTGTCTTAATTTGGGAGAGGGCAGGGAAAATAGCATGGGACCTGATAGGAACTCCTGTTTCAAGCTGGGAAGGGAAGGGGTAGCTATGGCTATAATATGTAATTTGTCCTTTTCATACCTATAATGTTACAAGGGTGGACCTTGGACAGCTTTTGCACTTTGTCCTTCTTGTCTGTCGTCCACTGTCCCCCATTTTTCTACACTGACTTAAGCCTGCTGCAACTTGGGATGACACTCATAGGCACACAAGCTAAGATTCCAGGTAGAGCTGTTAGACCCAGCCCTTCCTCCTTCACACTTCATGTTTGTAATGTCCCTCTCTCCAAGCAAACATGACCCAAATCTCCTTTGTGTCAATCACACGTAGGTCCTGCTTCCATGGGAACCCTGTTGTTCAGTGGCTAAGTCCTGTCCAACCCTTTGCGGCCCCATGAACTGCAGCACTCCAGGGTTCCCTGCCCTTTAACATCTCCCTGTTGTTGTTGTCCAGTCACTAGGTCAGGTCTGACTCTCTGCAACCCCATGGGTTGCAGCACGCCAGGCTTCCCTGTCCTTCACTCTCTCCCAGAGTTTGCTCAAATTCATGTCCATTGAGTCAGTGATGCCACCCAACCATCTCATCCTTTGTTGCCTCCTTCTCCTCTTGGCCTCCATCTTTCTCAGCATCAGGATCTTTTCTAATGAATCATTTCTTTGCATCATGTGGCCAAAGTATTGAAGCTTCAACTTCAGCATCAGTCCTTCCAATGAATATTCAGGGTTGATTTCCTTTAGGATGGACTGGAAACCCTCAGCACTTGTAAGTCACCTCAGTCATTAACCCCTTATTCAATTTTTTCCTCAGCTTTTGGACTGGTTTTAGTTGGTCCGTACTCTCCTAGGATCATCCCAGTCTCTCAGATTAACCCTCCTGACTAGGAATTGAGCAGGACCCTCTCCTGCAATGGCAGATTCTCCATCTATCCCTACTGAGAGGCATCTGGTAAGGCAAAAAAATGTAGCTAGAGGATGACAATCTTATTTCCCAAATACTGGCTGTTGCATGGCCTTGTTGTGTGTGGCAGGCTTGGGAGCAAGGTCTGAGAGTTTCATGGGTCCTGGAGGTGCAACTGTCCTTTCCTGGAAGCCAGCTCTGGCGAGTGGCCTGGGAAGTGGGCTTTCTGGGGACCTCAGCTCCCTCTTTCTTCACATCTTCATGTTTGTGCCACCACAACATGCCTCTCTCCTAAAAGAACACAGAAACTAAATCAAAGCTCAAAATGGCTTTTGATCAGTTTTGTGTTTCAACTTCATTAACCACCCACTGTTTGCACTGAAATGGGAGACTGTGGTCAGTCTGTAGTTGGTCCATCCACACTGGACCCCCTTCAGCTCCACAGGAGATCTCCTATGGGTTTTGTGCTCTGGAAGCAAAGAAGGATGATGACTGTCTTGGGTCAGGGACAGGGAGATCCTGGGAGAAAGGAAGAGGCCTTGCCCTTCTTTTATCTGTATCACAATGACCTTTTAAGGAGTTTCACTTAGGAATAGAGAACAAGAGGCTAGAAATACTGTGGATGCTGGTAAATGGGGCTAAAATTGGTGCTGGGTCTGACAGTGGATGAAGAGGACAGAGGCTTCGTTAGTCTATGATTTCTACCCTAGCAAAGTGTTTTTCCCTTTAAGGGCTGAGATAAGTGGCTTCTGGGGGTGTTCAGCCCTAAATGCTATTAATCCATATGTAGTCAACTGGGATATTTCTGCATCATACCAGTGTTCTCTTGGTAACCATTTTATCTAAAATGGAACATTTCCAAAAGCTGATTATAAGCATGTGAAAGAAATCTTAGTTGCTATTTTTTCAAACTTCAATCAATTCACAGGGATGATTATATTCAACTATTGAGGGAAGGGTTGACGTAATCTATCCAAAATTGTTCCTGAGTCATCGCTGAAAATGTTTGTATCCATGGACTGATTCTTGTCTCGCAGTTCCTTTTCCTTTTAATTAGCAATCTTCTCCTCTTGTGCGTGTATGTATGTGTGTATGTGTTTCCTTTTCCATCCATTTAAAGCTTCTATCCTAGAAAAGATCCCTACAAACAGTAACTGCTATTTGAATGGTGAAATCAACAGCAAAGCAAGTGCGGTTCTTATAATGAAGTGAGACCTGTTGCCTCTTCAGTCTCATAAGAAATATTTGAACACATAGATATTTTTAAATGTTAGGAAAGATTGTGTGAAAAAACATACTGACTCCACCTGTTACACATTAGGAAGATTCATTTGATTCTGTGTCAGTCTATTATTTTAAGAATCATTTTAATATCCATTTCTGTTTCTATTACTTAGTTGCCCCTGATCCTTTATTTAGACTCTTTGCCATGCAAATATTATTTAAGCCTTACTCAGCTTATGTGGTGATTTTAAAATGTTTTAATGTTCCATTTGACATTCCCGCTGGTCCCATTTCTTGTGCTGAAAATGTATTAATTCCCATATCAATATATATGTATATACATTCTTGCCAGGCAGGGGTATAAAAAGACATTTCTTGTGCATATATTAGAGAAGTCATTATAAGTAGAAGGGGAGAGGGAAAGGAGGGAGATAAAAAGAGCAAAGAATAAAATGAGAATATAAAGCAAAAGTAATGGAAGTAAGAGAGAATTCCAAAATACAGAAAGTACCAGAAAGATGGAAGACATACTCAAGTTAAAGTTGGAAAAACAGCGAAGCATACTTTGAGAGGGAAAAATGCACAACAAAATCAAATAACAACCAAATAAATTGTTAGAGAAAAGAGAGAAAGAATCAGATTAGGGGCTGAGACAAATCACAAATGAAAACAGAAAAGGCAGTAAGCCTTTGGTACTGGGCCATTTCAATTTAACTGAAATATTCTGATTTCCGGTACTATCAGGCACATTTTTTCTAACTTTATCAAAAATGTTATCCCCCAAGTATTATTCTTATTAATGTTCTCTTCATTTCTGCAAGAGGCATAAAAATAACTGATGAGTGCGGGAACATAAGCTGTGTGGTTAGTGAGGCAGGGGTGATAATTAGAACATGCTGTACTACGCAGTAAACAAAGCTATTATGAACGGGAGAGTTCTTTATAGAGTGTTTAGAAAGAGGATGGAAATAATATACTTTCCCTTGACTGGCTTAAAAGCTCAGCTGGTTTCTACCCTGAGAAATTAAAAAAAAAAAAAAAAGTTGGAGTTAATTGGCCAGTGGATTTGGAAGCTAGTTAAATGCAGTCACAAATATTATTAATAGATGCATTATTCCATATTAATTTCTAACTTACATGATCCCTTTCCTACTGAAAACTTCATTTTTTGAGCTAAGTCTCAAAAATTTCATGAAACTAAGTTAATGAAAAGTCTGTGATTTTTGAATGCATGTTTTAAGAATTTTCTTCTTCTTCTTTTTTTTTTTTAATAACCTTTAATAGTTCTGATTTATAGTCCTCAAAATGTGAATTACTATTGTAACCTCTGATTTATTTTGTTCCTCACTTGTCACACTCTCATTTATCTATGTCAATTAATTCTCTGATTCTGGAACTGTTCTCCATTGTTCAAGCATGCTCAATTGTTCAGTCATGTCTGCATCTTTGTGACCCCATGGACTATAGTAACCTGCCAAGCTTCTCTGTCCATGGGATTTTTCAGGCAAGAATACTGGACTGAGTTGCTATTTTATCCTCTAGGGGATGTTCCTGACCCAGGGATCTCACCGGGGTCTCCAGAATCTCCTGCATTGGCAGGTGGATTCTTTACCACTACAGCCCTGGAAAATCTATTCTCCACTAAATCAGTCCAATATGACCATATGACTATATTTGGAAGAAACATTTTCAGAGCTATATCAAATTTATTAAATATTTTATAATGTATTTTCTCTCTCCTTCCCCATCCCCAAGGAAAGCTTAGTTATATTAAGAAACTCATGTTATAATTTTGCCTTCTCATCTAAGTCAATTGATCATTATCACCCATATTTTCCATAATACAAATTGTTTTCAGCTACTGTAAAACATTATATTTATTGTCCCTCCTAAAAATAGAAGAATTCTTTCTTAAACTAAAAGACTCTAATAATCCAATATTGTACATAGTATTTTTCATGGTAAACATTGCTTAATCACATTTTTGGGTTAGTCACAATGGTCTGGGGATAAAGTAATGCATTTTTGTGCTTTCTATGGCCACATACTCTGGAAAAGAATTGTGAAAAAAGTCTGATTACTTATTCAAGAAACTGTAAGCCAAGTAGGGAAATCCTTGATAACACAAGAAAAATAGGTAAAGTTATGGATGGCATCATAAGATAGGGTACACTTTACCTGTATGTGAAAACAGGGTCCAGAACTCAAAGCAACTTTTTAGGTAAAGACATTGATATAATTGCCTAGTGCTGATACTTGTAAGGAGTAGAGAAATTTCGTCTGGCTTTATTTGTGCTCATGTGCCCAACACTGGCCTTGGTTCTAGGAACAGGAAGAAATAATTGTCCTTATCTAGATGGACTTGATGATCTATCAGGAGTGGTGGAGATGGGCTCATAAGCAACCAAGTCCGCTGAAAATTGCTGCGGCTATATTCCAAGTGCATACGGAGGAACACAGGTCCAGAGTGTGAGCAACAGGCCACAAAGGACAAATGGCCTGGTGAATATTCACACCTGGAAATAGTTTCTGAGCTTGTCTCCCTGCTTGCCCTTACAATCTTTTCTCCAGAGTGATCCTTTTGGACACTTAAGGCTAATAATACCATCTATCACCTCCAGATTCTGCAGAAGCTTCCATTTCATTTTAAACACAATCCACAGGCCTTGCCTGGTATCCACAGGCCTGTGATTTGGCCTCTGACAACTGTCCAGCCTCATGTCCATCTCCTCCCTTCTCCACCCAGGACCTTGTCTCCTCTATACCTCCCCCAGCTCGTTCACACCTTTGGACCATGCTCTTCATTCCTACTGTTATATCTACTCTCCTCTCACTTCCTATAGGGGTCTGTTCAAACACCTGCTCAGAGAGGACTCCCCTGAACAGACTATGAAGACAGACTCCCCTCTTTCTCTATCACTAAAATTGTTTTATTATTTTTCATATAATTTATTACCTCTTGATGTTACACAACTTATTAATGTACTTGCTTACTGCATGTTTATTTTCACCAAAGTATGTAAACTCAGTGACAGCAGAGATTTCATGAGTCTCTTTCTCTGAAACATCCTTGTCTAGAATGTTGGTGTTATTGTTTAGTCATCAAGTCATGTCCAACTCTTTTGTGACCCCGTGGACTAGAGCCTGCCAGGCTCCTCTGTCTATGGGATTTCCCAGGCAAGAATATTGGAGTTGAGTTGTCATTTCCTTCTCCAGAGGATCCTCCCAACCCAGGAATTGAACTGGCATCTCCTGCATTATAGGAAGATTCTTTACTGCAGAACCACCAGGGAAGCCCTCTGTCTAGAATACTGCTTATCAAAAAAAGAAGAAGAAGAAAGAAGGACTTTCAATAAATATATGCTTTAAATAAATAAGTAAAGAAAAATGGGAAATAGTCCTAAGGGAAAGTGTAGTCATTGTCTAAAAATAAGCAGAAACCAGAATTTTCACTCATTCTGAATCACCTTTCAAAAACTGAAGCTTTCCTCCATTAGTCTTTCTGGTTTCATAAGGTAGGACTTTCAAAGATATTCAAGCAAACCCTAAGTTGTCATGTGTTAAGAAGAATTCCTCCTGTAGAAAATTCCATGCCTTAGACATAAGATTGGTTTAAATGAGCTCAAAATTCTTCCAACACTAATAATTCATGATTCTATAGACAAAAATACTTAATCACAGGAGACCTATGGTTGAATACAAAGTATTTAAAACTGTTTCAAAAAGTAATAATGTCTTGGGTCTGAATCTTTGTGATAAATAAAAGTTGATTCAAATATATTTGTGAAATTTGAAATAAATAAATTGAAATAAGCTTCTTGATAGAATGAACTTAACTATGTGAATGGGTATCGCTAATCTTCAAAGCAGGAATATCCTTGGCAGTATTAACCAGATTAATTTGAATGTGAATATATTTGGTTACAGAGCCACTTATATACTTTAGGAAATAATTTTTCTTCTTCTTTTTTTTTTTTAATAAAACAGTCAGTTAGCAGGACTTGGCAAACGTGTGAAGTGCTTAGAATTTGCTTTCTCTGTCCTACCTCTCTTTTCTGAGTCCCTTTCCCCCTTTTAGTACCCTTCTGCCTGCACTAACTCAGATCTGCAAACTTCTCTGAACCTCACACATCATGGAAAAACAATCTGACAAGCATTTCTCGAAGTTTTCACTAAACATAATCTAAAATAAATTGTGGAAATTATTCTATGTGATGATGGTCATATTTTAAAATGATTTAAATAGTAATAAAAATAATGGCAATTTTTAAAATAAAATTCTAAGTGACTTCATCTTTAACCTTAGAAATAAACAGTGCAGATATGATCATCTTTATAGGAGAGAAAATTAAGGCTCAGAAAGAGAAAATAGCTCCTTCTTTTCCCTGAATTACTAAAAATGGAACCAGGGACCTGATGTGAATGCATTCACCCTAATGTTCAGTGCCAAAGATGCCTAGTAAGACATCATCAAGCATTGTGGCATCAGTGTAAGTGGTGGTGTCTGCTGATAGAGGAGGTGTAGACTGCCCCAGGGTACTTGAAATAAGAGATCAACAGAATATATCTTTTAATAAAGTACTACCGAACCTGTCCCCCAACCCCATCCCCCAAGACTACACAGAAGAGTGAGAAGGTTGGTTTGGCTTCGGAGAGAAGGGTAGCGCCAGTCAGAGGGGCGAGGTCACGTTTCCACTTGGTTTTCTTTCCCTGCACCGAGTCTGACTGTTTGCTATGCTTCTTCTCCATTGCCATCAACAACATATAAAACAGACGAATTGTGTCTTTAACAGTGAAGGCACAATGGAATTTGAATTTGGGAGGCTTGCCAAACATCTCCTCTTTCTGAGCCTCCACTTAGATTTTTTTTTTTTTTTTTTTGCTACCAGCCATAGAGAAGGTCAGGAGAAAAAGGCATGATGATAAACTCACTTGTAAAATTGTTCTAACAAAGCATCTGTGAGCTACTGCTTGATCAAAATGACAGACATCAATCAGAATAATAACTTCAAATATGAGATTTTCAATTAGTGAGTGAACATAAATAAACGTGTCTGGAAAATCAGCATAAGGGATTTTAGACAGAGACAGCCCATACATAACAAGAGAGGGGCAGGAAGCAGGGAAAAGGTATATGGTTTGGCAAATGCAAAAGAGACCCCAGAACTCAGGGTCAGAAAGGACCTAGAGAGATCAGCTTTCAGATAAACGAAGACCTATGCATAGTTATCCTTGAGTGATGCTTTTGAGCTCATATATTCCTTATTAGACATGTGCAAAGAAGACTAGCTTCCATTTTGTGAGGGGTGGAATAAAAAAGCTTCCTCTGCTGCTTAATATCAGTTCCCAGATCCCCCTAACCAAATCACCTGATTAGACAAACTATCAAAATAGAAGGTGTAGCACTCTTGAGGGGATATCCTTTAGGGGTGGAAAGGAGAAAATGGAATGCTACAAAGGTCTGGGAGTTTTCTGAAATCTTGAGTTTGGCTTTTCAGCTAACTGAGTAATCCAGAGTTTAGTCCATGGTATCTGACAACAGAGTAAAAAAGTGATTAACACAACTAGGACAGAATTACTCTTCAAGTATAAACAAGGAAGAGGAAAGGAGGAGATGCTTGCCTCGCTGTATGCCTCACAGACCAGTGTAATTATAATAACAACAAAATAAAACCTTGGAAACTCTATGTATATTCTACCTTTCATTATAAAGCCACTAAGGTCTTTTCAAACAATAACTCATTAGTCTTTACAATACCCTTGTGAAAGAGTTGAGGATGTATATGTCACTAGTATTTTGCATTTCTATTGTATTTTCCCTCTAAGGAGATAGAAGCGGGGTGGCTTGAGGTTGTAAACTGGAAACCACTTCAAATTGATAGATGGCTTTGAATTCAGGCTTTGTTATGGCTTCAAATGTGCTCTCTCACCATGAAAAATATTGTATGTTGTGGAGAGGAAAGAAAGAGAGGTAACAGTAGGCATCTGCTTTGATGGTCCCTCGATGGCTCTTTTTCCCTCATATCTTTGTACCCAGTTGTTCTGAGTTCAGGCAATGAACACTTGGCCACATTGAGGGGAGTCTCAGCCCAGTTTCCCCATCTTAAAGGAATAGAAGTCTGACTTTCAGACACTTCTCTACGGTAGCTAGTTCAGGGCCTCTTAGTGTTTCTCTAGTTTCTGCTGAAGTGAAAGTGTTAGTCGCTCAGTCATGTCTAACTCTTTGCGACCCCATGAACTGTAGCCTGCCAGGCTCCTCTGTCCATAGAACCCTCCAGGCAAGAATGCTGGAGTTGGTAGCCATTCCCTTCTCCAGGGGATCTTCCCAGCCCAGGAATCAAACCCCCATCTCCTGCATTAAAGACAGCTTCTTTACCATCTGAGCCACTAGGGAATTTCTGAAAACAGGTACCCTAACACTATTCTAGAATCCCCTGCATTGCTCTCCTCACTCAGGAGCCCAACTCCATGACTGATGTTCTTAAGCTGGTAAAATCAGGTAAGGACCTGAAAGAGTTTAATTATAACCACCTTAAGCCTTCTGCTTTCGATCTAATGAAGATGCCCTTTTCTCAAACAAGAGACTGAATTAAAGAGTCTTTTCCAACATACAGCTTCCCCAGGGAGTTTCTTAAATATTTCTTGTGATCTCAGCTCCATAACAAAAGAGAGATTGAAAACTATTCTGAATAGTGTAAGTAGACCAGCAGATGGGTTGGAGGTCTGTGTCTAAGAAACAGTAAGAATTCTTTAAACTTTATGTTTTAAGAATGCCATGTAACATATATAAAATAGTGGGTACAAAGCAGAGCTGTATTATCATAAGTAATCAATGATATAAATGATATAAACATAATCAACAATAACAATAATTGATGATCTAAGGTAATATAGACTATTAGAGAAAAGAGTTCTTGAAATGTGCTACCAAATTCCTGCGTATCATGGGAGTCTTTTTGAGTTGCTGTTTCTGCCTTGAGAAGAAGGGTCATTTTTCTGTAATCTACAGATTTATGATTTCTTTTTTATTATGTATCATGAAAATTTTAAAACATGAAGAACTGTTCTATTATCTAGATTTATCAAAAGTGAAATTGTTTTGAGGACTATAATGTTGCAAATTCAGTTGAAATGACCTTTACTGCTCCCTAAGCCATTTTGCTCTTTCCCTCCTTCAGAGTAATCAGCATTCTTTAATTTGATGAGCATCTTCATACTTGTTATTATTGTATTATTTATACTTATAGCCACATGCAATGTATAGCATTGTGCTGTATCTAACAATTTTATTCAACAGGAGTTATACAAATGATTTTTTATCTAGGTTTTTAAGTCAGTATTATTTTTAAAGATAATTATGATGATGTCAATATTGTCAGGTTTTATTACTGAATTGGGCAATATTTCAATCAAATGGAAATATGACCAAATTTAATATAATCTACTCTACCTGAATGAACAACCTGTATTAACACATGAAAATATTTTGCTGTATTTGTTCAGATTTCTCTCTCTCTCTTTAATGCAAGAAAACATGATTGAAAGAATTAAATCCTGACTTTCCAGTCCTTTCCCTTCTTCACTGATTAGATATAATCATTATTCTGAAGTTGGTATGTGCTATTTCCAATTTTTTTATTTGTCTGTAATATAGTCTTGAATATTTTTTAGTATTTGGGGGTATTTTTATTTATACAATACCCTAAGTTCAGCTTTTTACATATAGATAGGCTCTTTCATCTAAAATGAAAGATTTCTATCTACTTTATTTGTCATTTTTTTTCAATCTCTAAGTCATGTCTGCCTCTTTGAGACACCATGGATTGTAGCATGCCAGGCCTACCTGTTCCTCACTGTCTCCTGGAGTTTGCCTAAGTTTCCATTGAATCAGTGATGCTATCCAACCAAGAAGTCAAGAGATACCCAGAGTTGCAGGCAAGTTTGGCCTTGGAGTACAAAATGTAGCAGGGCAAAGGCTAAGAGAGTTTCACCAGGAGAATGCACTGTTTGTAGCAAACAGCCTTTTCCAATAACACAAGAGATGACTCTATACATGAACATCACCAGATGGCTAATACCAAAATCATATTGATTACATTCTTTGCAGCCAAAGATGGAGAAGCTCTATACAGTCAGCAAAAACAAAACCTGGAACTGACTGTGGCTCAGATCATCAGCTCCTTATAGCAAAATTCAGGATTAAACTAAAGAAAGTGGGGAAAACCACTAGGCCATTCATGTATGACCTACATCAAATCTCTTATGATTATACAGTAGAGGTGATGAATAGATTCAAGAGATTGGATTTGGTAGGCAGAGTGCCTGAAGAACTATGGACAGAGGTTCTTAACTATGTACAGGAGGCAGTGACAAAAACCACCCAAAAGAAAAAGAAATGCAAGAAGGTAAAGTGGTTGATTGAGGAGGCTTTACAAACAGCAGAGGAAAGAAGAGAGGTGAAAAGTAAGGGAGAAAGAGAAAGATATTCTCAACTGAATGCAGATTTCCAGAGAATAACGAGGAGAGAAAAAAAGGCCTCTCCAATGAACAATGCAAAGAAATAGAGGGAAAAAAATAGAATGGGAAGAAGAGAAATCTCTTCAAGAAAATTGGAGATATCAAATAACATTTCATGCAAGGATGGGCATGATAAAGGACAGGAATGGTAAGGACCTAACAGAAGCAGAAGAGATTAAGAAGAGGTGGAAAGACTATACAGACCTGGACAAAAAAGGTCTTAATGACCTGAATAACTAGGATGGTGTGGTACCCACCTAGAGCCAGACATACTGAAGTATGAAGTCAGTTGGGTCTTAGGAAACATTATTTTATTACTTAGACAAATATATTATTTTCCCAGTGAACAGCTGTTTTTCAAACACTATTTGTAACAATGTCTCCCATTGGTTTTTCAATACTGCTCTTGTCAGCCATCACATTTTCACACATAAATGGGTCTAATTTGGGTTTTTCATTCTGTTTCATTGATGTGATATATTTGTATTGTCCAGCACTACAGTGTTTTAATAAATAGGATAAACAGTGAGATGATGCCCTACTCTACTTCCTCCTTTCCTTTTCATCTAGAGTATTCCTTGCCCTTTAAACTTCCAAATGATCTGTTGGTCACATTCTTGGAATGTTTTTGTAACTGTATCAAATTGATATAAACTTTAGATAAATCAACATATATTGATGGATTATTTTTTATGTTTCTAGGTATATAAATATTACTTTATATTCTTCAAAATTATTCATAACTTTCCCTAAAATTTTTATATCATTTGTTACATTGTTAGATTTACACCTAAGTGCCTGAATTTTGTTGCCATTTTTAATGATATGTTTGTTATTACTTTTCAAATTTATTACTGATTATGTATTAGATTGCAAAGAAATGGTAGATTTTAGAATGTTAATCTTGTGTACAGCAATATTGCTCTCTCCCTCATTAATTCTAACAAACTATTTGTAGACTCTCATACTTTGCAGATAATAAAGCTTTATCATTTAAGTTTTACCATCCATTTGATGTGTCAAATCATTAGATAACTTTGATTACTTTAAGGATATGCCCTTCCACTCCTAATTTGCTATAGCCCTTTGTTGTTATCATCCATAAATGCTTTATTTTGTTCAATTTTTTACATCTACTTAGATGTTCACAATACCACTGTCCCTTAATCTGTTGATGGGGAAGAACAGTATATTTTCTAATGTTAAACTATCCTTGCATTGCTGGTATAAATCCTAGTTCATTTGTGGAGCTAAATGTAGTATGAATGATATTTGTCCATCACTATATTTTCTTATATTGTTGTCGCTCAGTTTAATAAAATTTATCCTAGTCTTAAAAAACTGTATAGCTTTCCTATTTTCTCTAAGACAGGGATTACAAATATGATTCTAAATTCATCTACGTATCATGTGTATACGTAGAGATTAGAAAGAAGGTAATATTAACTATCATTTCAGTTTCTGTAATATATAGCTTTCTTAGAATTTACTTTTTTCACTTTATCTGTTTCTATCAGATTGTCCATTTCATTTTTGTCTCCAAATTCATTGGTATAAAATTATACAGTGTAAAGCTAAGATGTTTTAAAATTAACATTATCTTTGCAGTAATATTCTCTGTTTTTATTAATAATGTGTTCAGTTGAGCTATTTTTTATTTGTTCCACTGTCTTGCTAGAGATATTTATATTTGTCAATTCCTTTTAGGAAATGGCTTTTAATTTTATTATTATACTT
Organism: Cervus canadensis; assembly: GCF_019320065.1. Classification (NCBI taxonomy): domain Eukaryota; kingdom Metazoa; phylum Chordata; class Mammalia; order Artiodactyla; family Cervidae; genus Cervus; species Cervus canadensis. The sequence goes on from NC_057408.1 coordinate 32,696,298, forward strand.
TTTTATTAGTTTTGTTTTCTATTTCATTTGCATTGTTTTAATTGCTATTATTTTCTCTCTTTTACTGTTTGCATTAGTTATATTATTTTTCTGGCTTTATGTTAAAAGTTTATACAAATTTGTCAATCTTTTTTTAAATTTTTTAAATGTATAACTTAAAGCCACCTATTTCTATTTAAATTTAAATCCATTTTTCCTTATAAAGTTTGTTTATTGATTAGTTTTCTATTTGCTTCTTAATATTTTGTTTCTATTTTTCCTTTCACTAAGGGCTTATATAGGTGTATATATATATTGAAAAATACAAATACTCAGGTATTGCTTTTTCCTCCAGATCTCCAGATATGTTTTTAATGAGCAGTCCTGTTTAAAAACAACTGGCAAACCAGTACAGCCACTATGGAGAACAGTGTGGAGATTCCTTAAAAAACTGGCAATAGAACTGCCATATGACCCAGCAATCCCACTGCTAGGCATACACACCTAGGAAACCAGAACTGAAAGAGACACATGTACCCCAATGTTCATCAGAGCACTGTTTACAATAACTAGGACATGGAAGCAACCTAGATGTCCACTGGCAGATGAATGGATAAGAAAGCTGTGGTACATATACACAATGGAATATTACTCAGCCATTAAAAAGAATACACTTGAATCAGTTCTAATGAAGTGAATGAATGAAACTGGAGCCTATTATACAGAGTGAAGTAAGTCAGAAAGAAAAACACCAACACAGTATATTAACACATATATATGGAATTTAGAAAGATGGTAATGATGACCCTATTTGTGAGACAGAAAAAGAGACACAGATGTAAAGAACAGACTTTTGGACTCTGTGAAAGAAGGCGAGGGTGGGATGATTTGAGAGAACAGCAATGAAAAGTGTATATTACCATATGTGGAATAGAGCACCAGTCCAGGTTCAATGAATGAGACAGGGCACTCAGGGCTGGTGCACTGGGATGACCCTGAGGGATGGGACGGGGAGGGAGGTGGGAGGCAGTTCAGGATGGGGAACACGTGTACACCCATGGCTGATTAATGTCACTGTATGGCAAAAACCACTACAATATTGTAAAGTAATTAGCCTCCAATTAAAATAAATTGAATAATTAAAAAATATAAACAACTGGACTATATGATGATCTTTTATTTAGTTTTTTTTCCCCACTTTGTCTGTTTCATATTCAGTACTCCCATTTCAGTTAGTTTATGTTCTCCAATTTCTTCATCTCTTCTTTTTTTTTTTTATGTTCTTTCTCAAGATTTTATCAAGTATAGTAGAAAAGCCTTTGTATGTGCTGTGCTGAGTCACTCAGCCATGTCCAACTCTTTGTGACCCCATAGACTGTAGCCACCAGGCTTCTCTGTCTTTGGGGATTCTCCAGGCAAGAATACTGGAGTTGGGTTGCCATGCTCCCAACTAGGTCTCCCTCTTTGCAGGAGAATTCTTTACCTACTGAGCCACCAGAGAAGCTCAAGAATAATGGAGTGGGAATTGTCCCAACCCAGCAATTGAACCAGGGTCTCCTGCATTGCAGGCGGATTCTTTACTAGCTGAGGTACCAGGGAAGCCCAAGCTTTTGTGTATGTATATGTATATATATATACATATATATATGTATATATATGATATATATTTTAGGAAACTTTTTTAAAAACCCAAAATCTTTTTTATTATTTAATTTTCCATTTTTATTTCTACATTTACTGTCATAATATGGCTTATGTGACATTGATTCATTAAAATGCATGAAAACTTCTGCTCCATGTATACTTCAAAATACTCTATTTTTTAAGCATGAGGTGTTGTAAATAGTTTTAAAAAAGTAGAAAAAGACATAGATTTAGATATATTCCAATTTATTGATATATTTATTTCAATAATTTGGATGTTGACTTTTTTTGGTCTGTTTAATTTTTCAGGGTCTGAGAGACTTATATTAAAATATACACAATAAATAAATAAAATATTCAGTATACCTTGACTTTTGATTTTTCTAATTATGTTAGATTTTGCTTTATATCTTTCAACATTATTACTTTAGGAATATACATGCTTATGACTGTAATGCAGTGTTATGATTGTTCCTTTTACCACAGCATTACTTCTTTCTTTTCCTTAGATTCTCTTTGCTATGACATGTGTTGTATTAATTTAATATTACTATATTATTCTAAAGCATTCTTTTTGTTATTTTTCCCTTCCATATTTTCTTTCTCTCTTTCTTTGATTTTTTAATCATCCTGTGTCACTTTATTTCCATGCATCTTCACCAAGCAGCATAATGGATTAAATAATCTATATTACATTTTCTGACATTAATAAGAAGTTTAATTAATATTTGTAAATATTATATTTGTTGATATACTTGGTCTCATTTCCACCACACTTATGTTTTCTATTTGTGTTTGTTATTGTCACCTTTTTATTCTCCTGCAAGCTTTTGCTTTATTTATTTATCTTTTTAAATTAATTTTTTACATTTTATTTTATATTGGAGAATAGTTGATTATCAATTTTGTGTTAGTCTCAAGAGTATAGCAAAGTGATTCAGTTATGTGTATACATATGTCTATTCTTTCTCATATTCTTTTCTCATTTAGCTTATTATGAAATATTGAGCAAAGTTCCCTGTGCTATACAATAGGTCCTTGTTGGTTATCTTTTTAAAATAGCAATGTGTATATGTCGGTTCCAAACTCCCATATCATCACATTTTTCTTTATTTCCTTAATTCTTTTTTGTTTTTCTTTCTTCTTCTGGTTTGACAGTCCTGCATTACATTTATCTTCTTTCAAATGTTTAGTCATATATATTCATATATATGTATATATATTTGAATTCACATATATCATAATAATTTAGTAAAACAAATTATTTGCGAGGTTTCTTTCAGGATATGACATAACAAAGAAAATGTTATATTTTGATTTCAGACTGAAAGTATCCTCTCAAATATTCTTATCACTAATCATTTAGAGTTTTAGTTCTGCCTTTTAAAAGATATAAAACAGTTAATATTCTTTTTTTGCAATTAATAATTATATCACCAATATATCTTATCTATTTTACTACTTGTCATTTTTCTTAGATCCTATTTCAACCCTTAATAAAAAGTTTATTCTTTACTTGTGATCTCCTTAAAGACTTGTGGACAGTAACTCAGCATTTACCTAAGAAAAAATTAGATAGTCTGCCTACTTTTCAATAATGCTGGTTATAAAATTCTAGACTGAGGACTTTCTTACCCATTACTTTGACATTATTACTCACATTCTTTAGTGACACCTCCAGGATGGTGATATCTGCTTTCAGTCCATTTGTTGTCTCTTTGTTTGGAATAAATATTTTCCCTTATTTGTCATTTCTACTAGTAGCTGTCTTAGGGGGTGGTTTTTTTTTTAATCCCATTTATAAAATTGAAGAATGATAGGATAAAGGTGTGGGGTGAGGAAGACTGGTCCAGAAAACACTCTTAAGCACACTGGAAACATCGACATATTTACTATCACGTGTCCTACTATTTAGGTACTAATGTTATTTCCAGAGTAAAGATGAGAAAATGGAGACAATACCTTTCCACAAAGTGCTTACTAATTATTCAGAGTGAAGTAATTCAGAAAGAGAAGACAAATACCATATATTAGTGTATGTATATGGAATTTAGAAAGACATTACCTACAATCCTACATTCAGGGATGCAAAGGAGACACAGATGTAAAGAACAGACTTTTGAACTGTCTGGGAGAAGGTGAGGGATGATTTGAGAGAATAGCACTGAAGCATGTACATTACCATATGTAAAATAGATGGCCAGTGAAAGTTACATGCATGAAGTAGGACACCCAAAGCCAGTGCTGTGGGACAACCCAGAGGGATGGGGGAACACATATATAACCTGTGGCCAATTCAACTTGATGTATGGCAAAAACCACCACAATATTGTAAAGTAATTATTCTCTAATTAAAACAAATAAATTAATTATGATAAAAACTCAGTTTTTAGATCTGAACGTGAGATTCTCCAATTTGAAGAAAAGTCAGCCACTGTGTTTTGAACATTGACATTCTTGTTCCGTTTAATCTTATTTTTGAGAATTCTTATTGTTATTAACTATATTCCAAAGCCATTTTCTATAATGAACACGTAGCAGTGATATGTATAATATTGAAAGTGTTAGGTGCTCAGTTGTATCCAACTCTTTGCGACCCCATGGACTATAGCCCACCAGGATCTTCTGTCTATGGAATTTGCCTGGCAAGAATACTGGAGTGAGTAGCTACTCCCTTCTCCAGGAGCTCTTCCCAACCCAGGTATTGAAACTGGGTCTCCCACTTTGCAGGTGGATTCTTCAACATCTGAGCCACCAGGGAAGAGAAAAGTTAAGTAAGCATGGAGTAGGCTGCAAGTGGACTGGAGTCTGTTTTGTTCTTTAGTGTTTCTTCCATCTGCTGGTTAGTGCAAAAAGGTTTATATGGAATGTGATCCCCATCTTTTGTTCATCTGTTTTCAATTATTGTATCCAAGATGGTGTACTTGAAAGAATTCACACGCTGGTTTTGATTCTGATTATTTTATTTGATCCATTAGAATACTCAGTTAATGTTAGTCGCTCAGTCATGTCCGACTCCTTGTGACCCCATGGATTATAGCCTCTGTCCTTGGACTTCTCTAGGCAAGAATACTGGAATAGGTTGACATTCCCTTCTCCGTGGGCTCTTCCTGACCCAGGGATCAAATCCAGGTCTTCCATATTATAGGCAGACTCTTTACCATCTAAACCATCAGGGAAGATCAATACTCTGATCTGCAACAAGTTCCTGCGCCAACTTGTTATGGTGAGTACAGTACAATGAATTACGCTCCCTGGATTTGTCTTCATTTTCTCATATACAATATGGACATAATATTGATATCTAACTAATCAGACTCTTATTGATAGTATATAGATTGATATTTTAATATACTTAAAATAATGCTTCATGAAACTATTTTCCTCTTCCCCATACATTTCTATGCTATCACTCTCCAAGTCCTATTAACATTATTAAGAATTGCCAATCATTCCCTGCTATCTACCACGTTGCCGCTTCAGTTCAGGCTCTGATTATTGCTCAATTAGACTATTATAATAATTTTCAAAGTGGCCTATGTGCCTCCACCTTCACTTTAATTATTCCTCCACAGTGTCACCAAAATTCCTTTCTAAACTGCAACTCCACTCACATCACAATCCAAAGTCTTCTAGTGGCCTCTCATTATTTTCACATACCTTAGCATGACTTCTTTCAGCTTCTGGCCTCAGTTTGATCCTTCGTGCTTCTCTCAGTCTATGATTTTCTTCTTACGTCTCTTTGGACACAACAGAGCAGCTAACATTTTCAATTGTCTTCTCTCTCTCCTCTGTGTTTGTGTTCATGTTATTGCCCTCTAGGAGACCCTGACCAACTCTGGCCACATGTCTAGTCTTCATTCATCTCCTCAAGCCGGCAGGATCCACCAGCATTTCCTCTTCTTGGCAGTGTTTTTTAATCCTAATCCCCAGGCTGAGCTCCAGGCTCCTGGTCTGTGTTGATGAGCACAGATAATGTTGTATTTACTATGATTGCTCATTTTTTGTCTCTTTCACTGATCCTAAAGTGAACTCCTTGAAGATAGGGACCATGTGCTGTTAACCTCTATTGGAAAAATAACCATCTGGTATATAGTGAGAAGGCTCAACATATATTTGCTAAACTCAAGAATAGGTGATTCATTTACTGAATTTTAATAAATGATTCACAGTGAGGTGCATGGAATCAATATGATTAGACCATTGATGAATAAAGGTCCATTAGATTTATTTTCAATATTATCATTTAATTTAAAAAGTAATGAATGAGGTACCTATCTTGTGGACAACAATTTGTTACCAACCATTGGCCATAATAAAGGATATAAAGTAATTTAGGTCCATATGATGCTCACAGAGATGTTAAAAGAAACAGTTAAAAAGTTATATAGTACAATACAGAGTGTTATATTGAGCTTTAACATCAACAATAGTTTTGTGACGTTTTCATTCTAGAACTCTAACAGACATTTTAATCTATCTATTCCTGTAAGTAGTGAAAGTAGGCAAAATGTTAGGCACTCAATCATGTCTGACTCTTTGCAACCCCATGGACTATAGCCTGCCAGGCTCCTCTGTGCATGAAATACTCTAGAAGAATACTAGAGTGGGTATCCATTTCCTTCTCCAGGTGATCTTCCTGATCCAGGGATATAACCTGGGTCTCCCGCATTGCCGGCAAGGTTTTTACCATCTGAGCCACCAGGGAAGATCTATTCTTGAAAAGTAAATGCCTAATAAAGATATCATGATCCCTATCTATGCATGCCCACCCACCTCGGTCATCTGCACTTTAATGCCCTCTGGAGAGTATGGCCACCCTTTAGTTCATGTGTGTAATTCCTATTAATATCAGAAAGCGGCAATCACCAAAGCAATAAGAGTGAATTTAATTTTAAAAGTGCAATCATGTTCTGCCTTGTGCAGAACTGGACTTGGAATTATTTGTGACTGTGATTTAGCATTATTTCTGGGGGGAGAGTCACTCTGTTTAATACTAATAGTCTTCCCAGGAAGTTTCATTAGAGTGAAGTGCAATTTTTATTGCTCAGGATTTAACAAACTCCTATCTAAAGTCTCAGTGCCACTTTCTGCCAGCCTCCCAATCTCAGGTGAAATTCTAAATTCCAAGAATGTCAGCCCAGGACTCAGCTCATCACCCAAGTTTCCTGGCTGAATCTCATACACCAGAGACCTCATGCCTCTTCCCTCCTCAGGAGCGCCTTTCTCCTGAAATTTCTCTGCTCAACACTCCTGACAGCAACCTGTCTGCAGATGCACCAACAGCTGCTCCTGCTGAAAAATGGGCTTGTCTCTCTCACGGGAGCTATGATTTCTGGCATATGCATGCCTCCTACTGTCTCTTTGGTTTTAAAGCAATTTTCAGCACACCTGCTTGCTTGAACTTTACTGACAAGCCCTCTTAAGAGTTCACTGAAGAAAAAAATATCCGTTTCCTGGGTACTTCCCTGTAATTCTAAATTTCACTTTAAATCTCCCAGTAAAGTGTTTACCCCTGTGGATGGAGAGACAATCTGTGTAGAGGCAGCCTCGCTGCCTCAGGCAGATCTCATCAGTTCTCATATCACAGCAGATAGAGAAAGGCATGATCCATTAAGGCAATAAGGCCAGCTTATTCCTCCCACCGAAATTGCACCTAAGAGTGTATTTGCTACTGCCGTGTCCAGTCTGAGTTTAACTATCACCTGAGAGATTATATCTCACTCAAAAAATTCTCCAACTGGTTGCTTCTTCTTTTTCGGTTTTGGTTCTACCAGCTTTTCAACTTGAGTCCATCTCTTAGATATACTCAATTCATTTTTACTACATTTTCTAGCCTTACTTTGAAAGTGTTCTCTATAATGTTGTACTCTTAATTATGCAACAGGCGCATTTGTGTGACCACCAGCCTTAAGTGTCACTATTTAGCCTCTGCTTAGGCTACGTAAAAGCAAATACTTACTCAGGTTATACAGTCACCCAGCAATTTAAAACTTTTGATTTTCTATAGTTCAGGGGCCTGGTCTTGTCTCAGTGTTCCAATGTAGTCATCATATGACAATGCTAGATGTCAGAAATCACTTCAGATGATTGCTCCTGTGGAACTGGTGGGTACTCTCAACTGTGGTCAAGGTCGACCCATTTCAAGTAACGTGAGGCCAGTGAATTGAATAATAATTGAAAGTTTCTAATGCAGGCTCATGTCAGTTGAAGTTTATCTAAAATAGTGAGAAAAGGTGGTCTAAGTGCAACTATAGGCACTTAACACTAATATCATGAAGGTAGCAGGAGGTCCCTTAAGGCCAGTGCACAACATCTCAAAGCCGAAACTGATAAGTATCCCTGAAGTAGATGATGGCTGGATTCAGTGGGCCTTTTGGACTTAGAATTCTGTCACAATGTCCCAAACAAAGCAACATAAAAATACAGGAGAGGGAGCAAGACAATCCACATAGGAACCAAAGCCAGTGCTGTTAACCCTTTGCATGCGGAATTCAGTCAATGATACAGGAAGGCAGTAAACCATCACCACATAAAGAACTCCTCTTTGATTCATTCCAGTTCTCATTTTTAGTAAATTTTCTACTGCAAAACATTAAGAAAAAAATTTTTCTTGGGTGAAGAGAGTGGGAAGTTGAAACAATATTAGCTTAAACAACTACTGTGGATTATTTACTTAAACACTGGGCTTCACTATACACTGATGCAATGGATATTGTTATCTCCATTTCATATCTGATTAGGCTCAGTGTCAATGACAGCACAGCCTGTTAGTACAGGGCCAAGATGTGAATCCACTTGGTTCCCTTAAGCCAATACTTTTCCCATTATGTTCTACTGCCTCTGAGGCTTCCATCTTCAGCTCAAGCATAAAGATGGCTCAGTCTCAGCCACCAAAATCACATAGACTCCAGTGGCATCCCTCGTTCTCTCTTTATCTTAAATGGCTCTTTTTCTATGCCTGTGCAAAAGGCAGCTTTGGGATGGGGAAGACCATGGCTGTGAAAGGAGACTGGCTCCATTTACTCTCTAGCTCTGCTTCATACAAGCTCTATTAACCTGGACAATCAAATTAACCTCTCTGAAACTCAGGTTTTTCATCTGCAATGGGGAAATAAAAATTCTTGAAATAGACCTGTTGGGAGGCACAAACAGCTGGCAGACAATAAATGTGAAGCAAATATTAATTCCCGTCCCTTTCACTGTCAATTTGTCGGCTCCAGATTGAATATGATCTTCCTGGTTTGACCTCCCGTCTCCCTCCTTATACAATTCAATTCCATTCACTTAGCATCTGAGCATAATTGACACTTAATGAATACACGTTGAGTGAATGAAAGACCTCTTCAAGATTCAGATCAAATGTCTTCAGGATTCTGAAACCCCAGCCCCACCCTCGTTAAGATCCGTGACTGTCATATCCACACAGCACTGGTTTACTGACCTTCATTAAAGTTTATCATGTTGTCTTACAGTTATTAGCTCCTGAATTTTCTCACTAAATGATAAGTTTTTCAAGAGTAGAAAATATTTTTCACTTTTCCTTTTAAACTTAGCAGTTAACAAGTATTAGAAAATCAATTTAACAAATTATTGCGTCAAGATTTAACCTGAATTATTAATATTAGTTAACATTGATTAATCTTGCCTATAATATCTTTAAAGGCATTTGAATGCAAAAAGGAAGTTAAGGAGATTAAACAAGTCAGTCCTAAAGGAAATTAACCTTGAATATTCATTGGAAGGATTGAATTGAAAAAGGATTCATTCAGCTGAAGCTGAGTCTCCAATACTTTGGCAATCTAATGCGAAGAGATGACTCAATGGAAAAGACCCTGATGCTGGGAAAGATTGAGGGCAGTAGGAGAAGGGGACAGCAGAGGATGAGATGGTTGAATGGAACCACTGAATCAATGGACATGTGTTTGAGCAAACTCTGGGAGATAGTGAAGGACAGGGAAGTCCAGCGTGCTGCAGTCCATGGGGTGACAAAGAGATGGACACCACATAGCAACCGAAGGAACAACAAAAGCAACAAAGGAAGTCAGTTAAAGAAGTTTTGACTATAACCTAGCCAGATATATTAGTTTACTTAGATGTATATCATAGTTCTAGTCCATATTTATGCAATAGTTACATTTTGAACAATCGCATATTTAATGATTGAGGGGTGGAAAAATGTTAGGTGTAGATTGTCTACAGGTGTAGATTGTCTAACTCTATGGTAAGTTGGTTTATGAAACAAAGAATTTTTTTTGCAGTTTTTTTAAAATTAATTAATTTATTTTAATTGGAATCTAATTACTTTACAATATTATAGTGGTTGTTGCCGTACATTGACATGAATCAGCCATGGATGTACATGTGTTCCCCATCCTGAACCCCTCTCCCACCTCCCTCCCCATCCCATCCCTCTGGGTCATCCCACTGCACCAGCCCTGAGCGCCCTGTCTCATGCATGGAACCTGGACTGGCGTTCTGTTTCACATATGGTAAAATATGTTTCAATGCTATTCTCTCAAATCATCCTACCCTCACCTTTTCCCACAGAGTCCAAAAGTCCTTTCTTTACATATATGTCTCTTTTGCTGTCTTGCATATAGTGTCATTGTTACCATCTTTCTAAACTCCATATATATGTGTTAATATACTGTATTGGTGTTTTTCTTTCTGACTTACTTCGCTCTGTATAATAGGCTTCAGTTTCATCCACCTCAATAGAAATGATTCAGATGCATTCTTTTTAATAGCTGAATAATATTCCATTATGTATATGTACCACAGCTTTCTTATCCATTTGTCTGCTGATGGACATCTAAGTTGCTTCCGTGCCCTAGCTATCGTAAATGGTGCTGCGATGAACATTGGGACACACGTGTTTAAAAAAGTAAATAACTCCCACAATCAACTTATTCAGTATATATCAAGTTTTCTTAAAATAGGGTCCAGTGTATACTAATATGTATATGTGTGTGAGTGCTAGGTCACTTCTGTCATGTCCTATTCTTTGCAACCCTATGTACTGTAGCCCACCAGGCTCCCCGTCCATGGAATTCTCCAGGCAAGAATCCTGGAGTGGGTTGCTATGCCCTCCTCCAGGGGATCTTCTCAACCCAGGGATCGAACCCAGGTTTCATAGGTCTCCTGTATTGGTTAGCAGGTGTTTTACCATTAGTGCCACCCCCATATATACATATGTATATATTTATAGATATGCATATATTTATATTATATATAGGTGATTTATTACATATATATGTATATATATATAAAATCTTGAATAAGGATACAAAGCAAATTTAAAAAAATGAAACAACAGCCCCCCCTCTGCCTGCAATAAGGACACTCACTCTCACACCCTGGATTCAGTTTGGTGGTAGTGTTTGTGGTATTGCTGACATTAGGTGTACGCTGAAAGCAAATGCCTCTGTCTGTGTTTCCCCAGGAATTTCCAAAAAAAGGGTGAGTTCTAGTCACTACCATTGCCACTTTTGAATAGGAATAATGCTCAGTTATCTCTTTAAAATAGAGCCTGCCAGCCTCATCTGGTTGTCTTAGAGAATTCCCAGAATAGCAAGTACAGGGGAGATTCATTGCAATCATACGTACTTTGACCTCAGCTCTCACTCCCATTTCAAAAGCACCAGAAAACAGTTTGAATTCATTTATAAACAGCAGGAAAGGAACTTCTTCTGGTTGCTGCCTTCTACCTTGCCTAGTGTGTTATCATTCCATCCCTTGTGACTCAGAACAACCTCCTACCTTATAGCCCTCATTCACTGACTCTTTGCTCTAAGCTGTCTGCTAATCTGCCCCTCCGATGTTGGTTGATAATTATGTAATGTCTTCATTTATTCTCTCAGACTTGTTTTCAGCCTTCAATTAATTATGAAGACCTATCAAGTAGACTTTCATATTGTGAATATGGCTCTGCTGCTTTTGAAACTCCCCCAGGAAGGTGGTTGAAGATGGTTTCTATCTGGCCTATTAAAAACCCATTCCTGCTTGAAGGATACCCACCTCTGAGAGGACAGAGCTTCTCTTTGGGCTAAGTCAGAGGGCAGGACCAGGTAGAAGTCAAGGCTGACTTTGATTTTCTTTGGAATGGTCATTTGAGTCCCTCCCAGGATGTGGGGAGGGGTGCCTAATTAAGAGAACGAGCAAATATACTTGGCTTTGGGAGGATGACTCACCCCTAGGAAAACCCATTACTTTCCCAGAGCCCTGCTATATTCACAATTTCTCCCTTTTTATGGCACATATAAAGTGGTTAGAACTCCCACACACTTTTCCTTTAGCATCTCTGAAAATTGTTCAGCCCTGTTCAGGCCTTCAGCAGTGATAAAAAGCTTATATTGCATATTCTCAGACAGCGAATGGCATCGAAGACACCTAATGTGACTGCCCAGTGCATTGACATTCATATTTAGTACTCAAAGGCAAGTCATTTCTGAGAGAGGGAGCCGGGCTTGTTCTGTAATACTCCGAGACAGTCCTGTATCTCCTGCTGCGGTTCCTGACAGATCTTATAAAAGATCATAAATTACTATCTGTTGAAATATATGAATTTAATGGATTCCATTAATGCACACCTGCACAGAAGAGATTTCAGGAGCCCAAAGATATGATCAGTCAAACAGCTTTAATAGTTATTAATTACAGAAGCAGACTATTTATCCCCTGCCTACACAGAAATCTGCAAGTAGTGTAATACTCATACTTCAAGGCTTTCTGGATGGAAGAAGGAAATGGGCTTTGGTTGAAAGGATCAAACACTTATTTTAGCTAATGCATTTCCATGCTGGGATTTTTTAAATTTATTTATGGAAGAGTGGTCACTATTTTTGTATGTGGATTTTAAGTAATTTAGTGTCGTGGAGAGTGTGATTTTTTTTTTTAAGAGTTGTTAAAAAAATGCTTTGACCAGCATTTAATATGGGCCACTTCCTTTTTACCTCTAAGTGCATGGAAATCAAAATGTGTAGATAAAACCTAAAGCAACCATGTATGGTTGTGAGAGTTGGACTACAAAGAAAGCTGAGTGTTGAAGAATTGATGCTTCTGAACTGTGGCGTTGGAGAAGACTCTTGAGAGTCCCTTGGACTGCAAGGAGATCCAACCAGTCCATCCTAAAGGAAATCAGTCCTGAATATTCATTGGAAGGACTGATGCTGAAGCTGAAGCTCCAATACTTTGACCACCAGATGTGAAGGACTGACTCACTGGAAAAGATCCTGATGCTGGGAAAGATTGAAGGCAGGAAGAGAAGGGGATGACAGAGGATGAGATGGCTGGATGGCATCACCGACTCAATGGACATGAGTTTGAGTAAACTCTGGGAGTTGGTGAAGGACAGGGAAGCCTGGCATGCCACAGTCCATGGGGTCACAAAGAGTAGGACACGACTGAGCATCTGAACTGAACTGAACTGAAGCAACCATTTAGGGAAGTTCAAATGCTCCTGTGTAGTCTCTACAGCATGTAGGTTGAAATGCTTGGGAGAATATATGAAGTATCATAAACAGCAGCTATGACTCAGTTATCTAGGGACAAAGATCTCATCATCTTTACATCATAAGAATCATAATCATGAGAGAAGTTAATTTTTATTACATGTTAGATGCCTTACAGCATCTCTATGAGGCAGATACTATTATTATTTCCATTTTATAGCTAAAAAATTAGGGCATGGGACAGTGAAGGGTCTCACCTTTGATCTCATACTTAGGGCTAAATACAAGCTACATATTGCCTGATTCCATGCCCTTGACCTCTATGCAATGCTGCCTTCCAACCATATGAAAAGAATGCCCAGATAACCCAATTTTCATTCTGGCAACAATTACTTTATCTACCTGAACACAAACTTTGTGATACCAGCTATATAGAGGCATATCTCCTAGAGGAGGATAGGTTTCTCAACACAGAATCAGTCTCTAAGTCTGCAAAATCTGATGACAGGAAGAAAAGGGCCAAGAATCATGTCTAACTGTGTACACCATTTTAACCATAAACATCTTAGACATCTTTACCACAGCATTTTTGCTGCAAATCTTTCCACCACTTAAGTAACTGACTGTAAGGCAATTTTGCAGCAAAAGCAAAAAAAGCAAAAATTTTGCAGCAAAAAAATAATTTAAAAAGGGGATATTAAGAGGAGCACAATAAAACATGAGGAATGAATAAACAAGATTAAAAAGACTTTAATGAAAAATACAAAATATTTGAATACACTTAAAATGGCTGTAGATTCATGGAAATATGGCACAAATAATTGATTTTATTTTGTGGATTGTATCTGATCACTTGTCTTCCAAGTTTTTCATTTATAGTATTTCATACTGTTTTTGTTTATTCATTGATCTGTCTCGTTTTGCATCATTCTTTTTCTTTTTCACTAAAATTTCATTAAGAGACATATCAGTCCAAATATTAGGATGCATATTTGTAACTGAGTTTTGTGTTGCGTTGTGACAACTTTCTACAATATTGCTGTTCTTGGCACACTATCACATGTCTATTGGTTGTTATTCCAAAGTTCTATGGGAAATGTGACTTCAACTCTATGCCTTTGGGGTCCTTGACCTGTTTATCCTTCAATGTAGCCTGTTTTAAAATAGGGAACCAACTTTTAGGGCAAATCATTGTCAGCTGGCAAGATTTTTTGTATTGTATATGTCAAACCAAATTGTCACCCAGTTATTTTCTTTTAGAGCAAAATTGCCTTATAGCCAATTAGTTATGTGGTGAAAATGTTTGTGGCAAAAGTGTTTGTGACAAAGATGTTTGTGGCAAAGATATTTACAATAAAAGTATACAGAAAAAGGTCTACTGATGGAATTAACTAAGATATCCTTTTCCAGTTATGCAACTGGGGAATGTGCCTGTAGTTTGTGGGACTGAGGTCTGTCCTCAACTACCAGAGTCAAAGGTAGATCATTACAATGGACATTCCTACATGCTCTGCACTTTATCTAGGTATTTGACCATGGCTATACTTCTACATGGGCTTCCCTGATGGCTCAGACGGTAAAGAATCTTCTTGCAATGCAGAAGACCCATATGTCTTTTGAACTTATTTAAAACTTATTTCTTTTAATATTAGCTGTCTTATTGGATGAGCTATACTCTGGTGGAAAAAAGACTGAATCATCTTTCCTATTCCCATAGTGCTTAGCACAATGCTATGAATGTGGGTAATATTCTATACCCACAATTTTTTATTCAATCAGTGTTAGAGACTGATTTGGTACATTAGCCTTTGTTTTGCTCTCTTTTCAAATAGCTTCCTTATGGGGAATTCCCTGGTCGTCCAGTGGTCAGGACTCTGTGCTTCCACTGCTGAGGGCCCAGGTTCATCCCCTGCTCTAGGAACTAAGATCCCGCAAGCCATGGGGCATGACCAAAACACACACACACACAGATATTTTCCTTGTGATTTAAGGCACTATTGTGATTTAAGGTACTATTTTAGTCCCACTTCGTCTATGAAAACTTTAAAGACAACAGTAGCTCACCCTATTCTTTTTCTGAATAAACACAAATTTAAACTGTTGATTGCCCTTCTTGGGGACCAGTCCCCCAAATTAGCAAACATTTATTGAGGAATTACCAAGTGCCAAGTGCTACTTGAAATACTTCTAATGTATCTGCACTTTCAAAAATCACAAAAATCCACTAAAATTTATCATTATTACCCCCATTTTACAGATGGGAAACTTGAGGCACAGAGAGCTCAAAATTTCTCTGTGTCCCCAGTTGTGAAGTTCAACTTGGTAGAACCAGGATCCATACCTGAGCCTTTGATACAGAACCAGAGCTCTTAACTGTTGCCTCTCAGAAGCCAGAGGATTGAGGGCTTCTAATTAACTAGAGAGGATAATTGGAGATGAAAATTAAAAAGAAAAAAACAGTTGAGGCAGCTTAGCAGTGAGGTGGAAGATAAAATGGTATAGGTAGCCAGAAGTTTGTTTTGTTTTTAAGATAAAAGGTCCTTAAGCTTCTTTAAATGCTGATGGGTTAGGACAAGGCAGAGGCTAGAGACTGTAGGAATGAGAGAAAATAATTCAGCAGAATGTGGTCACTCACCCAATTCACACTGCTTTGGACCAGGGGAACAGCCATCCTCACTTATACGGACGATGGCATGCTGTCCTGTCTCATCAACTACTACAGTCTTTTTAGCATGAAAATTTGCTCCTTGGCTTAAAATCTCCGATGACTTTGTCACAGCTCAGATTATAAATTCTAAATTCCTCCACCTGATTCCAAAAGTCCTCCATGATTTCTCTTCTGCACTCTGGCTTCATAATTTATTCAGCAAGCTGATCATCCCTCCTCTGTCCATTCCATATGGAGCTACTCTTAGTTCCCCATTATCTTTGACTAAGGAAGCCTGCTGTCTGCCAGTAAAATCACTCGTATTTTATTAACAAGAACTATAGGAAACTTCACCTCCTTTATAAAGTCATTCTTTCTTCCCAGGCAGAATTAAACATTCTCTTTTTTGTCCCCCTGCATACGCTGCACACACTTCTATCATAACAACTGTAATATTTTATTGCTCTAATTTGTTTACATGGGTGGTTTTCCCTATTAAAGTAAAAGGTGCTTGGGAGCAAGGGCACCTCCATCAGCTTCAGTTCTCTCGTATGAAACCAGCACATAGTGGGTGCCCAGATATTAGTTGTGAAAGAATGAATAAATCCATGTGTTTTTAAGGAAAGATAGAATATATTACTGGTTGATGTGGGGAGAGGAAATATGATGAAGACACTTTTTTTTCCTCCTCTAAAGAGCTGGAATAATGTACTTGGTTTACAAACAAATCATTCTTTCAAGAACAGCCCGGTAACTGTCTCAATAAGTGAAGGACGTATATTAGAAAAGTATTACACTTTCTGTTGACATTTCATTTCCTGTCATTTTTTATGTGCCCACACAGCTGTTATAACCTTGCTTCTACAATCCTGGTGATTGGGAAAACCATTTCTACGCATAAAGTTTCTGCATGTACAAGTGTGGCTTAGAGTAGGTAGATGTGGATGATATAGCTGACGGTCATAATGGTGAGTTCCCCAGCTTTACCCTTCATGGCTTAAGCAGGTCCACAGAAATCACTGATAGAGTTTCATATGGTACCATGCAGTATTTACATTTATAGGAATAGCATACTTCTTTGCATAAATAATATGGTACATTGTGACATTCTTTAATTTGAGCAAAAGTTTAATCCAGTGAAGGGGATCAAAAGTATATTACTATCCATTCTATGGCTGTGAATGCCAAAAAGATGGTTAGTGATGGAGCCAGAACGAGAATCTAGGAATTCCAAATCCCTATTCTACTTTTTTACAGTATGCAATTTGACTTTCTGAATAGAAGCTATCTTGGAAGGAAGCACCACTGACAAAATTCCGAAAAATAAATGAGATACTTTTAATCTAATTGTTATTTAGATAATAAATATGTCAGATATTTATCTAATGATTATTTATGTAGTAAGTGTCTCTTGGCTTAACATGATGAAGAAAGACATTCTTATTTCTAAAGCTTATACCTGAATTATATGAGTGTAGAGTATTTCTGTATGTCTGGCTACTTGGAAATTAATTGTCATTTTCCCCATATTGACATCATCATCTTCAATATTGCTAGCAATTTTATACTATTTAATAATTCTTACAATACTTTTATTCATATCCTCTAGCCTGATTTTTACAAAAGCCTTGTGAGATAAGTAGCATAGTTATGTATCCATTTTACACACAAGGGAATCAGGTCTCAGACAAGTTAATAAATCAGATGATAAGGGGCATGACTTACTCTTGACCTCAGGTAGTGTAACATTAATTATATGCTCTTTAAACAGTTGCTGTCCCCTCAGACTTTGCCATCGGAGAAGGCAATAGCAACCCACTCCAGGACTCTTGCCTGGAAAATCCCATGGACGGAGGAGCCTGGTAGACTGCAGTCCATGGGGTCGCTAAGAGTCGGACACGACTGAGCGACTTCACTTTCACTTTTCACTTTCATGCATTGGAGAAGGAAATGGCAACCCACTTCAGTGTTCTTGCCTGGAGAATCCCAGGGACAGGGGAGCCTGGTGGGCTGCCGTCTATGGGGTCGCACAGAGTCGGACACGACTGAAGCGACATAGTAGCAGCAGCAGCAGACTTTGCTCTACCTTTTGTTCTGGCATTCTTTTCATGGCCTAAGGAGGTCTCTACAAGGCATAAATCAGAATCTTAGCACTATCCCTTTGTTGAGCATCTACTTTGGTAGGAAAAAAATGAATATTATTAAGGTATATATAGGAAAAAAATGTTATATACAAAAAGACTGTGGAAGTGAAAAGGAAGTAATAGTCCATTCTTTTTTGGAATCCTGGAACTTTGGGAAGGGATGATACTGTGCAAAGGTGACTAAACTTCTGATGGGTTTTAGGTGTTCCCATGATTTCCTATCACTTATAGAATAAAATCTAAACAAACCCTGGACTTCCACAGCCAGGACTTTTCTACTGACCTAACATCATCTCATACCATGAGCAGGCTCTAGCTGTACTCCATTTCTTACATTTCCCTAGTTAGAGCACACAGAACACACATTTTTAAAAAATATTCTGTGCCGTTACATAGACTATTTCCTTTTCCTACAGGTTCTTGACCCTGTCTTTCTCACAAGTCTTAGCCTAAGTCTTACCTTCTCAAAGATACCTTCCAGCAACCCCTAGGAAAACATATGATTCTCTCTTTACGTGCTAGTATTCATTGTCTTTTCCTCCATTATGGAAATTTATGGTCATCCATCTGTTTCCTTTACTAGAAAATGAGCTATTTGAGTCATTTAAGGTCAGGGAGTATAGCCTATTTGACCTTTATGAGCTCATCACTGAACCCAGTCCTAATAATTTGTTGAATGAATAATGAATAGATACTACAGATTGTAAAGGACAACTCTCATTAAACTGAACACATAGTTTTCAATAGAGAAATTTCTTCTACATTAGCCCTGAAAGTCATTTCTCCTTTACTTTAATCACTGCTGGTATAGAGATTGCTGCTGCTTCAAAACAATAAACCCAAATTCTTTTGTAAATTCTGCATTACTAGAGTTCATAGTATGATCCTTCATAGTATGATCATAGCATGATCATTCATAGATGACCCTCTTTAAAATATTAAAACTGGTAACCATGTTCTTTCTAATTTCTTTCTTATCTAGAATAAATAATCATTATATATTTAATTATTTCAGTTATGATATAGCTACACACATTTTAGTTCATTATTCTCTGGTCTGGGAGAGCTTTGTCAGTGTTCCATTTCAAATGGATTTCCTGGAGTCTGCTTGTAACTCTCTGGAACACTTCATAGAAACAAGGAGAAAAAAGTCAGAATTGGCCTGGAGCTCAGAGCTGACTTAACACTGGGAAAGGGCTCGGAGGAGTCTTCTAAAAGTGAGAAGGTAGATTATTATATTGCATTATTAATATGCAATGGATATGCATTTATTCATGTATGGTTGGCTCTACCTTTTCAACATTAAATTACTTTCTACCTTATGAAAACTTAGTTCCAAATGCTTTTCTGAAGTGCAAATTGTCCAGGGAGAAAAGCTGGTTCTGTTAGCTTGGTATTCGAGGCCAGCCCTAGGTAAAATGGTGAAGTAGATGATGATTTTTATTGGTATCTTTCCATCCTAAATAAAAAGGAAAAGAACAAAAATGAAGAAAACTCACACTGCTAATGTGTCATTATCTTCATTTATTTCTGTTTTCCATAGTTTCTATGGGCAAACATTCCCCAACTATTGTGCATGCACCCTATGTTTCCTTTTAGGGTAATGATAAGATAGACATTTGCTGTGATAACAAACAACTTCAGATCTCAGTGGCTTAATACATAAACATTTATTTCCTGATCACACAAATCTAACATAAGTCCAACAGTTCCACAAGGCAGCTATCTTCCAAGTAGTAACTTAGCAACCCAGGTTGCTCCCATCTTTTTCCTGACATTCCATAGCACAGGCTCCACAGCCACACCAAAGGGGAAGAGAAGCTGTAGGGTTGCCTCCCAATTGTAAAACACTTTGACCAGGAAGTGATATTTATCATTTTCATTTGTAGTCCTTTGACTAGAACCAGTCACATGGCTGTATCTAATAGTAAGGAAGTTAGGAAATGCTGGAAAATTCCCAAACGTTGAGTGAGAAGTAACTATCCATTCTCCACTCTATCTCCAGCTCCTGCTAAAACAGAGGTGGGCAGGAAGTAACATTAGAACTAATCCTATACAGCAATAAAACTTGCCCATTTGGAGTTGTATTTTCTAGTGGGGTCTGGGGCAGGCAATCAATTCAATTTGCTGTTTCCATCACCTTCACTAGATAATATTTTTCTCAACATCTTAAACAGATTATAGTATTTCTCACCTTTGTGGCTAAAATGTTTCTACCCCAAATTTATATGATGAAGTTCTAAACTTTCAGTATGTGACTATGTTTTGAGATTCAGTCTTTAAAATTCGATTAGCCTAAAATGAGTGGAGCAGGCCCTAATCCAGTCTGACTGGTGTCTTTTTAGGAAAAAGAAATTGAACACACAGGGAAAAGCGAAGGATACACATACGCAAAGGATAGACCATATGAAGAGACAGCCATCTGCAGGGTAAGAAGAAAGGCCTCAGAAGAAACCTGTTCCACCAACACGTTGAACTTGGACTTCTAGCCTTCAAAAGGTTGAAAAAGTACATTTCTGTTGCTTAAGTCACCCAGTCTGTGACATTTTGTCTTGGCGGCCATACAAATTAATACACTCATCTTTAGCATGTCCACGGAATCAGACCGGATGGACTAAGTTACATTGTAATACATAAACTCATGCTCTCAATATTTGAACCACAAGCAGTTTACTTCTTGATCTTCGTAGGTTCCCTTCATAGGTCAGCTTGAGGCTCTGCTGTGTGTGATACTGACTCAGAACCAGACTTACAGAGCCTCCAATGTCAGAAACATTGAGAGCAGCTCTTATGCAGGAAAGAGAAGCCACTGAAGTGGTTCCTGGCAAATACTTTGTCTCCTATTTTCCTGACCAAAGTGGGCCCTGTCTTGGCCCAAATCCAGGGCAGGTGCAGGGGATGTGGCTCTTTCATCGTCAGGAAGGAGTGGCGCCTGGAGTCCTTGAGGACCGCTCTATGGCTATCCTACCACACTCTGTGATGGTGCAGGTAACGATGAAACGTCTGCAGATGTGGAGGGTCACTAGAAGTAGTAACTGAGAGATCTGCTGACTTGACTCTTACGTATGTTGGAAGCATGTTCAAGCACTCTGGATTGAGTATATTCTAACTTCTGCTAACTTTATCCAAGTCATTTTTTTTTTCCCACAAGTCATTTAAAATCTCTAGGTTTCAATTTTTTCCTTATTAAAAGATGGGACAAACCCAGATGATCACTAAAAATCTTTTCCTTATTAAAATTCTGAAATTTCATTGTTTTGTATTTGTTCTCTTTCTCCAGCTAATTTAACTTTTATTTTCCTCTCTTCCTTCCTTTTATCCACCCTTCCTTCCTCTTGGCTTTTTTCCTTCTTTTTTTTCCCTTCCTTCCTCCCTTAAAAAAAATATAGTAAAAGTATACTTTAAAGGCCTATGACACATCGGCCTCTGAGTGAGATACACTGAAAATTGAAAGCTGCTCAAACTTCTTGGTGTTTTGTGGTCAGAAAAATGAGGGGATGGGCAGACACATGAATAATTATGTACCAGTTAGCAGATGTAAAGACACCTCAAAAATAATTAGAAAGCCACTCAGCAGGCTTCAGAGAGTAACAAATATGTACTAAACAAATCATGAAAAAATCCGTGATGAAAATGCCAATAGTTGAAACCACGATGAAGATTCCCTGAGTGAAGGAATTCCAAAAAAAAAAAAAAAAAAAAGCAAAGCAAGAAAGAATGTCACTCAGAAAGCTCCAAGATGTGGGCCAACTGATAGCATGGTTTGAAGGATGCGAGCCAGTAAGACTGAGACTGGCTCGACTCAGATTGTGGGCAATCTGAGAACATTATACAGAAAGGAACTGGGGACCTACCACTAGTTATGAAAGAAAACAGTGTGATGAAGAACGTGAAGCTGATTTGTAAGTATTTAACAAAAGCAAATAATAATAATGTTAAGAATGTTATGAAGAAATTAAAACAGGGGTCATATAGAGCAGAACTATATTTTAAGGCAGTGATCCCCAAACTTTTTGGCACCAAGAACCAGTTTTGTGGTATATAATTATTTCGTGGACTTGGAAGGGGGAATGATTTGATAAATGGAATAAATAATTATATTTATTGTGCACTTTGTTTCTAACCTAATGCATGCAGCTACTAATCTGACAGGAAGTATTGTTCCACAGCCAAGAGGTTGGTGACTCCCATCATAAGGGACTTGCACTGCATCCCAGGAGGCTTACAAATGTGTGTGTGTGTGTGTGTGTGTGTATACAGGGGTCCCTTAAGGATGCTTGATGGTTACTTTTATATTTCTGCTTAGTAAGACTATGAGTCCCTATTGTTTCGTGAAACAGTAGTCAAGATATTAGTGTTGATGGTATTTTGTAGATGTGATTAGCACTTATAATCAGCTGACTTTATATAAAGGAAATTATCTTCAATGATGTGTGTGGGTAGCATTCAATCAGTAGAATACTTTAAGAATAAAAACCAAACAGAGAAGCAACAACAGCAGCATACAAAAACTGAGGATTCCCAGAGAAAAGCAATTCTGTCTCAAGATTGTAAAACAGAAATCCTCCTGAGTTTCTGGCCTGCCCTCCAGACTTCAAACTTTTCAGTCCCCACAAGGGCTTGAGTTAATTTCTTAAAATTTATCTGTTTATCTATCTGGGCCTCCCTATTTGCTGAGATGGTAAAGAATCTGCATGCAATGCAAGAGACCTGGGTTGGGAAGATGCCCTGGAGAAGGGAATGCCAACACACTCCAATATTCTTGCCTGGAGAATTCCATGGACAGAGGAGCTTGGCTAGCTACAGCCCATGAGGTCACAAAGAGTTGGACACGACTGAGCAGTTAACACACACACACACACACACACACACACACACACACACACACACACACACCTATCTATCTACCTATCTATTGGTTCCGCTTCTCTGGAGAGCTTGACTGAAACAGGTGGAACAAGAGAAGCAAGAATAAATCTTTCATCCACTTTTCTGAGAGCAAACCTCTGTCCTTAAGGCCTTTGTTAAAACTGATAGACACAATTTAAAATGTTTTTGGTAACTGACAAGGATCAATTTCAGAAATACCATTAATCACAGGAATTCTTCAACACACGAAATGATTTTGCTTTGCCTTTCTTTTGTTGCCTAAAAGTGAAAGTGTTATTCACTCAGTCCTGTCCAACTCTCTGTGATCCCAGGAACTGAAGCCCACCAGGCTCCTCTGTCCATGGAATTCTCCAGGCAAGAGTACTGGGGTGGTTTGCCATGCCCTTCTCCAGGGATTTTCCTGACCTGGGGATCGAACCTCGGTCTCCTGCATTGCACAGTCTTTACCCTCGTAGCCACCTGGGAAGCCCCACCTGAAATTACAATTCAAATCTTTCTTTTTAAAAATGTTCACATTTACATCCAACCCTTCTAACTGTATTGCTGTGTCATGGGCAAAACCTCACCCACTCCGGACCAGTGATTTCAGGCACACTTTTGCTGGTTTGATTGAAGAAGAACACAAGATCCAGCGTCTGAGCTCTCGAGGAGCCCTGGAGCTCTGCGAAGGATGTCACTGACAATCAGGCTCTGCCTGCGCTCCAGGCGCGCCGTGGTCCACCCATCCGTCTAGGTGGATGAGAGCCGCTTCCGCCGTCTCCCATGAGTGCCCTCATCTCACTCTGCGCGGAGTAAGTGATATGACTGACAACCGAGAAGCTCACCCAATTCATTTCCAAGACACTTCAATTTGGACTACAGTATAATCATACCCCAGATCAGATGGAACAGTTTCTTGTCTCTCAAATAGTGAATATTCAGACACAAAAATGATCAATTTAGCATATGTTCTTTCTCTGTCTTCACTTCTGTTTGCAAACTTCTAGAGGGAAATGTGTTAGGCAAATGTATAGCAAAGGGTACCTAGATCAAAAGATTGGAACTGTCTTACTTTTTAAAAATGCATTCTTCATCCTCCATGCCATATCAAGGAATTGCCAAAAAGCAACCTACATGGCAACACCTAGTGAATTATATTTTTATTGTTGTCATTCAAAACCTTATGCAAATTATCTCTACATGTTTTCTTAGGACCCATGTTATTTCACATGGGTCAAGTTCTCCTTCTGTCTTATGTTAAAAATGCACTCTCTCTGTTACAAAGTACTATACCACAGTATCAGGAGGATAGGATGGTTGTTTTTTGTTTTTTTTTTTTTTGCAGGAGTGACAACTAATGACTCAATGGAGAAAGTTTTGTTTGCATGGAATGCTAAAAGACAGAAAAAGGTTTAAGTGAGGTGTGTCTAGAAACAGTCTTTATTGCCTGCCTCAAAAGATTTATTTTCAAATTCCTTATCAGGAGCAAGTTTAATCTCCTTGTTTGTCAAAGAGCATCACTAACAAGAATATTTTCTTGGTTAAAAAAAAATGGAAGAAAAATAGTCATATTTCTTTATGATTAGTTCAGGTCTTATTTAGATCCCCATCCAAGAATGCAAAAGTGCAAAAGTCTGAAGCAGAATTTTAATAAGACAATCTATTCTTTAAGGCAGTCCCAAAGTATGGCTATAGAGGACAGTTAGAAAAGAGCTTCAATACGAGGTGATGGAGAAATTTTGGAAAAGAATTAATAGAACTGAATTGGCCCATGTGGTGATTTTCCTCTTGGCACAATGGTCATGTTCAGTATATGCTTTGCCATGCTAAATTCAAGAAGCTTGGAGTTGATCCTGTGTCTACCATCCCCACACCTTCCATCCCACCTCTTGGAATCTTGTCTGTTCATCAAGAACCTGCTGTGGTCTCCCCTGCCATTTCAATAACTTAGCCCCTTTGGATAGGGTCATTCATTCATTTAGTAGATATTTATTGAGGGAGGGCTTAGACTAAATTTTACAAATCTAGACTGTATTCTAGGCTTCCCAGTTTGCGCTAGAGGTAAAGAGACTGTCTGCCAACGCAGGAGACTTAAGACACACGGGTTCAATCCTTGGGTCGGGAAGATCCATTGGAGGAGGGCATAGCAACCCATTCCAGTATTCTTGCCTGGAGAAGCCCATGGACAGAGGAGACTTGTGGGCTACAGTCCAAAAGGTCACAAAGAGTCATGCACAGCTGAAGTGACTTAGCACTCACACAGGCTGCATTCTATTTTAGTGTGGTTGTTTTCTGATTATTTCCTGTGTTTCTCCATGGAGGAAGGCATACTGCCTGGAAATCTGAAACTTTTCAGTAGGAATCACTGTCTACACCCATAGTTTTAACCCTATCCTTGATTCTGAGACCACTTGTGCTCCAGGAGAAATTAGAAAGGAACAAATGCCCACTAGTTCAAGGAATCAACACTGTTTGGACCTTTAGGACTTCAGTTTATTTTTTGTTCAAAGATTTATTGAGCATCTACCCTATTTCAGGCATGAGGATAGGGACATACAGAAAGTAAAGATGCATAGACACATTCTCATCCAGAGTTGTCTAATTAGGCAAACAGATAAGTAAGGGCAAGATTTAAGGTAATGTGGGAGGTGCTGAAATTATAATAGAGGACTCTAATTTCCATGGTGATATGAGAGGAGGGGTATAACAGAAACAGTCTGCTTAGAAAACATTAATTTTTCCTTCTGAGCTTTTATGTAGCTAGGTCCTCACAGTGTTGGACACCCTTGGTACTCCCTATTTTCTTGTCTGACTGTTAAGGTCCATACCACCTTTGTCTCTTATTCCTCTTTTGCTTCTTCTACCTTTATTTGTTGCATTGGTTTGGGTTATAAACTTGGTTTAAACTATTAGCTAATGCTTCTTGTACTGAGTTTAAATTTTCCATAGGGGCATGTTATTCCGGATTACATTTATGTTCTAATGTAACTAACTGTCAGTTTTGTGGCACAAGCCTGTTAGGTCTATTGTTTAATTTTTTAAAATCCATCAAGATTCCAGGGGTCATTCATCATTCTACAGCTACAGGAATCTGTAGTAAGCCTTTGGCTCTGGTAATGTATTAAATGCACTTTTTTTTTTTTTAACAAAGTGGAAGAGGACCAGAATTTGAATCCCAGGCCACATATGATTTTGCAATCCATCTTTTTATTTTAGGAGAGATATGTAAAAAAGAACTCTTAAGGCAATCATATATTATTACTGGCTGGGATATTATCCTCCAAATTTAAGTTAAATTTCTATTTTCTTGCACCATGTTGGCCCTCAAGGTCATTCTTTCCTTCTTAACTAAACTAAATGTAGGCCTAAGGGTCCAAAGAAAGCCTCATCCCTTTGTTCCATTTGACATCAAAAGGGCAAGGGTAATCTAACATGAAAGATACCCAAGGATCCATTGTAGTGCATTCATGTCGTATGATAAAAGAAGGAAGGAGAAAACTGTGTGATAAAAATACAATACACAAATCACAGATGAATTGAGAATTTGCTCCTCTCTAACTCTGTTCATTTTCACCTTATTCTTTCCATTAAAATGTTTAACTGAATATGGTTATTTAGGACACTTAAAGATTAATTTAATTGCTAATGTACATCAGAATCTTTCTCTTACAATAAAAGGCTGGATGTGCATGTAGGTTAGGAGGGAGAGCTCTGTAGAGGAAAGGGAAAGGAAGACAGAATAAAGCAACATCCTGTCTTTCGGGGGAACAAAATTTGTCATCCCAAAATGTCTCTTTGACATGTAGATTATTTTGGTCTGAAACAACCAAGGACCAAAATACTCAGAAAGAAATATTGACCTTCTCCCTAACCACCTGAAGGATTTAGTTAGGAAGCCTGCTCTTGGAATAGAACTACAAGAGACATTGACTAAGAATATGTACTAAGTATGGTGGGAGAAATTCAGCAGGGCTTAGAGATCTGAGTCCTCTTTATGTCTGTCTCTGCATGGAACCAGCAAACGCTGAATTACCAAACAATTGCTTTTTCATGTACAAGTGAATTGCCTTCCTCCCCTTTTGAAGATCTAAACTGCTAAACCCAATATCCTCTCTTGTCTTTAGCCAAAGATGTTATTTAAGGCAATACATTCAGCCATTTTGGTGAGTGACTCAGTTTTCCTGAGTCTCTCCAATGTACACATGTTATTAAACTTTAGTTTTATTTTCTGCAGTTAATCTGTCTCATGTCAATTTAATTCTTAGACCAGCCAGAGGAATCTTAAAGGGCAGAGGACAATTTCTTCCCTCCAACAGCCTTATTCTAACCCATATAACGTTCCACTCAAGGTACTCACTAGGCACTGGCATGGGCTTGGGCAACTCTCCCGCTTAATGTGACATCTCAGTCCTTAGACTAGAACCAAGAATGAGGACAATAGTCAGGACAACCGATAACTGACACATCATAAATATCTAAAATCTCACATCCTCATAAGGCATCTTCCTTCGCTAAGACTTGTGTAAATCATTAACCAGCATTCAGAAAATAAAGGGTTGTTTATTAATGTATTCATCCTCCCATCTTGTACTATAGAAACATCATGAAATAGAAAATTTCCAATCTAACATGGATAAAAATACTTTGATACTTAAAAAAAATATTATTTATCTAAACAACTCATATTGTTCCAGAAAAACATCTGCTTTATTGACTACACCAAAGCCTTTGACTGTGTGGCTCACAACAAACTATGGAAAATTCTTCAAGAGATAGGAATACCAGACCACCTGACCTGCCTCTTGAGAAATCTGTATGCAGGTCAAGAAGCAACAGTTAGAACTGGGAATAGAACAACAGACTGATTCCAAATCAGGAAAGGAGTACATCAAGGCTGTATACTGTCACCATGCTTATTTAACTTATATGCAGAGTATATCATGCAAAATACTGGGCTGGATGAAGCACAAGCTGGAATCAAGATTGCTGGGAGAAATATCAATAACCTCAGATATGCAGATGACACCACCCTTATGGCAGAAAGTGAAGAAGAACTAAAGAGCCTCTTGATGAAAGTGAAAGAGGAGAGTGAAAAAGTTGGCTTAAAACTCAACATTCAGAAAACTAAGATCAGGGCATCTGGTCCCATCACTTCATGACACACATATGGGGAAACAATGGAAATGTGAGAGACTTTATTTTTGGGGGCTCCAAAATCACTGCAGATGGTGATTGCAGCCATGAAATTAAAAGACACTAGTTCCTTGGAAGAAAAGCTATGACCAACCTAGACAGCATATTAAAAAGCAGAGACATTACTTTGCCAACAAAGGTCTATCTAGTCAAAGCTATGGTTTTTCTAGTAGTCATGTATGGGTGTGAGAGTTGGACTATAAAGAAAGCTGAGCGCTGAAGAATTGATGCTTTTGAACTGTGGTGTCGGAGAAGACTCTTGAGAGTCCCTTGGACTGCAAGGAGATCCAACCAGTCCATCCTAAAGGAAATCAGTCCTGAATAGTCATTGGAAGGACTGATGCTAAAGCTGAAACGTCAATACTTTGGGCACCTGATGGGAAGAACTGACTCATTTGAAAAGACCCTGATGCTGGGAAAGATTGAAGGCAGGAGGAGAAGTGGATGACAGAGGATGAGATGGCTGGATGGCATCGCTGACTGGATGGACATGAGCTTGAGTAAACTGTGGGAGCTGGTGATGGACAGGGAAGCCTGAAGCGCTGCAGTCCATGGGGTTGCAAAGAGTTGGACACGACTGAACAACTGAAATGAACTGACTTACTAAAACAATTCACATGGCTGAAATCCTTTGAAAGAATACTTGTTTAAATATTTTTAAAGATTATTTGCATTGTATACACATTATCGACTTATTCAATACTATTATAATGGTAATTAATATCTTTCAGAGCATAAATGAAATGCTAAAAGCTCAGCCATCATCCCTTGGTGAAGAAAGTAGCTGAAGTCAAGAGCACACAGGTAAGAAAATATGGTACTAACTAATATGGTCTATACATTAATTAAGATATTGCATTTAGGTCTTTACCATTTTGGAGTAAAACTGAATGCAGAGTTTCTGAAAATAACAAGGAAATATATGAAAGCCTTCTTAAGTGGACAATGCAAAGAAATAGAAGAAAACAACATAATGGGAAAGACTAGAGATCTCCAAGAAAATTGGAGGTATCAAGGGGACATTTCATGCAAGGATGGGCATGATAAAGGACAGAAATCATAATGACCTAATAGAAGCAATGAGATTAAAAAGAAGTGGCAAGAATATGCAGATAACTATACAACATAGTCTTAATGACCTGAATAACCATGATGGTGTGGTCACTCACCTAGAGTCAGATATCCTGAAGTATGAAGTCAAGTAGGCCTTAGAAAGCATCACTATAAACAATGCTAGTGGAGGTGATGGAATCCCAGCTGAGCTATTTCAAATCCTAAAAGATGATACTTTTAAAGGGCTGCACTCAACATGTCAGCAAATTTAGAAAACAAGGCAATGGCCAAAG
This sequence comes from Cervus canadensis, assembly GCF_019320065.1. NCBI lineage: Eukaryota > Metazoa > Chordata > Mammalia > Artiodactyla > Cervidae > Cervus > Cervus canadensis. The sequence continues at coordinate 32,725,573 of NC_057408.1, forward strand.
GACTGGAAAAGGTCAGTTTTCATTCCAGCCCCAAAGAAGGGCAATGCCAAAGAATGTTCCAACTACCATGTAATTGCCTTTCCTCCCATGTATTTACCTACATACAGGTTATTTTGTTAAAAAATATTAAACTGCAGGAAAATTGTTAATTAAGTCTGTAATATTCTGCTTATTCCACTTCAATGAACCTGAGGGTTGGCAAATTCCTAACATTATGATTTTTTTTTTTCTCATCAGCTATATTGTGTGTGTGTGTGTGTAGAACACCTTTCCAGAGCTTCCCTGGAAAGCCAGAGACCAGACAATGACCCCTTGCCATGCAAGAGACTCTGGTTTGATACATGGGTCAGGAAGATCACCCGGAGAAGGGATAGGCTACCCACTCCAGTATTCTTGGGCTTCCCTCATGGCTCAGATGGTAAAGAATCCAGCTGCAATGCAGGAGACCTGGGTACGATCCCTGGGTTGGGATGATCCCCTGGAGGAGGGCATGACAACCCATTCCAGTATTCTTTTCTGAAGAATCCCCAGGGACAGAGGAGCCTGGAGGGCTACAGCCCATGGGGTCACAAAGAGTTGGACACGACTGAGTGACTAAACACAGCACAGCGCAGCACCCCTTTCCACAGGTTAAAGCCTACAGAACTACAGAAGTTGACACTCAGAATTGGAATGTGCCTTATCTCTCTTGTGGCAGTATGATTCTGTTGTGTGACCAAGATGCTGAGAACCCTACCTCAAAACCACATATCAACAAGATACTGGATCTTGAATAACAAATTAATGAAAAGCAGAGAAAAGCTTTTTCTTCAATAATAGAAAATCATTCCCACATAGAGGCTTGTCCCCTACGGGCAATCCATTTTTAACCTTGAGAAAAGTTTTAGTTACCTTCTATGATCTTCTCATGTTCTTCCAGCTACTTCTGCTTTGTCATCCAAGCCAAGTCGGGGGTTATGCTATTTAGAAATAGATGTGCTGACATCCAAGGTATATCCAAACCTTCCATTATGTTACTTTCAATTCAGGGGTTCTGTGTTCTCTCCTTCCCACTCTTCCGTCTCCTCTCTAACACTATTCGTTTTAACTTCCTGAAGAGCTATGATTTAAGGTTGTGAAAACACAAGAAAAAGTACATTATGCATACAGAGTTTTATAATATTTCATTGAGCTTTTCCAGACTGACCAATACAAAAGGCCCAGAAATTCATGTGTGAAATTTATATCCAGTTGTGTTCATTTCACATGCTAGCAAGGTTATGCTGAAAATCCTTAAAGCTAGCCTTCAGCAGTATGTGAATGGAAAACTTCCAGATGTACAAGCTGGATTTAGAAAAGGCAAGGGAACCGGATATCAAATTGCCAACATTGCTTTGATCATAGAGAAAGCAAAGGAATTCAAAAATTCTTAAAGATATGGGAATACCAGACCATCTTACCTGTCTCCTGAGAATTCTGTATGCAAGTCAAGTAGCAACAGTCAGAACTGGAAATAGAACAGTAGACTGGTTCCAAATCGGGAGAGGAGTACATTAAGTCTGTATATTGTCACCCTGTTTATTTAATTTATATGCAGAGTACATAACGTGAAATGCTGGGTTGGATGTATTACAAGCTGGAATCAAGATTTCCAGGAGAAATATCAACAGCCTCATATATACAGGTGATATGACTCTAATGGCAGAAAGTGAAGAGAAACTAAAGAGCCTCTTAATGAAATTGAAAGAGGAGAGTGAAAACCTGTCTTAAAACTCAACATTCAAAAAAACTAGGGTCATAGCATCTGGCCCTATCACTTCATGGAAAATACAAGGGAAAAAATTGGGAACAGTGACAGATTTTATTTTCCTGGGCTCCAAAATCACTGCAGATGGAGATAGAAGCCATAAAATTAAAATATACTTGCTCCTTGGAAGGAAAGCTATGATGAACCCAGACAGCTTATGAAAAAGCAGAGATATATGATGTCAGCATCTTTGCCAACAAAGATCCATACAGTCAAAGCTACGGTTTTTCCATTAGTCATGGAAGGATGTAAGAGTTGGACCATGAAGAAGGCTAAGTGCAGAGGAATTGATGCTTTTGAACTGTGGTACTGGAGAAGATTCTTGCAACTTGGACTGCAAGGAGATCAAACCAGTCAATCATAAAGGAAATAAACCATGAATATTAATTGGAATTAATATTCCAATATTAATTGGAAGGACTGATGCTGAAGCTGAAGCTCCAATACTTTGGCCACCTCATGTGAAGAACTGACTCTTTAGAAAAGACCTTGATGCTAGAAAAGGTTGAAAGCAAAAGGAGAAAGGGCAAGCAGAGGATGAGATGGTTAGTGGCATCACCAACTCAATGGACAGGGATTTGAGCAAACTCTGGAAGATAGTGGACAGGGACTGTCATGCTACAGTCCATGGGGGTCTCATAGAGTTGGACATGACTTTAGCTACTGAACAACAACATTTTGGGGGTAAATTATCTAAGTGTGCTTTGGCAGATGTAGCTATATGAAAAAATACATAAGGATTATATTAGCTAAATCAGTGTTGGTTATAAAGAGTAAGTGAAATAATGTGCACAAATATTTAAAACAGTTCTTGTCACATAGGAAATAATTAATATCTGTTTTATTGGACTGAACCTGAAAAAGTGCAACTAGCAGCATCCACTGCCATGTTCTCTAGGATTTGTCTTTAACTCAGGCTTGGTATAGATCAATGGCCTTATCAGAGGGTATCCAGTCCTGGCTGCTGGGGGATGGGGCAAGAGGCTTTAGGCAGAGGCAATGAGGGCAATCAAGTGGTTCTTGATGATCTTTGGCAAATGTCCACATCCATGGTGGAAATGAAGGCAACGGGCTCCAACCCCCAAAGGATGGTAATGAAATTCTGAATAGGAATTCAAAGTGAATACAATAGAGCCTAGGGGAAGGTCATAACTTGGTAAACAAAGAGAAGTCAGAGGAATACCCCACATATATCAAGTAGTGGGCTATTAACAGTTGAGGCAAATCATGCTCCTTGTTTTCCCTTCATAATAATGCTCTCATGTTCTCAAGTTGGGGGTCAAGATTGGCTCAAAAACTGGACTGGACTGGAACTGCAGTTTGAAATGTCTGCAGGTGAGTAAGTTGGGAATAAAGTCATTTTAGAATGTATTCTAAATGTTCCAAGTATTGTTGTTATATTTCTCCTGGTTCAAAAATGTCAGGATTGAGACGCCAAATACTATCCCCAAAGCCTGACATTTATAAGTGATGAAGTCAGGCATAAAACCTTACTCTTCTCTTCCAGTACTGTCAACTGCTTCTTTTTTAATAGTAGTGTTGCCGTAATTGTGGCTTTATGTAGATGTGATCTTCTAGTTGGAATGTAAAGGAGATGATGTATTGGGTTAGTTGCACCTAGCCAAGATCGCTGCACAATGGTGCTTCATAAATGATTATTGATTAATTTATAGATTGCTTTTGTATAATCTAATTACCTCATATAATGGCATCCACTTATGAATGTAATAATTATTGGTTGTAAAGAATGGTGATATTTTAAAAGTTAAAATGTAAAGATTAACTTGTAATTGTAGGACAATAGAAGCAAAAGTATACTGAAGATATTTTCCACATTTTTTAACTCTTTAATTTAGTTCATATTGATGGGCCTAAATATATACATTATTCTGTATGTCTCATTACATACTGATAACATTATGAAGATAAAACAGCCATATATTTACATGTCTAGTAGGAAACATAATACATTAAATCCTAAAGCAGGTAAAACAGACATACATTAAAGATTGCTTCAGATAAATGTATGTGTGTTAGATCCCATGGTAGATGCTTGTAATGAGCAAGGTTCATATTGCATGCCTGTGTGTGGGCACACTAATTTTCTTCAGTCATGCCGACTTTTCGTGACTCTATGGACTGTAGCCTGACAGGCTTCTCTGTCCATGGGATTCTCCAGGCAAGAATACTAGAGTAGGTTGCCAGATAACAGAATGTATCCTCTATAGTTTAAGTATAGAAAGATTCTAAGTTGAGATTTCAGAATCATGTTAGGGTCACTTTTCTTTTGCTCTGGGCAATAGTTACTGAATCAGAAATCCTGTATTAATGTTGCTTCCTGTGTAAGCTTTTCTTTGATTTGCCCTTGCAAAATGTGTTCTAGACACACTTCCACCTTACCCACATAATTCAATTACAAATAAGTTTTGTCAAGGAGCATCTGATTGGTAGAACCTAAACATATCTTTGGGCTGCCCAGGTGGCACTAGTGATAAAGACCCCAACAGTCAATGCAGGAGATTCAAGAGACTTGACTTCGATCCCTCAGGAAGATCCCCTGGAGAAGGGCTGGCAACTCACTCCAGTATTCTTGCCTGGAGAATCCCATGGACAGAAGAGCCTGACGGGCTACAGTCCATGGTGTTGCATAGAGTTGGACACAACTGAAGTGACTTACCATGCATGCTCATAAACATGTCTTCATCCCAGCTACAAGTTAGCTGGAAAATGCAGCTTTCTTTTTTATTTATTTATTTTTGCTATAATTAGGTACTGGAAACATAGAGTTTACATTACCTGGAAACAATATTTTAAATAGTCCCTAATGTTGAACAGCTACTTCAGATGTCAAGAAAGCATACAGCCATTAAGAATGTTTTGTCATTTATGTTTAATTTCGTGTTCAACAACATATCCTCTAAAAGTCCGTTTCTGTCCTCATCATGGATTGTACTAAATAGACTATGTGCATCTAAAATCTTCATTTTTTTTTTTAATGAAAGAAAACAGTTTGCACAATGTTCTTTCTTTATCAAATGTATTCAGAAGCACACTGTGAGTTTCAGGAATCTGGATGTGACTCATTCACTTCTGAAACCATGAGGGTTCTGGTTATATCACATGACATAATTCATGAACTAAACTTCTGAATCCTGGTTTTGATTACAGTCAAGGAAGTATGGTAAGCTGAAAGGAAAAATAGTGCCAAATCTTTTCTTATCTTTATTGTTTTAGCACTTGAGAATATTGACATATGTATTTGTAAAGCTAGGCAGAAGCTCTTTAGTAACTTTATTAACCTATCATTCCCAAATTATTTAAAAATGTGACATAATGCAATAAAGAAAACAGATCTTTAAAACTTAAACTTGATGTTAGTAAAAGTTAAACATTTGCAATTTGATTAGTCAATTCTTTTTTATCTTAGTCACAAGTCAAAGGCCATGTTTAGATTAATGTCTATACTTTAGACAAAATTGCTTAGATCACTGGGTTTCAGATAGCATGTCCAAGATGTAGAGTAGATTGGAAGAGTGTACCGTGACATAATAGTGGAATTAAATAAAATGAGAGTGAGTTTCAAAAAATGTAGGTAATAAAGCTAAAAAGTGAATTATATGAATATATCAATATCAGTAATAAACAAGAACAAATCTGGCTCTATATATTTTATCAGTCAGTGTTAAGTGGAAAAAAAAAATGTTACTTAGACAATTCATTGTGTTAGAAGTAGAGCTGATGGCGGTCCAGCATCTAAGAGGCCCATCAGTGAAACAGTGATTGATAAGAACCAAATTATCATATCTTATCAATAATGATAAGAACCTCACTATTAAGTAAGGAGGTCTCCACACTCCCAGCTAACTATGGGATTTCCAAGATTCTACATTCATAGACAATAGCCATCTGAGTTACTTCTTTACCTGGAGCCAGTAGAAAAGTCTTCAGACGAATGGTAAGGTGGAATATGAATTAAAATATAAAGTAGGAAATGAGGTCTCCTAAATTCTTATTCTTCCTGGAATACAAGAAGGGGGTTAGCAGCAACAAGATGAACAGAGATCATTATTACTACTCTACAGGCAACCTACTTTCTATTTGTAATCTTCAAATACAAATCCCAAAATTAAGTCTTCAGGAAGTCTCTGAAAAAATGAAAGATGTCTTGATAACAGCTCTTACTTCACCTGCCTTAATAGAGAAGGGGTAAAAAGGAAGAGAAATACTGATTGAAACTCTCCAAATAAGTACTCTACAACTTTTGTTTAGACAGCCTACCCTCTTCATCTGACAAGGATACAGGGCTCTTACTTTCCTTTTGCTCACAAGTTTTCCTCTTTTCTGATACCATCCAGCCTTCTTAACCCAGCTCAATCTCTCCATAATTCTACTATTTACTTTTTTTGTTTAAACTTTTTCTTTTGTATTGGGATATAGCAAAATAACAGGTTTCCCAGGTATTGCTAATGGTAAAGAACCTGCCTGCTAATGCAGGAGACATAAGAGATGCAGGTTTGATCTCTGGGTCGGGAAGATTCCCTGGAGGAGAGCATGGCAACCCACTCTAGTAATCTTGCCTGGAGAATCCCACAGACAGAGGAGCCTGGCAGGCTACAATCACAAAAAATCATAGGGTCACAAAAATTCAGACATGACTGAAGCATCTTAGCATGCATACATGCATAGCCAGTTAACAATGTTGTGATAGGTGAACAGCAAAGGAATGAGCCATACACATACATGTATCCATTCTCCTCCAAACTTCCCTCTCATTCAGGAAGCCACATGACACTGAGCAGAATTCCATGTACTATACACTAGGTCCTTGTTGCTTATCGATTTTAAATATAGCAGAATCTACTGTTTTCTTACCTATTTCACATGCTCCAACTCTACACCCCTGCCAAATTCTTGGAGCGTTTTAAGTCCCCAGCTCTAAAATTCAGCACTTAATGTATCATCTATCCTTTGTTATTGTTTCTTCTATCTTAATTTTCGTACTCTGCTGAACAAATTACAAATGATACCAAGCAGTGTGAGATAGCTAATCACAGAAAAAACAAATTACAATAGTCAGGAGTAATGGGTACAAGACAGCATCACAAAATTTGATAAGAACAAATGAAAAACCTGACTTTGGCCAATGACAAAAGCGTGCCATGAACTACAGAGCAAAATTAATTCAATTCTGTGCATTTCAGAGTCCTTAAAAGAATAAAATAACAGAATTCCCATACTTAGAAGCAAAAATGGAGACATGTAGAGAATAGTAGTGTATATGGTAAAAACTGTTTATATAAAAATAGGAATTACATCTTTCATTTGTTCACTTATTTTTATATAGTCATTAAGTATTTTTGATGATGTGAGAGATGTCTCACATTGAGTTGAGTATGAGGAATTTATGGGTGAAAAATGAGCTGCCTTTCTCCTCAAAGATCTCAAAAGTTGCTGTGCAAACTAGGGACTTGTGTACAGTGTGAGGAACTGAAAATAGACATGTTTAAAATGTTAAGTGATTACTGATCCATAGACAAATTATAGTGAATAAGGGGTCCACACAAGCTGAGGCTGATTCCAGGAAACATAGTATTTGAAAAGAGCAACAGAGATTGTAACCGCACAGTCAGGCAGTCAAGACAAGAAGGATGTGGTTCAGTTCATTTCGGGTGCTCAGTGTCTGGCTCTTTGTGACCCCTTGGACTGCAGCACTTCAGGCCTCCCTGTCTCTCACCAACTCCCGGAGTTTACTGAAACTCATGTCCATTGAGTTGGTGATGCCAGCCAATCATCTCATCCTCTGTCATCCCCTTCTCCTCCTGCCCTCAATCTTTCCCAGCATCAGGGTCTTTTCAAATGAGTCAGTTCTTCCCATCAGGTACCCAAAGTATTGAAGTTTCAGCTTCAGCGTCAGTCTTTCCAATGACTATTCAGGACTGATCTCCTTTAGGATGGACTGGTTGGATCTCCTTGCAGTCCAAGGGACTCTCAAGAGTCTTCTCCAACAACACGCTTCAAAAGCATCAACTCTTTTGCACTCAGCTTTCTTTATAGTCCAACTCTCACATCCATACATGACTACTGGAAAAACCATAGCTTTGATTAGACAGACCTTTGTTGGCAAAGTAATGTCTTTGCTTTTTAATAAGCTGTCTAGATTGGTCATAACTTTTCTTCCAAGGAGCAAGTGTCTTTTAATTTCATGGCTTCAGTCACCATTTGCAGTGATTTTGGAGCCCCCCAAAATAAAGTGTGTCCCTGTTTCCACTGTTTCCCCATCTATTTCCCATGAAGTAATGGGACCAATTGCCATGATCTTAGTTTTCTGAATGTTAAGATTTAAGTCAAGTTTTTCACTCTCCTCTTTCACTTTCATCAAGAGGCTCTTTAATTCTTCGCTATCTGCCATAAGGGTGGTGTCATATGCATATCTGAGGTTATTGATATTTCTCCCAACAACCTGGATTCCAGCTTGTGCTTCATTCAGTCCAGCATTTCTCATGATGTACTCTGCATATAAATGAAATAAGCAGGGTGACAATATACAGCCTTGAAGTACTCCTTTCCCAATTTGGAACCAGTGAGGGATGACAGAGGATGAGATGGTTGGATGGCATCACTGACTCAATGGACATGAGTTTGGGTAAACTCTGGGAGTTGGTGATGGACAGGGAGGCCTGGCATGCTGCGGTTCATGGGGTCACAAAGAGTCAAACACGACTGAGCAACTGAACTGAACTGAACTGAACTGAACTAAATTGTTCCATGTACAGTTCTAACTGTTGCTTCTTGATTTGCATACAGATTTCTCAGGAGGGAGGTCAGGTGGTCTGGTATTCCCATCTCTTTAAGAATTTCCCAAAGTTCATTGTAACCCACACAGTCAAAAGCTTTGTCATAGTCAATAAAGCAGAAGTAGATGTTTTTCTGGAACTCTCTTACTTTTTTGATGATCCAACAGATGTTGGCAATTCGATTTCTGGTTCTTCTGCCTTTCTAAATCCAGCTTGAACATCTGGAAGTTCACAGTTCATATACTGTTGAAGCCTGTCTTGGAAAATTTTGAGCATCACTTTGTTAGCATGTGAGATGAGTGCAATTGTGTGGTAGTATGAGCATTCTTTGGCGTTGCCTTTCTTTGGGATTGGAATGAAAACTGACCTTTTCCAGTCCCGTGGCCACTGCAGAGTTTTCCAAATTTTGGCATTTTGAGTGCAGCACTTTCAAAGCATCATCTTTTAGGATTTGAAATAGCTCAACTGGAATTCCATGACTTTCACTAACTTTGTTCGTATTGATGCTTCCTAAGGCCCACTTGACTTCGAATTCCAGGATGTCTGGCTCTAAGTGATTGATCACACCATCGTGGTTATCTGGGTGTGGCTAGATTTTAATTAACACATATGAAAATAATTAAGAGATTAAGATGTACTCTTGGAGACCACATGGATTTGAAAGGCTGAAAAAGTAGTCCTGTAGTAAAAAATGACAAAAGAAAAAGAGAAATAAAAAGGAGATAAAGATAATCATTTTTCAATACCTGAAGGACTTATACAGGGAAAAAGTTCGACCTACTCTGAAAACATACAGGGCAAAATGAAACTTTGTTACAGAATGGTAAGGAGATAGATTTCTGGCTCAATAATGAGAATTTTCTAACAGTAAAAGCTGTTCAAAATTAAAATGTGCTGCTTTGGGTAGGAGAGTCATCAAATAAATGACCCTTGTTCATTTGGAATTTTATTGCATCATATGTGAGCTTCTTGCTTCCCTGGCGGCACAGATGGTAAAGTATCCACTGGCAATGTGGGAGACCTGGGCCTGATCCCTGGATTGGAAAGATCCCGTGGAAGAGAGCATGGAAATCCACACCAGTATTCTTGCCTGGACAATCCCCATGGACACAGGGCCTGGTGGGCTACAGTCCATGGGGTTGCAAAGAGCTGGCAAAGACTGAGCGACTAAGCACAGCCCAGCACAGTTGCTCTGTCATGTCCGACTCTTTGTGACCCTGTGGACTGTAGCCCGCCAGGCTCCTCTGTCTATGGGGTTCTCCAGGCAAGAATACTGAAGCAGGTAGATGGTCCCTTCTGCAGGGTATTTTCCTGGCCCAGGGATCAAATCTGGGTCTCCTGGATTGCAGGCTGATTCTTTACCCTCTGAGACACCAGGAAAGCCCATTTTATAATAATGATGAAGATTTGATTGTGCTTATTTTCATTGTATATTTATTTCCATCATGCTTACTGGTTATCTTCTAGTTACCATAAAAGAGAACTTATATTTAGCTAGTTTATTTTGCTGTTTCTGAAATGGGACACAGCCATGACTAATAGGAAGACAGCAATAGAACAAGTTAAAGGATATGGACAAGGTTACTCAAGGTAGGAGCAGACTCCCAGGGAGGTACAAGCTTTGTAGGAGCCCCCGAGTTCCCCATAAGATGACTAAGCTGCTGTTACTACCACTGCATGAGTGCACGCTAAGTCACTGCAGTTGTGACTGACTCTGTGGGACCCCATGGACTATAGCCTGCCCGGCCTCTCTGTCCATGGGATTCTCCAGGCAAGAATACTGGAATGCATTACCATGCCCTCCTCCAGGGGATCTTCCTGACTCAGGGATCCGATCGGCATCTCTTATGTCTCCTGCACTGGCAGGCAAGGTCTTTACCACCGGCACCACCTGGGAATGCCCTGCTACCACTGCAGTTAGCGAAAAATCAGCCAGGACATTCATCTTATTATTTTCACACAAGCGTTTGACGCTTCATCCCCTATTCCCTGGGTTCTCTAGAAAATCTGTAGGAGAACCTGCTCACCAAGTGCAATGGAGTGGTACAAAAGAGTCCCAGAGTTTGCTACTTGAGAGTGGACATCAAATGTAAGCTCCTTGGAGTAGGATGCTGTGGCAAAGATTGGCTACAGGCTTGATGATCTCAATGGACAATGGCCTGGGATGTGTCCAGCTTTAAGGGATGGAATGAACAATCTGACTATGACTCCAAGCATCCCCCAAATCTGAAATATTCAGAGAAGTTTTTGAAATCTTTCCAGAATAGGTATTTATGAAGTATACTGAGTAACAAACAATGGCTAGTTTTTTCAATTATTAGGAATCAGAGTCTACATTTACATACATAGAAAAATTATCATAATTATTTAATTACAGACAGCCACATTTACCTTACTGGATAACATGCTTATTTATAATTATTTCTTACATATATATTCCTCTATGGGGACACATGGTGTGGAGGATAGTGCTCTTTTCTATTCAGCTTTGCAGTGGACGACTTTTGGACCCAGAGCATTGCAGACTGATGTTGTGTTCCTGTCCCAGTGTTCACAAGGGTCAGCAAAATGAAATTACACAGTAACAGAAGTACCACACTGAGGGACCTGGGAATGGTGAGAGAATGCCATTCACTCCTGGATGAATACTAAAACGGAGAAACTAAAAGATGACCAATATTCATTATTCCAAAATACACCTAGGGTGCAGGAACCCTAAGATACAAATGTAAGACCTGATTCTGGACTGATTCTTGATTATCTGTAATGGGATTATCTGTCCGGGAAAGGAATAGTATCATCAAAGTGCTGCTGTTTATGCAAAAGATGTTGTTGTTGTTGTTGTTGTTTAGTCTCCCAGTCAAGCCCCACGGACTGCAACACACCAGGCCTTCCTGTCCCTCACCATCTCCCAAAGATGCCCAGGGTCATGTCTATTACATCGGTGATGCCATCCAGCCATCTCATCCTCGGATGCCCTTTTCTCAACTCAGGGACTTTTCCAGTGAGTCAGTTGTTCACATCAGATGACCAAAGTACTAGAGTATCAGCATCACTTCTTCCAATGAATATTGAGGGTTAATTTCCGTTAAAATTGATAGATTTGATCTCCTTGCTATCCAAGGGACTCTCAGGAGTCTTCTGGAGAACCACAGTTCGAAGGCATCAATTCTTTGGCACCCTGCCTTCTTTACGGTCCAGCACTCACAACCATGCATGACCACTGGGAAGACCATAACCTTGACTATATGGACTTTTGTCAGCAGAGTAATGCCTCTGCTTTTCAACACACTAAGTTTGTCCTAGTTTTTCTGCCAAGAAGCAAACATCTCCTGATTTCATGGCTTCAGTCACCATCCACAATGATTTTAGAGCCCAAGAAGAGGAAATCTGTCACTGCTTCTACCTTTTCCCCTTCTATTTGCCATGAAGTAATGGGGCTGGATGCCATGATCTTATTTATTTATTTATTTTTTAATATTTAGCTTGAAGCCAGCTCTTTCAGTCTTATCCTTCACCCTCAACAAGAGGCTCTTTAGTTTCTCTTCACTTTCTGTCATTAAAGTGGTATCATCTGCATATCTGAGGTTGTTGATATGTGTCCTGCCTATCTTGATTCCAGCTTGTAATTCACCCAGCCCAGCATTTCTCATGATGTGCTCAGCGTGTAGATTAAAAAAAAACAAAAACAAAAAACAGGGTGACTGCAGACAGCCCTGTCATATTCCTTTCTCAATCTTGAATCAATCAGTTGTTCCATGTAGGGTTCTAACTCTTGCTTCTTGACTGACATGCAGGTTCTCAGGAGACAGGTAGGATGGGCTGGTATTCCAGTCTCTTTAAGAACTTTCCACAGTTTATTATGATTAACACAGTGAAAGGCTTTGGTGTAGTTAATAAAACAGAGGTAAATGTTTTTCTGGAATTCTCTAACTTTCTCTATGATCCAGAGACTGTTGGCAATTTGATCTCTAGTTCCTCTTCCTTTTCTAAACCCAACTTGAACATCTGGAAGCTCTAGGTTTGCATAATGCTGAAGTCTAGCATGCAAGATTTTAAGCATGACCTTCCCAGCATGGGAGATGAATGCAATTGTCCCATGGCAAGCACATTCTTTACTACTATGCTTTTTGGGAATTGGGATGAGGATTGACCTTTTCCAGTCCTGTGGGCATGGCTGGGTCTTCCAGATTTGCTGACATATTGGATGCAACACCTTAATGGCAACATCCTTTAGGGTTTTGAATAGTTCTACTGGAATTCCATTGTACCCACTAGCTTTATTAACAGCCATGCTTCCTAAGGCCCACTTAACTTTGCTCTCCAGAATGTCTGGCTCTAGGTGGCTGACCACACCATTGTAGTAATCTGCTTCATTCAAATCATTTTTTGTGCAAGTTCTTCTGTGAATTCTTTCCATCTCTTCTTGATCTCTTCAGCATCTACTAGGTCTCTACCATTTCTGTCCTTTATTGTGCCCATCTTTGGGCAAAATATTCCCTTGATATCTCCAATTTTCCTGAAGAGATCTCTAGTCTTTTCCCTTCTGCTGTTTTCTTCTAGTTTTATACACTGTTAATTGAAGACAGCCTTCTTATCTCTCTGTGTGGTTCTTTGGAAATCCGTGTTCAGTAGAGTATAACTTTTCCTTTCTCCCTTGCTTTTCACTTCTCTTCTTCCCTTAGATAGTTGTAAGGCCTCCTTAGATAACCACTTTGCCTCCTTGCTTTTATTTTTCTTTGGGATGGTTTTGTTCACTGCCTCCTGTATAACATTATGGATCTCCATCCATAGTTCTTCAGTCACACAGTTTACAAGATCTAATCTCTTCAGTCTATCCATTTATCACCACTGCATATTCATAGGTGATTTGACTTAAGTCATATCTGGCTGGCCTAGTGATTTTCCTCACTTTCTTTAGTTTAAACCTGAATTTTGCTATGAGAAGCTGATGATCTGAGCCACATTCAGCTCCAGGTCTTGTTTTTGCTGACTGTATACAGCTTCTTTAGCTACAAAGAACATAATCGATTAGATTTTTGTATCGACCATTTGGTGATGTCCATGTGTAAAGTCATCTCTGTGTTGCTGACAAAGGTGTTTGCTTTGACTACTGCATTCTCTTGGCAGAATTCACTTAGGCTCTGTCCTGATTCATTTTGTTCTCCAAAGCCAAACTTGCCTGTTATGCAAGGTATCTCTTGGCTTCCTACTTTTACATTTCAATCCTCAATGATCAATAAAACACCTTTTTTTTTTTTTTTTTTTTTTTGATGTTAGTTCTAGGAGGTTGTCTAGGACTTCATAGAACTGATCAACTTCAGCTTCTTCAGCAACGGTGGTAAGGGCATAGACTTGGATTACTGTGATGTTGAATGGCTTGCTTTGGAAACGAAAAGAGACCATTCTGACATTTTTGAGGTTGCACCCAAGTACTGCATTTTGGACTCTTTAGTTGATTATGAGTGATACTCCATTTCTTCTATGTGATTCTTTCCCATGGTAGTAGATATAATGGTTATGTGAATTAAATTCGCCCATTCCCATCCATTTTAGTTCATTGATTCCTAAGATGTTGATGTTTATTCTTGTCAGTCTCCTGCCTGACCACGTCCAATTTATCTTTGCTCATGGGCCTGACATTCCAGGTTCCTATGCAATACTGTTCTTTGCAACATCGAATTTGCTTTCATCACCAGACACATCCACAATGAGTGTTGTTTATGCTTTTGCCCAGCCGCTTCATTCTTTCTGTGGCTTGTCGTTGTCCTCCACTCTTCCCCAAACCTGGGAGATTCATCTTTTGATTTCATATCGTTTTGTCTTTTTATATAGTCCATGAGGTTCTCACAACAAGTATACTGGAGTGGTTCGCCATTTCCTCCTCTGGTGGCTCACGTTTTGTCAGAACTCTCTGCTATGTCCCTTCTTCTGTCTTGGGTGGCCCTACATGGCATGGCTCATAGCTTTATTGAGTTATGCAAGCCCTTTTGCAATGACAAGGCAGTGGTACATGAAGGGGATGCAAAGGATATCATCAAAAAAAAAATTCTAAAAATAAGTGAACAGACTGAAAAAAATATATATTTGAATGTAAATAAATAATAGAGTAAAATCTACCAGGTAGAAGTTTACCAAATACTTATTGTGGCTAAAAAACAAATACTTGGCCAGCTTTGAATGTAAATATTATAGAGTGAATTTCTTGGTACAAAGTTAAATCTGAATTTTTGCAAACATAAAGGAATGTAGCAATTTACTTATTGAGAATCTAAATGGTCAAATATTAAAGTTTAACATGGTGCAGAAACAATCATTTCTCTGCACAATAGTTACTCTTAGCTTCAATAGTCCCACTGATATGCTAAGAGTAAAGTTCACTTGTAACAGATATACCATAACATCACTAATCTAGTCACATGCACCAAATTGCAATTCAGGGGGAAAAATCAGTAATATTTCTTTCTTTGTTTCTTTTTTTTTTTTTTTTTAGCTTTGAGCATATCTCAAAATTCCTTCAACTTTGTCTACTGAAAATAGTTAGCAGTCTCTAAAATGTATTTCAGCCATGCCAAAAGTTTGGGACTCCATAGACTCAAGGGGATGAGAAAGTATCTTCTTAAAGTGTACTTTTAAAAGATGTGATTTTGAAGTTGGTAAGTGAGAGGAAACTTTGAGCTGTTTTTTTTTCCCTTCCACTCTTTCACCTAGGCTTTATATTCTTCACCACATTGAGATCAGAAATGGTTCATCATAAAATATTGTTGCACATGATTTTGCAGTTTTTCCTCCTCATGACATTTAGCAGTAGCAAAGTTGAAATTCTGCTTTTAATTCATCCTCATGAGATAAGAAGCCTCCTCAAATAGGACTTTTTTCTTGAAAAATTCTTAGCCTAAGCTGAATTAAATAACTTAAAATTAAATATAGCTCTTAATGCTTCTAAAGATTAGCATTGTGATAGAATCTAATTTCTATTATCCTGCCTTTTTATTAGCATTTAAATTTTTATAAACATTTGCAGGCTCAAAACGGATATTATGTTCTTGCTAATGTTATCTATCTAATGCACTCTCTCTTATTCATAATAACTGCTAATATTGCTTAACTATTTGAAGTTTCTTAATAATTTTTGTACAACAAATTAACAGCTTTCAAAATCAGCATTAATTATTTTAAGACTTTATTATTGTAATAAATAAATATGCTTATAATTCAGTTGCCTGAAGAAGGAGTTTTTCAAGTTGCCTCTAAAATGTTTATCTAAATATAAAAAGGAATATCAATGAATATTCAGATGTTAATGTCAGTTCAGTGTCCATATAGTTTCATATTGACATCACTGTGCTGATTAGAACTGATGGGAATATGTGTGGCCATATCCCCATTTAGCAGGTAGATGACCAGTATGCCAGAAACAAAACAGATGTTTGGTTACTTTGTCTTTCAATGGCTGATGAAACCAGACATCATATTTTTATGAATACTGAAGCCAAAGTTAAACTTTAGAGCATCACTATGTAAAAAAAAAAAAAAAGAAAGAAAAAGAAAAAGAAAAAAAAAAAAAACTCCCAAAATAAAGTTAAGAAGAAAAACAAAAGAAAAATTCCCTAAATCTATAAATAATCCCTAAAGAGGAAACTTGAATCATAAAAAAAAAAAAAAAAATCCTACAGGAACTTCCTTAACCCTGCCAGTAATTGACTACTGGAAATTAAAACAGCAATGAGATGCCATTTCACACTCATCAGGTTGGAAAGAAAATTAACAAGTATCAACCTTTGGTGACAACACATATAAGCAAAAAGCCATAAGTGACTCATTAATACACAGTAGATGTGAAGATAATATACTTAGCAACCAGCAATTTCATTTTTAATCCATATCCTACAGAAAGATTTGCATATGTACATCACAGATAATGTAGGAGTTGAATTGTAACCAAATGATACTATTTAGCAATCTTTTAATTTAATAAACTTTTTAATTTAACAATTTAATAAATGGGATCTATTTTGTTAAGTTAACAAATATAAAAAAATATTCTTGAGTAGAAAAAGCAAGCTATAAAATGATAACTAAATTAAGGTAATACATAATATTTTTAAAAGAAGCCAATTATGTCTTTTGTGGCTTCACCAGATGGTAAACATATAAAGAAAATGCTTGGGAATGTTGCACAACAGTTTTAAGATGGTGATTGCCTCAGAGAAGGTAACCAAATATAGCTATTCTATTATATTAGTCAGAAAACATATGTGAAAAATGAAATCTTTAGAAAGCAAATAATACTTTTTACAGATGAAGAAACTAATATACAGAGGACTGAAGTTATTGTCCCATGATTGCACAAATAATTAGGGAGGAAGCAAGACTTTGAACTAAGGCTGTCTGGTTTTAGCCTACTCTCTTAATTATGGCAATACACTGTGCTAAATGGTGAACCTATTTCAGTAGGTATTGAAAAAAAAAAAGAAAAAAAAGCTATTTCCATTAATTGGCAGGCAGACAATTTGATTTGAACCATTTCTAATTGATTCAAAACACCTCCCCATGGCCTTAGAAACTTAACAGAGGAGGGGTATTCAAATATTTAGCTCAAATGATGGAAGATCTGTTACAAAATAAATGACAATTTAGTGTAGACTGTGAAGTCCAAGGGATTTCTATATAACCAATCAATCCAGAAATTTGGTTGCTCTTGGTAATTGGTGTTTCTTTGTAGGAATTCCAGGCTGGCATTTCTTAGAAAATTGATATGACTTCCTGTATTGTGAGAAAACATCAGTTAAGATGTTGGGGAGATAGGGGAAAGAATTATAATTTTGTGAGATTTAAAATGTGACAAGCAGCATTGAGAATTTACTAATTTAAAGGAATCTGTTAATGCCAACTCCAAGCAAGAGCAATTAACAGAGACATTTCTGGGAGTCAGAACAGGGGCATACAAAAGAAGTGATAACAATTGAATCAATCTTGCATTGTAACTGATACTATGTGTTTGTGGTGGCCCTACCTACTATAAACAATGAGCTGCCCTTACAAATAAAGCATATAAATAAATTTAGCTGCATCATACAAATCCTATGAGCAATCTTCCAAAAATAAATTTGGAAACAAAATAAGCCCTCAAATTGGTAAGCTCAGTAGATGTTTGTGTGTATTATGAATGATGCTAGGAGATCAGTATGTTACATTACTAAATGTCACCTGGTAATGAACGCTGGTGTTTGAATATTTGCTATAAGCAAATATTTGTAAAGTAGACACAACACTTTCATCATTGAAAAGGAGAATGAACTTGTGATATATAGCATCACGGTCTCCAAAGATGCTTGCATCCTGAACCCTGGAATCTAAATATTCTTATATGGCAAATGGGATTCTGCAGACGCGATTCTACTCTTCTTGAAAAAAGGAAATTATCCTGAACTATACAAGTTAGTCCAATGTAATCACAGATATCAAACAATGAAAGAGGGAGGCAGATTAGAAAGAAAAACATTTGAAAGTGCTATACTGCTGACTTTGAAGATACTGAGAGGAGCCACTAGCCAAGGAATGCAGGTGCCTCTAGAAGGTGAAGAAAGCAAAGAAATGGCTATTCCCCTAGAGTCTCCAGAAAGAAAGCAGCTTACTGACACAATGCTTAGCCCAGTGATAATTTTAACTACAAATTATAAGATAATAAATTTGTGCTGCTTTAAGCCAGTAATTTTATGGCAACTTGTTGCAGTAGCAATGGGAAACTGATGAAGAGTTTGTATGAAACACTATGAAGATGCTTTGGATTCGCTCTTTTACATATACACCATGGAATATTACTCAGCCATTAAAAAGAATTCATTTGAACCAGTCCTAATGAGATGGATGAAGCTGGAGCCCATTATACAGAGTGAAGTAAGCCAGAAAGATAAAGAACATTACAGCATACTAACACATATATATGGAATTTAGAAAGGTGATAACGATAACCCTATATGCAAAACAGAAAAAGAGACACAGAAATACAGAACAGACTTTTGAACTTTGTGGGAGAATGTGAGGGTGGGATATTTCAAAAGAACAGCATGTATACTATCTATGGTGAAACAGATCACCAGCCCAGGTGGGATGCATGAAACAAGTGCTCGGGCCTGGTGCACTGGGAAGACCCAGAGGAATCGGGTGGAGAGGGAGGTGGGAGGGGGGATCGGGATGGGGAATACGTGTAACTCTATGGCTGATTCATATCAATGTATGACAAAACCCACTGGAAAAAAATAATAATAATAAAAAAAAACATTTTTATAATGTGTTTATTTTTAATTGGAAGATAATTGTTTTACAGTATCATATTGGTTTCTGTCATACATCCACATGAAACAGCCATAGGTATACATACATCCCCTCCCTCTTAAAACTCCCTCCCACTTTCCACCCCATCCCACATCTCTAGGTTGTCACAGAGCCCTGGTTTGAGTTGCCTGAGTAATACTGCAAATTCTCACTGGGTATCTATTTTACATATGATAATGTAATTGTTTCCATGCTCCTCTCTCAATTCATCCCACCTTCTCCTTCCCCTATTGGGTCCACAAGTCTGTTTTTTTATGTCTGCATTTCCAGTGATGCCCTGCAAATAGGTTCATCAATACCATCTTTCTAGATTCCATATATATGCATTAATATACAATATTTATTTTTCTGCTTCTGACTTACTTCACTTTGTATGATAGGCTCTAGGTTCCTCCACCTCATCAGAACTGACTCAAATGTGTTCATTTTATGGCTGAGAAATATCCCATTGTATATGTGTATCACAGCTTCTTTATCCATTCACCTGTCAACGGACATCTAGGTTGCTTCCATGTCCTAGCTATTGTAAATAGTGCTGCAATGAACATGGGGGTACACGTGTCTTTTTCAGTTGCGGTTTTTCTCAGGGTATATGTCCAGTAGTGGAATTGTTAGGTCATGCGGTAGTTTTGTTTTTAGTTTTTTTAAGGAATCTCTGTATGGTTCTCCATAGTGACTGTATCAATTTACATTCCCACCAACAGTGCAAAAGAATTCAAAGTATAGTGGATTTACAAGAGTGTGCCAATCTCTGCTGAATAGCAAAGTCACTCAATTATGCACATTTATACAATTTTTGGTTAAATTCTTTAACCCTGTGGCTTATGAGAGGATACTCAATGTACGCCCCTAACTCTAACCCAAACCCACAAGCCACATGGTGTGGCCAAAAAACAAAAGGTGAAGATGGATTCACTCTTAATAATCCAACCACAATGTTAATGAAAAATAAAAGAGAATTTTCCATGTTGGCAACATTTGTCATGATTTAAAGATGAAGAATACGGAGAAAGGAGATTAACGCTTTCCAGGTTTTAAAATTTTTATTTTGAGTAGTTTTTAAATATTTGTGGTTTATCTTTCAATATTCTAAATTGCTTTATTTAACTCTTATTTTGTGTATATCATGTATATACATGTATCAGGTTGCTTCTTAATGATTTCTATTATCAAATGAAAATATCAGGTAAACATCATTTTCATGTATTATTGAAATGCATTATTTCGTCACAATTTGGCAGTTCATAATAATACAAAACTATGCATTGATTATTGTGTCTTTTCCTTTTTTCCCCATACAGAATCCTCTACAGCTTTATATAGTTCTGTCATAGACAAATAATTTCCTATGTTTTATTGTTGTGGCTCACTATAATTCTAACATATGTAAATAAATTATTATAAAAGTATAAAATATCTTCTGATTGCAGGAATTCCTGAGAATTCCTGGAAATTTTTATTCACATTTTCTGATTCCTGAAGATAAATGTCTTTAAAATTTGACAATTGTTGGTATCAAGAGTGCAGCAGTGTGACTCCTCTTAAAAGTACAAAACTAGTGTATTGTTTTTTAGAATCCACACATTTAAGATTATGTATTCTCAAAGCTATAATATGTGAAACATGCAGTATCTTCCAATCAGCACTGGCAGATATAAAATTAAGTGCTGTAAACAGCAAAGGTGAATTCCTGGAAAAATATGATACACCCGTGATTATAATCATATAGTTTCCATTGTCTCCACAATGTAAGAACAATGGTTGAATCATTTCTACCTGTGTGATAGGAAAAGGACTAATTGGAATAGATATGGGAGAACTACCTATATTGAATAGATTTCTATTTCTGAGTCAGATTTCACAGTGTTATCATTTGAGTCTCCATCTATTATTAATACAAATGGAAAGCCCAAACTTGAAGTAGCTAAGTTATTGGCACAAATTCCTTAATTCTTACCTTACTTGATACTCTGAACCATTCACACAAGTCATCATCTAATGAGATATTAGCATAGACTTTGAATTAAGCATTTCTGGGGTTGGAATTGCACATTGTACTCTGCTTGTAACTATTTCTATGAAGTGAATGAAATGTAAACAAATCACTGGCAAACTAAAACATAAAAGGAACAGCTTTTCATATTATGTTTCTCATTTTTGTGGGCTTCCCTGGTCCCTCAGCTGGTAAAGAATCCACCTGCAATATGGAAGATCTGGGTTCAATCCCTGGGTTGGGAGGATCTCCTAGAAAAGGGAAAGGCTACCCACGCCAGTATTCTGGCCTGGAAAATTCCATGCACTGTAGAGTCCATGGGGTTGCAAAGAGTTGGACACGACTGAGTGACTTTCACTTTCACTTTCTTCTCATTTTTGTGGATTCAAAATCAGACAGTTTATACGTGTGGCCCAATATTTCAGAGATGTTCAGGAAAATGACAAACAATTCAGACAAAAACCTGTTCGCTTGACACCTCCCTTGCCAGGGGATGAAATGAAGCCCTTCATGTCACGGTAGAGTGTGTACTGGGTACGAGCGTTCCTTAGCAGCTGGAATGAGGATGAGCACCTCTGGGAATGGCTTCATGAGAATTCCATCTCAAACACAGAAAATAACCTACTCCAATGTCCTAATTAAGACTTCTGAAATTGAGATAGCAAAGAAAAAAGCAAAATCCATTCTCTTTATTTAGACATTCTGACAGAAAAGTGTAATGGAACATCTGTTGTGTAGTATGTTTAAAACAAAATCACAACAGCAAAGTTTTTTTTCTGTACTACCAGAGGTAGAATCTACCTTTTTGGAGCTTGGCTAGACTGAGACCCCCATGTGGTCGGCCTACTCTTGGTTGGAGTTAATGGCTCTTTCCTTTTCCTCTCATTCTAAAGACCTTCCATATTCTAATTGTCCACTCTTTCCACTCTTCTTTGGGTTTTCAAAAAGGAAAAAAAAAAAAAGTAATACCAATGTGAAGAATAGCATGCCCTATATTCATTGACTATAATCATTTAATCATTGACTATTTAAGCTAAAAATGTTCTTATTATCTTTTCGACCACCTTGATTTTTAGAGTCACAAAGTAAGACCAAAATGATTTGGGTATCACTACATATAACTTTTAATCCAGAGTCTCTTCTACTTAACAATAGATACTATCTAAATTTTCATTTTCTGTTTTTTTCTGTTTATTTTACTAAATTCCAAGATATCAAAAATCCAACATGGGCTTACATCCACATTTCTAACTATCACATTTTATTTGAATGCACAATCAATCTTTAGAGGGAAAAACAAAATCCTTCAGATGCATATTTAATTGCATAAGAAATCAACAAATAAAGACTCCAGTGAAGTGAAGATGGTTCAGTTTGTTACAAATCATCAAAAATATGTCAAGAGATGCATTTCATGAAATGCATTTCATTGCAATAATAAAGTCTTTTGGGATAAAATATTCTATAGAGAATACTTTCAAACCCAAGTATATGTATATGTGAAGTCAAGTGAAAGTCTCTTAGTCGTATCTGACTTTTTGTGACCTTATGGACTGTAGCCCGCTAAGCTACTGTTCATGGAATTCCCCAGGCAAGAACTGGAATTGATTGCCATTCCCTTCTCCACAGCACCTTTGCTTTCAAATCCACACACACACACACACACACACACACATGTGTGTGTGTGTGTGTATATATATATATATACACGACTTTGACATGTCAGAATATGTATGTCAAAGTTCGTTGTTCAATTATGTAAAAATTTGGGCCTCGGCACTTAAATTCATTATAACCAGTGTAGTTAGACCTCTGGAAGAAATTATTTATTCTTTGTAGCAATTGTCACTTGTCATTTTCTTAATAGTAAAATTGTAGGTGTACCTACTTGTTTAGGGTCTCTCTATGAGTTTCATATGGTCAGAATCTAGTTTGAAATTGTTTATTTTTTAATAATTAGTACAATATAATTGTATTAAATCTCAAGACTCTGAACTTATTTTGTTTTCCTTGTGAGAAAATTCTATCATCTCCCTTTCCAGTCATAAATTCAGAAGATATGTTAGGACTAACTTCAGTTTTTGTTGCATGAAGTTATACTAATTGGGGATGATGATATTCATCATGAATTTATTTGAGCACATATTATGTGCAAGAGTTTGGGTTTAAAAGAGCTTTATCCCATTTTCCACTTAATCATGAATTTGAACAATACAGCATAGAGCAAATTTGAAGACTGTTTTGGGTTAAATTGTTTCCTTTAAAGATGGAGATATGTTGTAATTTTAATCACCAGTATCTATAAATGTGACCATATTTGGAAACATTTGGTCTTTGCAAATGTACTCAAATTAAGATGAAGCCATAGTGGGTTAGAGTGGGTCCTTATATGACTGACTTTCCCATAGGAAGAGGAGAGACGCAGATGAAACTAAGTAGATAATGCCGTGTGAAGATAGAGGTAGCAGTTGGTTAGACCTCTGGAAGGCAGGGGACCCCCAGGATAATGCAGCCACCAGAAGCTGGTAAAGCATAGAATAGATTCTCCCTCAGAGCTCCTAGTGGGGAAGGAAATGGCAGTCCACTCCAGTATTGTTGCCTGAATAATCCTGTGGACAGAGGCTGGTGGGCTGCTGTCCATAGGGTCACGTAGAGTCAGACACGACTGAAGCGACTTAGCATGAATGCATGCATTGGGGAAGGAAATGGCAGCCCACTCCAGTGTTCTTGCCTGGAGAATCCCAGGGACAGAGAAACCTGGTGGGCTGCCGCCTATGGAGTCGCATAGAGTTGGACACGACTGAAGCGACTTAGCAGCAGCAGCAGAGCTCCTAGTGGGAGTCAATCCTACTGACACCTTGATTTCAGACTTCTAGCCTCCAAAGATTGAGAAAATAAATTTATATTGTTTTTTGCCACCAAGTTTCTGTACCATGTTACAATGACCCTAGGAAACTAACACAAAGAGTTAATGTGTTGTGATGGGATTAATACATGAACAATAAACAGAAGGGAGTGTGCATTCTAGCTCTTCTACTTAGTATGTACATTCATAGACAAGTTACTTAACCACCTCTGCTAATTAATTTCTTTATTTATAAGATAAGGACTGTTATACATACTTGAAGACTTACTGTGAGGACTAGAGATAAATTTTAAGATATCTAATAATGTCATTTGGTGATACGTATTCAATAAGTTATTATCTTTGTTACTAATTACCAAAAGCATTACACTGTTTATAATTTTAATACTGCTTAAGATCAGAGTCTCATTGCATATCACTTCATATTTAGTTTACATCACATATACTATTGGGATGTGCACAATTTGGATACTCAATAAATAAATTTTTGATTGATGTAATGGTTTTGAAAGCATTGCAAAGGTGAACAGCAGATACTAAGCTGTCGTCTTTCTTCACATTTTAAAAAAAATTGGGGGAAAGGATTGATCTGTCACTATCAATGTGTTTAAAACTTACAAAACCCTTTAGAAAGAGCATAGAAAGATTTCAGCTGGACCTTGAACAGGAAGCATATGACACAGAAAGGATCATTTGAAAAGTGGTGTGCCCCACTCTCATTGACTGTTCAAGAAACCAGACAGTGATTGCTCTTTGAAACATCAGTATCTGTCCACGTGCTTCCAGCCATGCCTCTCTGGAAATTAAGAAGTCGAGTGAAATTGAACATTTGTTAGTAGTGCTTGCTCATTTGCCTCTTTGTCGATATGATATTTAAAATGCATTGGGGAGGCTTCCTGTCCCATCTTGATTGATCACCTGTAAATTACCAGGGACAATTCCTTTTGGTGAATGAGAAACATAAACTTGTTTATCTTTATATCATATCTGCTTCAAATTAAAGTAAAAATATAGAGTTTGTACACTAAAGTGGGTCTACTGTGGAGCAATGTGGCTATAAAACAGCATGCTAACAAGCATGACATGATAAATGGAATACGATAAACTGCCATAATTTCCATTTCTCCCCCCAGCTGATCTCAGGACTCTCACCTATTGGGGACACAATAACAGCACTTCAGGGAGCTCAGTAAACCACCTTGAGGGCAATGATCCTCAGCTTGCCCAAGGTAGCTGCTCATCCAAGTCAAGATGAGAAATATTGACCACATGATACATCATGTAGACCTATCTTCCACTCCTGTATTTACATGCATACTGACAACCATAAAAGGCATAATACTGGTAGGGGTGAGAGCAATATTAGGACAAGGAGTATCTTGAGAAGACATGAAGGCAGAAAGAACAAGGACTGGCAACTTCTTCAAACTTCCTAAGAACAGAGGGCCAAGGGAAGTGAATCATCCCTTTCCTACCTTTAAAGTCACTGTTTTAAGAAAGAACAGAATTATTACTGTGGAGACATGTTAACTTTGAATAGAGTCCCCAACACAGATCAAAACCAATTTAATAAACTCTCTCCTTTGGATTCTACTCATACACTCTAGGAACTTGAGACTTGGGGAATGTGAAATACATGGAGTAAATCTTCTTACAAAATACTTCACTGCACTGTGCATTTTTTAATAATGTAGGTCAGGTTCCAAGTTCTGTGTAGGTAGGAACATTGAAGTTGATCTTTCACACTGTGCCATAAGGAGTCCATTATTTCCTACTTCCCTAGACCATTCACACTAAATTCTCCACATCATATTTCCCTTTCATATAAAATGTGCACATTTGATCCATTTCTTCATTTTCCTAAAATAGTTTTTTTTTAATATATTTATTTGGCTGTGCTTGGGTCTTCCTTGCTGCATAAAGCTTTTTGCTAAGTTTGGTGAGAGGGGGTACTCTCTAGTTCTTGCACTGGCTTCTCATTGCAGTGACTTTTCTTACTGTGGAGCACAGGCTCTAGAGCATTTGGACTTCAGTAGTTGTGGCTTCCAAGCTTTAGAGTACCAGCTCAGTTGTTGTAGGCACAGACTTAGTTGTCCCATGGAATGTGGGAATCTTCCTGGACCACGGATTGAACCCGTGTCTGGCAGGCACATTCTTTACCACTGAACCACAAGGACAGACCTCTGAGAATATTAAAGGCACTTTTCCACTGGATAATACATTAGTTATTATTTTTATTATTATTTTGCATTGCCTTTATGCCCAAGTTTTATCTAATAAACAAGGGGGAAAGGAAGTATGGAAGAACAAAAAACAAAGCTGTTTCTTTTTTTTTTTTTTTTTTTAATTTTTTTATTAGTTGGAGGCTAATTACTTCACAACATTTCAGTGGGTTTTGTCATACATTGATATGAATCAGCCATAGATTTACACTTTATTCCCCATCCCGATCCCCCCTCCCACCTCCCTCTCCACCCGATTCCTCTGGGTCTTCCCAGTGTACCAGGCCCGAGCACTTGTCTCATGCATCCCACCTGGGCTGGTGATCTGTTTCACCATAGATAGTATACATGCTGTTCTTTTGAAACATCCCACCCTCACCTTCTCCCACAGAGTTCAAAAGTCTGTTCTGTATTTCTGTGTCTCTTTTTCTGTTTTGCATATAGGGTTATCGTTACCATCTTTCTAAATTCCATATATATGTGTTAGTATGCTGTAATGTTCTTTATCTTTCTGGCTTACTTCACTCTGTATAAGGGGCTCCAGTTTCATCCATCTCATTAGGACTGGTTCAAATGAATTCTTTTTGACGGCTGAGTAAAATTCCATGGTGTATATGTACCACAGCTTCCTTATCCATTCATCTGCTGATGGGCATCTAGGTTGCTTCCATGTCCTGGCTATTATAAACAGTGCTGCGATGAACATTGGGGTGCATGTGTCTCTTTCAGATCTGGTTTCCTCAATGTGTATGCCCAGAAGTGGTATTGCTGGGTCATATGGCAGTTCTATTTCCAGTTTTTTAAAATTGAAAGCATTTCCCCTGAAATCAGGAACAAGACAAGGGTGCCCACTCTCACCACTACTGTTCAACATAGTGTTGGAAATTTTGGCCACAGCAATCAGAGCAGAAAAAGAAGTAAAAGGAATCCAGATAGGCAAAGCTGTTTCTTAACAGTGAGTAGTCTCAGCATTTAGTAGACTCTCAAGAAATACTTGACTAATTTATGACAAATGCAATAATTTATTAGTCAATCAAATAAATATTGTATTGATTTTATTTATAAGTCAAGTGGAATAAGG
Organism: Cervus canadensis; assembly: GCF_019320065.1. Lineage (NCBI taxonomy): Eukaryota > Metazoa > Chordata > Mammalia > Artiodactyla > Cervidae > Cervus > Cervus canadensis. Next base: position 32,752,653 of record NC_057408.1, read on the forward strand.
ATTATCAAGAAGTCATATAAAAAGTATAGTGATTTGGACACTTTCCCTTCTAGCTAAGATAGAGTGATAGCCACCAGATTTACCTTTCCATTTGAAACAACATATAGACAGAATATATGAAATAGTGGTTCTCAAGATGCTGAGCATCAGCTTATAAAGGACAGTAATTCCTGTACATAAGAAAGGATCAAGTGATAGGAGCCCTTTGATTGTCCCTGCTTACTTCCAAGAAAGGATTTCCAGTCTGCAGGAGCTATGAGTGCAGAAGGAGCTCAGTGGAATTCTTGAGTTAAAGAGATGGAGTTGACAGTCCAGGGAAACCAGGTGGCTAAAGTGTGCAGGGCAGAATATTTGAGAAGAGAGAGCAACACGGACAATTTGAATTCTGCAAAGCAAATCAATTGAATATTCAGCTGAGTACATGAATGTGAGGACACTTCCTACAACTGGGGAAAAACTACTCTAAAGGATAAGGGGGAACAACCTACAGAGTCACACAGAGTCAGAGAGAGTTTGTGTATTCACCAGCCAGGGTGAAATTCTTCATAATTTATGGGGCATCAATAGAGTAATGTTTTGTCTCTGAAGTAAAGAAAAATTAATCCTAGAACAAATGTTGTTTTTATCCTATCTAACAACGCTTTATAGCAAGGCCTGAAAGGATCACAATGTTTCCAAGTGACATAACTGTATCCCAGAATAAAAAAGATTTAATATTTATAGGATATAGGAACAAAAATATTCAGGACTCGACAAGTGAGAATCTGCATTCTAGGAATGCAAACAAAAAATCAAGAAAATAAAATTTGTAGTGAAGAGAAAAATCAGTCAAGGGAAACTGACTCAGAAATTACACAGATCATAGAATTAGTAGAGTAGAACACTGAAACATTTATTATAAATGTATCTGATATATGGGAGGAAATATTGAACATGTTAAGCAGAGACATGAAAGCTATAAATTCAACATAAAAGGAACCAGTAGAGATGAAAATTACAAAGTCTACCGTGAAAAATGTACTGAATGGTATTAATGGCAGACTCAACACTACAGAAGGAAGTGATTTAATGTCATTGCAATAGAAACTTTTCAAAATGAAACAAGGAAAGAAAATGAGAGATAGAATGAAAACCCTGGGAGAATGTAGGTAGTGGAAATAACTGAGCTATAATTATAATCCCTGAAGGAGTAAAAAAAAAAAAAAAAGCAAATACTTGGAAAAATATTGGCCATATATTTTCCAAATTTGATGAAAACCAAACACCTCAATTCAAAAATTGCAATGACTTCCAATCATCCCAACCTGAACCAGGCTAGTAATTGTTCAAATCTATCCATTAAGAGAAAAATCTGGATAGTAGCTAGCAAGAGGATTGGGGTGGAAAACATCTTATGAACTAAAGAACAAAGATAAAATGATAGTAAATTTCTTGTTTGGACCAATGTAAAAGATAAGAGAAGAGGCAATCATCTTTAAATTATTAAAAGCAAAAGGAAACTAAGCTGAGAAACCTTTATCCAGTAAAAACATCCTCCAGCAATGAAAGAAAAATAAAAGCTGAAAGAGTTCATCACCAGTATATATGCCTTATAAGATGTGATAAAGGAAGTCCTACATGCAGAAGAAAAAACTAGACCTATACAAAGAAAAATACACTATATTATAAAAATAATACAAAATATATATTAAGTGTAGCATAAATAATAAAACATATATAAAGTCATATAAATACCAAAAATAATTTAAATTTCACAAGGAAAGAATTACACAATTGAAATATTTTTGTGCTATGTGTGGCATAGTATCACTGGAAGGAAGACTACTGTAAGTTGGAGAAATCTTAAAAATAAACTGCAAACAACCACTAAAGTCCCAAGACAAAGAGGCATAGCTAACAAGGCACAAAAGAGATAAAATAGTCATTAAAAAAAAAAATTATTCCAAAAGAAGAAAAAAACTCATTTGCCAAATAGAAATCAAGTAGCAATATGGTAGAATTAAAACCCATCAAATCAATAATTACAATAAATAGAAACAGTCTATTCCAATTAAAAGTCAGATATTTTAGTTGGATATAAAGCAAGACAAAAGTATGGACTACCTACAGGAAACCCACTTTAAATAAAAATACAAACATTGGTTACAAATAAATGAATGAATAAAAACATACTATATGAAAAGGAGCCTATCAAATACAAGAATCAGTTCAGTTCAGTCGCTCAGTCGTGTCCAACTCTTTGCGACCCCATGAATCATAGCACGCCAGGCCTCCCTGTCCATCACAAACTCCCAGAGTTTACTCAAACTCATCCCCATCAAGTCGGTGATGCCATCCAGCCATCTCATCCTCTGCCATCCCCTTCTCCTCCTGCCCTCAATCCCTCCCAGCATCAGGGTCTTTTCCAACGAGTCAACTCTTCGCATGAGGTGGCCAAAGTATTGGAGTTTCAGCTTCAGCATCAGTCCTTCCAGTGAACACCCAGGACTGATCTCCTTTAGGATGGACTGGTTGGATCTCCTTGCAGTCCAAGGGACTCTCAAGAGTCTTCTCCAATACCATAGTATATAATATAAGAATAGTCATTTCATTAAATTGACTCATTCATTCAGAGAAAAAAGCAATTATAAATATTTCCCCACTTCATTAAAAAAATTCAAAATAAAGGAAGCAAAAATTGATACAACCACAAAGAGAAATATTCAGACCTAGGCAAAAACTTGTACATAAAATTTTATAGCAGGTTTATTTTTTAGCAGCCAAGACCTGGAAAAAATCCAAATGTTTATCAACTGGTGAATAATATATTGGGATAATAACTTTTGCAGCAACATGAATGGACCTAAAGATTATCATATTGAGTGAAGTAAGTCAGACAGAGGAGAAATATCATATGACATCCATTACTTGTGTGGGGGGGAGGAATAATATAAATACAATTCACAAAAGAGAAAGAGGTACACAGAATTAGAGAGCAAACCTGTGGTTACCAGGGGAAAGGATGGGGGGAAGGGATAGTTAGTTTGGGGTGGCCATGTGCACCGTGTTCCATTTTAAATGGATAACTAACCAAGGACTACTTCTAGCCCACGGAACTCTGCTCAACAGTTATGTGGCAGGCTGAATGGGAGGGGTTTTGGGGGAGATGGATACATGTATATGTGTGGCTGAGTCTCTTCATTGTTCACCTGAAACAAATCACAATACTGTTAATCGGCTATACCCCAATGCAAAATAAAAAGTTTAAAGAAAAGTGAAGTTACCTTTAAGGGGAAAATGGGAATATATTTATATAATGGAAAATGACTAATCAATATAATGAAATATTACAACATACCACAACATGGGTGAATCTCAAAATAATTATTCTGAATCAAATAATTCAGACTAGAAAGAGAATCTACTGTGTTATTCAATTTATGTAGGATTTTCCAAAATTCAAACTGATCTATAGTGACAGAAATCAGATAAGTGGCCATCTAGGTGTTGAGAGAGAGTGGGAAGGAGAGAGAAAGACTGGCAGAAGGGAGAGATTACAAAAGGGCATCTGAAAACTTTTTTTGAGTGATGCATATTATATTTCTTATCTTGATTGCAGTGATAGTTCCATGCATATACACAATATGTTATAAAACAAATAGCTCAAATATATTTACAGCTTCTGTGTGTTAATCACTCAGTCATATCCGACTCTTCGCAACCCCATGGATTGTAGCCCACCAGGCTTCTCTGTCCATGAAATCTCCAGGCAAGAATACTGGAATGGGTTGCCATTCCCTTCTCCAGCAGATTTTCCCCACTCAGGAATCAAACCAAGTTCTGCATTGCAGGCAGATTCTTCACCATCTCAGCCACTGGGGAAGCCCATATATACAGCTTATCTTGTGCCAATTAAAAACTGCATTTGAAATGTACTGTTTATCTAAAAATAGGTGTCAGAAATAACTATTTTTGTGGTTCAATAATGTGAGGATGTTTGACAGTCCTTACCTGCTTTCTGTTTCCCTTCAGTCTTACAATAGTCCTGTGAATGAATCAGATGTATTTCATTTGTTTATTTATTTATTTAAACTTTTTACTGGAGAATAGTTGGTTTACAATATCATGATAATTTCGGGTGTACAGTGAAGTGAATCAGTTGTATACATATATATATATATATATATATATATAATTTTTTTAGATTCTTTTCCCATATAGGACATTATGCATTATTGAGTGGTATTCCATATGCTATATAGTAGGTTCTTATTAGCTATCTATTTTATATATAGTAATATGCATAGGTCAATCCTAGTCTCCCAAGTTATCCATCCCCCTTGTCCCTGATAACCAAGAGTTTGTTTTCTACATCTGTAATTCTACTTATGCTTTGTAAATAAGTTAATTTTTTACCTAAAATCCATATCATATAATATTTCTTTCTATGTCTAACTGACCCCCTCAGTATGACAATCTCTAGGTTCATTCATGTTGCTGCAAATTGTATTGTTTTACTCTTTTATATGGACATTTACTTTAAAATAAAAAGAACTCTCCTATTGTAAATAAGATAAATTATATAAGATGCATGTACTACATGGGCACTATACAATATAATAGCCACCAGCCACATTTGGTATGGAAATGGTAGGGACAAAACAGATGCAGAAGATATTAAGAAGAGGTGGCAAGAATACACAGAATAACTGTACAAAAAAGATCTTCACGACGCAGATAATCACGATGGTGTGATCACTCACCTAGAGCCAGACATCCTGGTATGTGAAGTCAGGTGGGCCTTAGGAAGCATCACTACAAATAAAGCTAGTGGAGGTGATGGAATTCCAGTTGAGCTATTTCAAGAGCTAAAAGAAGATGCTGTGAAAGTGCTACTCTCAGTATGCCAGAAAATTTGGAAAAGTCAGCAGTGGCTACAGGAATGGAAAACGTCAGTTTTCATTCCCATTTCTAAGAAAAACAATGCCAAAGAATGCTCAAACTACCGCACAACTGCTATATCTCACATGCTACTAAAGTAATGCTCAAAATTCTTCAAGACAGCCTTCAACAATATGTGAACCATGAACTTCCAGATGTTCAAGCTGGTTTTAGAAAAGGCAGAGGAACCAGAGATCAAATTGCCAACATCCGCTGGATCATCGAAAAAGTAAGAGAGTTCCAGAAAAACATCTATTTCTGCTTTATTGACTATGCCAAAGCCTTTTACTGTATGGATCACAATAAACTGCGGAAAATTCTGAAAGAGATGGGAATACCAGACCACCTGACCTGCCTCTTGAGAAATCTGCATGCAGGTCAAGAAGCAACAGTTAGAACTGGACATGGAACAACAGACTGATTCCAAATAGGAAAAGGAGTATGTCAAGGCTATATATTATCACGCTGTTTATTTAACTTATATGCAGAGTACATCATGAAAAATTCTGGGCTGGAAGAAGCACAAGCTGGAATCAAGATTCCTGGGAGAAATATCGATAACCTCAGATATGCAGATGACACCACCCTTATGGTAGAAAGTGATGAGGAACTAAAAAGCCTCTTGATGAAAGTGAAAGAGGAGAGTGAAAAAGTTGGCTTAAAACTCAACATTCAGAAAACAAAGATCAAGGCATCTGGGGAAAAGGTGGAAACAGCAGCAGATTTTATTATCTTGGGCTTCAAAATCAGTGACTGCAGACATGAAATTAAAAGACACTTGTGACTGAACAATAACAACATTTTGGGTTTTATATTTAAGCACTCTAAGTCATGTCATTGAAATTTGAGGGACTTCCTTGGCAGCCTCAATTAAGACTCTACATTTCTACTGCAAGGGGTGCAGGCTCGATGCCTGGTTGGGGAACTAAGATCCTGCATGCCACATGGTCAGAAAAAAATTTTTACTTATTCATATAGATTTTGTTTACTTATGTAGTGTTAAACTACTGAAGATGAACATCACAATGCAAAGATATCTTAGTTGGTAAAATTAGTTCAAAATGTCTTGATTTACTAGATGAGCCTTAAGAGCTTGAATGATTGGTAAGATTTGGTGTGATAGTCTTGATATAGTCCTACTTCTGAATCATTCCTTAATTGCAAGATAGATTTGTCACACTTTTGTTTTTCCTTATATTAGAATTGGTCTCATAGTTTTAAGTGAATAACCCAATCTTCCAAATTACTTGTAAAGCTTTTAAATGCCAATCCCATGCCATCTCTTCTCTCACATCTCTTAATTTACTTAACACAGGCAAAGCACAGAGGAGGCATTTGGTCAGTGCTTGTTAAACAGTATAAAACACCTAGTGTCTATTCATATCAGAGCCCTTTAAGATTGGACCTTCCCTGGAAACTAAATTATATCTTCCTTTTACGGCTGTGAGAGGCTAATATTCTAAAAGGATAGAGAATATGGTGACTCTGTATTTTGAAATATTTGGCTAGTTTTGAACCATAAAGAGAATCTCACATTTTTGTTGTCCAAATCAAATATTTAATAATTCAATGAACATGCTGATATCACCACTTCAAAGGCTAGTGATTCATCCATTAGTTTTGGAGTACCTATCATATGCCAGGTACTGAACATTCATGGAAAATATCTTTATCAGCAGTCAAAGGAAGGGATGATTAGTAGGAAGTTGGGAAATGAGACTAGATAAATAAAATAAGAATTTCAGTTTCTTAGGGTATTAAGACTACATGAGATAACAATATAAAATTCAGCACAGGAAAAAGCACATTTTGTGTATTTCACATGTGGTACTAATTATTACCATGATGTGATGGGGCTGAGGTGGAAAATCTCTTTGCATTCTATAGTTTTATGATTCAGTAACACAGATTGGTATATAACTGGATAGAATTTTCTCCAGAGTACCGTTTGCACTTTTTATCTTTAGTTTCCCCTCTCTGGGGAGAAAAATGCCTTCTCTACTCAGTTAAGCCCATTTGCTAAATTCTGAATATTATGCAGTCTCACATTCTACACTTATCCTTAAGGAAACAAATGGGATTCACCTAAGCAGTGTTTCCACAGGAAGCAGTGTCTTCACTTGGCCTTTTTGAAAACTTGCGTGTAGATGGAGTAGATAACGCAGGGGGATCATCAAGGCTGATTGGAGAAGTGAGTGGATTCTCTTATAGGAGATGAGGTCAGTCATGGGGAATTGTCCATCAAATACCTTTAGCACTCTTACCACTCAAAGCCACCAGGTTCTTAATACATGCCCTGAAAGACGTATATGTGTTTGCTAGTCTGGAAACAGCATGGACTGCATTCTGTTCTCCTTTCTGAGGAAAGATCTCTTAAAAATGTTTTGCCATCTGATTAAACATATTTTAAGCTTTTTCTTTTATGTTGCTTTCATAATGACAAGATGTCCAGTGTTTTCCTTGGGAAATGATAAGAATTCCAAACAGTAAGTGACGGCAGCTGAACACTTGATTTCTGGCTCTGGCATTACCTCAACTGATTTATCTTGAGCAAATCATTCATCTTCTATGACTCTCAGTTCCTTGAAGTATCAGAAGGTCTCTGCTTCCCTCTCCTTCCCACAGAGAGAAAGTTTCAACCCCTATTCTTAAGCAATGCAACCAAATAAAAAGAAGCATAGGCTAAATTTCTCAGGTATTAAACATATATCTAGATTTATATCATATTAAGTATCATTTAAAAACATATTTTCCTAAATTTGTAAGAGTATTGTACTTTTATTTGTAGTCATTTTGTTTTATTCATAAAAATGTTGTAGTCAGCCTGGCTTCAGTTTGCTAAACTTTGGCCTATAAGGTATAATTAAAAAGCAAACTTTGGCCAACTCAATATTGAAAGACAAGGACAAAATCGGTGGACTGATACAACTTGAGTTCAAAACTTACTATAAAGGTACAGTAATCAAAACAGCATGGTATTAGTGAACAAGCAGACAAATAGATCAACAGAAAATAACATAGGGTCCAGAAATAGACATATAAATGTAGTCAAATAAACTTTGACAGATAAACGATGAAAAAAAGATAGTCTTCTCAGCAAATGGAGCTGCAACATCTAACACTAACATGTAAAAAAAAAAAAAAATCTAGACACAGACTCTAACATCCTTCACAAAAATTAACTCAAAATGTTATCACATGCTGAAATGCAAAATGCAGAATCATAAAATTTATAGATAACATAGAAGATAGCAAAAGAGAAATTCCAGATGACCTTGAATTTGGTGATGACTTTTAGATGAAAAACTAAAAAAAAAGAAAAAAATTAATAAGCTGGACTTCATTAAAATTAAAAATTTCTATTCTGCAAAAGATAGTGTCAAAGAATGAAAAAAACAAGACATGGCCTGGGAACTATATCTATTTCCAAAAGACATAGCTGATAAAAGACTATTAACCAAAATAAAAAGAACTATAAAAACTCAACAGTAAGAAAATAAGCAATCCAATTTATAACTCAAAGACAATAACAGATACTTTACCAAAGAAAATGTACAAAATGATAAGTGAGCCTATGAAAATATGCTCCACATTATGTCATCAGTAGTGACATGCCACTATGCACCTGTAAGAATGGACAAAAGCCAGAATGCAGAAAACAGCAAATGTTGGCAAGGATGTGTGTCAACAGGAAATGTCATTACTTGCTCCAAGGAATGCAAAATGGAATAGCCACTTTGGAAGACAGTTGGTCAGTTTCATGCAAAACTAAACATACCTATACTATATGATTAAGCAATGTTTCTTAGTATTTACCCAAATGAGTTGAAAACTTATGCTCACAAAAACCCTGCACACAGAGGTTTACAACATCTTTATTCATAGTGGCCAAAACTTGGAAGCCATTAAAATGTCCCTCTGTAGAAGTAATGGATAAATAAATTGTGGCACATTCAGAAAATGGAATATTACTCAATGGCAAATGGAAGAGTTATCAAACCATGAAAAGACACAGAGGGAACTTAGATGAATATTACTAAGTGAAAGAAGCCAATCTGGAAAGATTACATGTTATGCAAATTCAACTAAATGACATTCTGGAAACAAAAAACAAAACAAAACTATGGAGATGGTAAAAACATCAATGCTTGCCAGGGGTTTGAGGGGTGGGGATGAGTAGGTAGAGCACAGAAGAATTTGGGGGCAGTGAAATCACTCTGTATGATACTATATGATAAATACATGTCATTATGCATTTATCAGGGTCATTGGAAAAGACCCTGATGCTGGGAGGAATTGGGGACAAGAGGAGAAGGGGATGACAGAGGATGAGATAGTTGGATGGCATTACCGACTCAATGGACATGAGTTTGAGCAAGCTCTGGAAGTTGGTGATGGACAGGGAAGCCTGGCATGCTGCAGTCCATGGGGTCACAAAGAGTCAGACACAACTGAGCAACTGAACTGATGTATATATATAAACCCATAGAGAATGTAAAAAACCAAGAGTGAACCCTAAGGGTAAATTATAGTCTTTGGGTAATGATGATATGTCAATGTAGTGGACCAATTGTAACAAATGTACCTCTCTGTGGGGGATGCTGATAATGGGGAAAATCATGCAAGTGTGGGACAAGAGACATAAGGGAAATCTCTGTACGTTCTTCTCAATCTTGTTGTGAATCTACAACTGCTCTAAGATACCAAAGTATATTTAGAAACAAAATCAAAAGCAAACCAAGACAAAACAAAATGACCACAGAGTATGGGCACAATTGGCCCATCATTGTTATGTGACTTTTCTACAAGGATTAGACCTTCCTTTCAAGGAGTTCATAAAAACACTGTTGAGAATGGTAACACTTTAAGGTTTATTTCAGGAGTTTTTCTATCCAAAGGTGGACTACCTTGAGTCAATAGAACAAATGAGGATAAGAGGCTCAGTTTTGGAGAAGGAGCCTGTGTTGGACCCTGATGTTTGAATGAATGAAAGTGTTAAGTCGTTTAATTGCATCCAACTCTTTGGGACTCCATGGACTGTAGCCCAGGGCATCAGGTTTTATCCATAGAATTCTCCAGGCAAGAATATTAGAGTAGGTAACCTTTCTGTTCTCCAGCAGATCTTCTTTGACCTAGGGATAGAACACAGATCTCCCCCATTTTAGGAAGATTCCTTACTATCTGAGCCACCAGGGAAGACCCTAATGGTTGAATGACCCTATATTAATCAGGATTTGCCAGAGAAACAGAATCAATAGAATTGTTTCATTTTAAGGAACTGGCTCATGCAATTGTAGAAGCTAAGTGAGTTCAAAATCTGATGGAGGAGCTTGGCAGGCTGGACAGTCAAGAAAGAGTTGCAGTTGGAGTCGAAGGCAGTCATCTGTAGCATCAGCAAGAACCAATGTCACAGATAAAATCCAAAAAGTAGCCTGCTGGAGAATTTCCTCTTACTCAAAGTGGTCTTTTCTTTTTTTAGGCCTTCAGTTGATTGGGTGAAACCCACCCACATTATGGAGAACAATCTGCTTCAAAGTCTACTGATTTAAATACAAATTAGATATAAAAAACACCCTCACAGAAATATCTAGAAAAATGTTTGACCACATATCTGGATACTGTCACTCAAATAAGCTGACACATAAAAATAACCATCACAGGCTTAAATAACAAGGAGCAATTATAGAATTTGGTGAAATCATAAATAATTGTAAGATTAAGAGACACCATGGACAAATATACACTTTGTGGTTTTGCTAAATGCTAGGAGTTTTAATAGGAATGCACACTCTACAAAGATAGGGAAAGAAAATGAAACTTCATTTCCTTAGCCAGATATTATTTGGAACCTTTTTGCTTTAGGGAGGAGATACCAGAATTATTGAAAACACAGCACTCTTCAATACTTTAAATTTTAGGATGCATGACTGGACATGGATACCTTCCTTTTCTTCCGATTCAGTGTGTTCTTAGAAATAAATATAGGGAGTTAGTAGTCAGATGAAAGGCAATTGGGCGACAAATAAAATAAATAAGCTAAAGAATTTGTCTTATCTCTTTGTATTTTTAAAGTATTATATATTTAATTTTATTTTTTTCCAAGCCTTATAATTGCTTGCTCTTTCTTACAATTTATGTTTCAGATCAAAAGTCACAATTCAGAGAAGTCTTCTTGTACTTATTTGCTCAGTCATGGCCAACTAGTTGTGACTCCATGGACTGCAAGTCCTTTGTTCAAGGGAATTCTCCAGGCAAGAATACTGGAGTGGGTTGCCATGAAGTCTTCTTGCTCTGCAATAAAAATGTCAATCCCAATTCCTTTGGGTCATGTGGTTCTCTTTTGTTTACATTATAGCAAGTGTCACTGACCTACACAATGGATACAATCTGACTTATGAAAATAAAAGATCCATGGGGGCTGTATGCACCTCTTGTGTATGTATGTCATGATGTTGTCCAGATCTGGAATAGTACCTGGAGCATAGCAAACATATAACACTTAACTAGTGCAAAGGAATTTGAAGCTTCAATTCTTGTGAAATATTTTAAGACCATTTTGCGCAAAGATTCATGCCCTAAAGAGATGAGTTTGTGGAAATATGTAAAGTTATGCCTTTGAAAAAATTCTCCAGCCAGTCATCTGCAGGGTACAAAACATTGCTCCACACAAATAGAGGCTGAAACAGCTAATTCTCAAACCCTTCTTTTAGAGGTGAGGTAACTGCCAACTAAGGTCTGTCTAGTCAAAGCTATGGTTTTTCCAGTAGTCATGTATGGATGTGAGAGCTGGACTATAAAGAAAGCTGAGTGCCAAAGAATTGATGCTTTTGAACTGTGGTGTTGGAAAAGACTCTTGAGAGTCCCTTGGACTACAAGGAGATCCAACCAGTCCATCCTAAAGAAAATCAGTTCTGAATATTCATTGGAAGGACTGATGCTGAATCTGAAACTCCAATACTTTGGCCACCTGATGTGAAGAACTAACTTATTTGAAAAGACCCTGATGCTGGGAAAGATTGAAGGTGGGAGGAGAAGGGGATGACAGAGGATGAGCTGGCTGGATGGCATCACTGACTCAATGGACATGAGTTTGAGTAAACTCTGGAAGTTGGTGGTGGACAGGGAGGCCTGGCATGCTGCAGTCCATGGAGTTGCAGAGTCAGACAAGACTGAGCGACTGGACTGACTGACTAAACTGAACTGCAGCCCACAAAGTCTGAGTAAATTCCTCTAGGTTGATTTGAAGGAAAGATACCTTTAAAACTTCAGAGCGCTCAACAATAGAAAGAGCTATTTTGCTATAAACATGTTATTCTATTACTATGTCATGTCCAACTGTTTTCAACACCATGGACCACAGCATACCAAGTTCCTATGTTTTCTACCATCTCCCAGAGTTTGTTCAAATTCATGTCCATTGAGTTGTTGGTGCTATCTTATCATGTTATTCTCTGCCACCCTCTTCTCCTTTTGCCTTCAATCTTTCCCAGCATTGGGATATTTTCCAGTGAGTTGTCTCTTCACATCAGGCAGCCAAAGTATTGCAGCTTCATCTTCAGTTATCACTCCTTCCAGTGAATATTCAGGGTTGATTTCCTATAGGATTGACTGATTTGATCTCCTTGCTGTCCAAGGGGTTCTCAAGAGTCTTCTCCAGACTACAATTTGAAAGTATCCATTCTTCAGTGCTCAGACTTCTGTATGGTCCAATTTGCACATTCATACATGACAACTGGGAAAACCATAACTTTGGCTGTATGGACCTTTGTTGGCAAAATGATGTCTCTGCTTTTTAATATGCTGTCTACATTTGTCATAGCTTTCTTTCCAAGCAGCAGGCCTCTTTTACTTTCATGGCTCTAGTCACCTTCTGAAGTAATTTTGAAGCCCAAGAAAATAAATTCTGTCACTACTTCCAAATCCCCCCCTTTTATTTGCCATGAAGTGATGGGACCAGATGTCATGATCTTAGTTTTTTGAATGTTGAGGTTTTTTGTTTTTTTTTTTTCATTTATTTTTATTAGTTGGAGGCTAATTACTTTACAACATTGTAGTGGTTTTTGTCATACATTGACATGAATCAGCCATGGATTTACAAGTATTCCCCATCCCGATCCCTCCTCCCACCTCCCTCTCCAGAATGCTGAGTTTTAAACCAACTTTGTCACTTTCTTTCACCCTCTTTGCTTTCTGCCATTAGAGCTTTAAAACCTTCATTTGACATTGTTGATATTTCTCCCAGCAATCTTGACTCCAGCTGCGAGTCTTCCATCCTGGAATTTTTCACAATACACAATGTATTTTTCATATAAGTTAAATAAGCAAGGTGACAATATAGAGCCTTGATGTACTTCTTTCACAGTTTGGAACCAGTCCATTGTTCCACGTCTGGTTGTTGCTTCTTGGCCTGTATACAGGTTTCTTAGGAGGCAGGTGAGGTGGTCTGGTATTCCCATCTCTTTAAGAATTTTCCTCAGAAATTCTTTAGTATACATAGTCAATGAAGCAGAAGTTTTTCTGGAATTCCCTTGCTTTCTCCAACAAATGTTGGCAATTTGATCTCCGGTTCCTCTGCTACTTTGAACCTAACTTGCACATCTAAAAGTTCTTGGATTATGTACTGCTGAAGCTTAAATTGAAGGATTTCAAGCACAACCTTCCCAGCCTGTGAAAGGAGCACAATTGTAGTAGTTTGAACATTCTTTGGCATTACCTTTCTTTGGGATTGGAATGAAAACTGACCATTTCCTGCCCTGCGGCCACTTGTGAGTTTTCCAAATTTGCTGACATATTTAGTGCAGCACTTTAACAGGATCATCTTTTAGGATTTGAAATAGCTCAAGTGGAATTCCATCACTTCCACTAGCTTTGTCCATAATAATATTTCCTAGGGCCCACTTGACTTCACACTCCATGATTTCCCATTCTTTGTGAATGACCACACCATCATGGTTATCTGGGTCATTAAGACCTTTTTGGATATTTCTTTGTATTCTTGCCTCCTTTTCTTAATATCTTCTGCTTCTGTTAGGTCCTCACTATTTCTGTCTTTTATCATACTCATCCTTGCCTGATATATTCCCTTGATATCTCCAGTTTTCTTGAAGAGATCTTTAGTTTTTCTCATTTTATTGTTTTCCTCTATTCCTTTGCACTATTCATTTAAGAAGGCCTTTTTATCTCTCCTTGCCAATTCTCTGAAACTCTGCATTTAGTTGGGTATATCTTTCCCTTTCTCCCTTGCCTTTCAATTTTCTTCTTTCTTCAGCTATTTATACAGCCTCCTGAGACAACTATTTCGCCTTCTTGAATTGTTTCTTTGGGATGATTTTGGTCACTGCCTTCTGTACAGTTTTACGAACTTCTCTCTATAGTGCTTCAGGCACTGTCTCCTAGATCTAACCCCTGAATACATTTGTCACCTTCATTGTATAATCATGAGGGATTTGATTTATGTCATACCTGAATGGCCTAGTGGTTTTCTCTTCTTTCTTCAATATTAGCCGGAATTCTGCAATGAGGAGTTCATGATCTGAGTCACAGTCAGCTCCAAGTCTTGCTTTTGCTGACTGTATAAATCTTCTCCATCTTCAACTGTAATGAACATAATCAATCTGATTCTATTGACCATCTGATGATGTCCATGTTTAGAGTCCATGTGTAGATGTCCATGTATAGAGCTATATAGTACATATAAAGCTATATAGTACAGCTAAAATAGCTTTTAGAATAGCTTTTTTCAAACCAGGTTCTTCGTAACTTTATTCTACTTAGAGATTCCTAGTATTAAAGTTTAGAGAACAACACTTGAAAAAGACTTGTCTGTTGCTTTATTTTAAAAAGTAATATTTACTAATGAGCATACATAATAATATACAATATTCAACCCCTAATATCTGGCTTCCACTTTTACAATGCCTGCACAGTTTATACACAAAAGATAGTAATGCTTGACTTTTTTAAGGCAATAAAATCCAGTAAAATTTTAAATGAAAAACTTAGAAATATGAAGTCTTTTGAAAATAGTATAAAGTATTTGAGTAAAGAGGCAATATGAATCCAAAGAAAATGTTGTGAAATAAAGGTCAAAGTCAGGATTTGGTTGGTCTTTATATTATCAAACACAAAACCCTGAAATATGAAGCAAATTTCTCAAAAAGACTCTAGCTAGGTTGCTTTGGAAACCTCACCACTGATAGAGGATCCAGTCCCCTTTGAAAGAAAAATCCAGTTCAGTTTCATCTTAGGATAGCCTAAGTGCTCAACTTTCCTGGTGGCTCAGGCGGTAAAGCGTCTGCCTACAATGTGGGAGACCCAGGTTCAATCCCTGGGTGGGGAAGATCCTCTGGAGAAGGAAATGGCAACCACTCCAGTACTCTTGCCTGGAAAATCCCATGGGAGGAGCCTGGTAGGCTACAGTCCATGGGGTCACAAAGAGTCGGACACGACTGAGCAACTTTATTTACTTAAGTGTTCTTAAGGTTTGCATATTTCAGGATCTCACATTTCAAGAGACAAAATGACAATCCTTTGTCTTTGAGGAGGGACAAAACAAGTTTAATGTATCAAATTCTTAAAAGAATTTCAAATCATAAAAGTCACTGATGGGGATGAGTTTTTGAAATTATTTAATATAAAGGATGTTTGGAATATTTAACTTCAAGAAGAGAAGGTATTTTTTGATGATGTTTTTAAAATACATAGGAGAGTGTTTAGATTTATTCTGAATACATCTGTGGTCACAGAGTAGTCAGAACTAGAAGCAATACCTGGACAATACAGCAATTCCAGCTTAAAATAAGAAAATTTTAATAAGTGGAGCTGCAATTGGATATCTCAGTATATTGAGTTATCCATCCCCAGAAAGATAAAAATAAATCAAATATTAGTGTGATCCTCAGTACTGCAGTAATCAACACTTTCATAAGTAACTGAGCCAAATAAACTCCATGGTATCTTCTTGAGGTTTGCTGAATTTAGATGAGATTTTTCTACTCAAATGACACTTGGAGCTAGATGCTAGCTCCATGATTTGTAAGTCATAATACTTTTAGAGCTCTTCAAATTACATCTCAACCAAAGTCTTAACATTCTCCTTAATTATAAAAGTTCTATCTGATTTATTGAAGCACATATATTTCTTCTAATTTAATCGATACACTGAAGTGACTATTTACCACTTAAAAATATACTTTATTCCATTATTGAAGAAAACATGGCTTTCTTAGTCTGATGAACTTGGACAAATAAACCCACCTTCCAGAATCTCAGTTTTCTCATCTGTAAAATGGAAGTTTTATGTTCCAATTTCTGTTTCAAGTTCTGCATCAAGTAAATACCTAGTCATTATCAAAGGCTGGACAACTATTTAAAGGAGACACCCTTGGTTCAGTTTCAGACCTCTGTTTAGGAATTCTTCTCACCATCAATTAATGACACAATAATACAAGTCTTATTAGGTTACAGTCAAACCTTGTTTTTATCCCAAAATCCCATTTTTCAGCTTGATCACTCGTCTTTTTCACTAGTCTTGACTCTGAGTGACTTTTAGCTACTTCCAATAATTGAATCTATCTGCAAGAGATGACTATTTATCCCTATTGAGGCCTTTTAAAAAAGTGCTACAAAAAAGGCTTTGAAGAAAATTTCAAAAGAGTTGAAACAGCATTCTGAACTATAGCAGGATCATTAACAATAATTGTATAATTGCCCAAAGGACAAATATTTTTTGAGGGTGTAATTTCTGATATGACTCAAAATGGTAACATAGTATATTTCCTTCACAAAAACATTAAGGAAAAATACAAAGCAGCATCTGAGAGACAGAACATAATAAACCTTATAAAAGTTCAGAGGAGGGGAGGGGAACCCCTTATATTGACTAGTCAAAGACAGTTCAATGGAAAAGATAAAATCTGCCTAGGCTTTGAAGAGTGAGCATATTATTGGCATCTATTATTATCTGAATTTTAAAAAGTACTTCATCAGAAAGTATTAATTGGTAATACTAGTTAGATTTCACTTAGAAAAGAGTTGAATTCTGAGGGACTAGAACAAAAAGCAGTTAACCTTTGTCTTGGCAAAGGTCTGAAAGGGCCAAGAGGAGAAGCCACAGTCAGAGCAAACTGAAGTGGATGGAAGACCAAAGGGATGGTCCTCTCTCTGCCTCCTTGGCAACATGTTCAGTTCTCTCATATATAAAGACCAGCATCTTCTTAAGGAAGCAATATCTCACCCACTGCCGACTAGCACCACCAAATATGCCAACAGACAACATCAATAAGAAACTGAACCAGGGTCTACCTTAGATCACTTACGCAGTCCACTCAGCCGTATCTGACTCTTTGTGACCCCATAGATTGCAGCCTGCCCGGCTCCTCTGTCCATTCTCCAGGCGAGAATACCTTAGATAGCTAGTTCTTAATCCCTGTTTGCGTACTTTGGTTTATAGTTTTTTGGTTTTTTTTTTGGTTTTGTCTTTATTTTTTCCTAGGAAGATGCTATTTAACAGGGCTCTCAATTTGACTTTTATAACCATGCCAGAAAAACAGCTATTAAATGACAAGATTATCAGGACATTTAAACACACGGAGATGGGTTTACACAAGGAGGCTGGTGATGATGAAAATGATCTTTTCTCAGAAGTGTCACTCAAGTGAAAACCACTTACTCTTTCTCTGTCTCTGAGAGCCGGGATAGGAATGTCAGTAAACTGGTGTGTCACATGTATGCAAATTTCTAAGTGTTCTAAAGGTCATTTACAATTCACATGGCTTGGCATTTTCCTTCCAGAACACTAAAAGAAATAATTTAATTAACTCTTCCAAAGAAACATAATCAGACTTAATTGGAATTTGTGCTGGTCAAGATATTTGTGTCTAGGATCTAGATAACTGAAAAATAAATGGTAATAATACACACACACACACACACACACACACACACACACACTATAGTTGATGTCAGTAAATTAAGGTTAAGTATGTGAAAAAGAAATCAGAACTTAAGAGTATGCACTTCATAGGAATTCAGTTTAGCACTCTGGTAGTTTTTTCTTGGCCCCTTTCTTCAAACTCTTAATCTGTAGAAAATATATCAAAAATGAGTCAATAAGAAAGCTTGCCTCTGAAACAGGAGACTCAACAACAAATACTGTCCAACCGTCATTGTTTAAGCTGCAGTTTACTTATGAGCAATTGAATCACATTATTTCAGCTAAATTATGTTTTACTGCAGTGAGAAGCCAAAAAAAATAAACTTTTTTTTTCCTTGCACTTCAGAGCTCAGTGATATGGAAAAACATTGAGCTCACCAAAAAGAATATCCCAGGAATGATAACTAGGTCTTGTAGACCTAAACAATAGGTTAAAAAAATAGCAATAATAATAACATTTTAGCCAGATATTTATCATCTGTATACATAGTTACTTAGAGAGTGATTGTCACCATATAGAAAGCAAACAGTGAATATTTTTAAAATGCATTTGGCATGTTATAACTTTTTATAAGATCTGTCTTGCTAAATGACTAAGAATTGCCACTACTAATGATAAAGCTATTATAAATTAAGTAAGGTAGTATGTTAAATTATTTGCATGGATTTTCTCTTTTAAGTTACCAAAACACTATATTTCTACAGGTGAGAAATCTGAGACTCAGAAAGGTAAGTATTTTGCTCGAGGTTACCCAGCTAGTGAATGGAGTTACGCTGATATGTTAGCAAGTGGCAATACAATGCCAATTGGCTAAGATTGGGGAAAAAAGGAAGAATGAATTATTTCATGAACCTAAACATTCAATAGCAGATGTAGTCTCAGTATGCGAAAGATATTGAGATTCAGTCTCTTACCTCTGTGTGATCTTCATTCTCAGGCACATTTTCTATATGATGGCAAAGATGGTGGTAGCATCCTAGGTTATGTCTGTAGAAGTGGATATTATATATCTGCAGAGATATAATACCACAGTCTCTGCCACTTTAAATCAGTCTCTACTAGAGTATTTTAAGGTGTTGCAAATAAACACTTGAAATGTGAGGTTCAAATATTTCTACAAACTCAGAGATTGACTCATGCATTGATGTTTTTGCTAATGATGTGATGGACAAGGTGATTAGTCTTCAAAATTTACAAATAGCTCATGTTGCCTAACAGCATCAAAACAAACAACACAATCAAAAAATGGGCAGAAGACCTAAATAGACATTTCTTCAAAGAAGACATATGAATGGCCGATAGGTACATGAAAAGATGCAATGAATTTCTTTTATGTCATATTCACTGTTTTCTTGGGGGACATAAAATGCTTAAATACAGCAAAAAAAGAAACTCCATTAGGAGGAAGGGGGAACACATCACCAACCCTGTAGTATTAAGAGTTCCTCTTGATGGTTTTAGTAAAGTCATGAGGATGACTCACAGAGCCCCACATGAGGTCTATGCCTAATCTGAACTGACTTGTGGAAAGGAAATGAGACACTTTCATTCCTAAGACTCAGGTTAAATGCTAATATGGTAGAGATGAGATAGAGATTAGGCTATGGCTCCACCTAAACATAAACATAGTTTCAAAGAGGAGAGTTTAGAAAGAAATAAGTGATTTGTTACAAACTATACATAAGTATTGCCTGCATAGTAGATACAAGGGAATGCCTCCTTTCATAATTAATTTACATTAATTTCACTCTACATACTTGGAAAAATGTATAAACCAAGATCTATTTTCTATCTATCTATATCTATCTATTTATCCATCCATCCATCTGCGTGCATGTGATAAGTCGCTTCAGTAGTGTCCAAATCTTTGCAACACTATGGATTGTACCACACTGGTTTCCTCTATCCATGGATAGAGGATATTTTAACAGACGAAAATACTGGAGTGGGTCATTATGCCCTCCTCCAGGGGATCTTCCTGACCCAGGGCTCTAACCTGCGCCTCCTGCTTTGCAGGTGGATTCTTTACTGCTGAGTCACTAAGGAAGCCCATCCATACATCTATCTACACCTTTATATCTCAACAACTTGACCTCTACTATCATAAGGGAATGTAGTCTTCAGCCTAAATACAAAGCCCCAAATAAGTTAATCCAAAGCCTCTGAGTATCTAATGTCCCAAATTCTAGTGATTGCAATTTTAATTTTATTTAAGCAATTTTCAATAGCATATTTCATGATGTGAGATTTTTTTTTTTTTTCAATTCATACCTTAGCATTTCAAACTGCCAGTAAGTCACCCCCTACCTCACACCCCTCTGACATGCATGCATACCTAAGAGGCTGTTCTTCTGAATTCAAAAAATCATAATCAAGGCCAGGAATCAAAATGTCTACCTGAGTGACATTTTATCCTGAGTTATGGCAATTGCTTCAAATTGTGGTGTTATTATTGTTTACTTGTGTCTTTACATGCCTTTTGCTCAATTACATAAGGTTTTCCTTCTGTTCTCAGGACAGAAGTCAAAGTCCTGCATTTAGTGTTTAAGATCTTTTATAATCTGGACTTGATGTATATTTCCTAAAACTAATATTTCTATACACCATTAGTTCTAAATATGTAGGAAGTTCAGCATTTGAAGATTTTGCTAAAAATTAAGAATTCTAGACTTCACTTACTGTTGATTCTAACTCAAGTTGTTTAATATGGTACAGAAATCTATATTTTTAATGAGCGTTTTTGCTAACCAAGATGGACTCTGTTCCATTTTATAAGAAACAAACCTCCAAATCTTAAGGGCATTGAACAATCAAAGTTGATTTTCTTCTTGACAAATTATACAATGTAGGTCAGCTAGAGGCTCTTCTCCAGGACCATAGCAAAGAAATTTTAGTTACCATTCACCTAAGCTGAAGAAAAGAGAATGTATTAAACTGCTCACTAGCTCTAAAATCTTCCACCCAGAAGTGACAACATCTTCTCATCTTTTTTGTTCAGACTTTATTGTACACAATTAGTTCTGTGGCCATGATTAAGCTGAAGGTGATAGAAACTATTTGGTAAATGATATTTATGCAGTTATTTTGAGAACTTTGTTTTGGGACACAGGTGCCATAGTTTTTATTCTGAGATAGCTTGCCCCCAAAGATTTCAAAAAAAAAAAAAAGAAAGAAATGTTAATCGCTCAGTAGTAGCCATTCCCTTTCCAGGGGAGCTTCCTGACCCAGGGAGCCCAGGTCTCAGGCATTGCAGGCAGATTCTTTACTGTCTGAGCCATCAGTTCAGTTCAGTTCATTTCAGTCGCTCAGTCATGTCTGACTCTTTGCAACCCCATGAATCGCAGCATGCCAGGCCTCCCTGTCCATCACCAACTCCCGGAGTTTACTCAAACTCATGTCCATCATATTGGTGATGCCATCCAACCATCTTATTCTCTGTCATCCCCTTCTCCTCCTGCCCCCAATCCCTCCCAGCATCAGCGCCTTTTCCAACGAGTCCACTCTTCGCATGAGGTGGCCAAAGTACTGGAGTTTCAGCTTCAGCATCAGTCCTTCCAATGAACACCCAGGACTGATCTCCTTTAGGATGGACTGGTTGCATCTCCCTGCAGTCCAAGGGACTCTCAAGAGTCTTCTCAACACCATAGTTCAAAAGCATCAATTCTTCAGCACTCAGCTTTCTTTATAGCCCAACTCTCACATCCATACATGACTACTGGAAAAACCATAACCTTGACTAGATGGACCTTTGTTGGCAAAGTAATGTCTCTGCTTTTTAATATGCTGTCTAGGTTGGTCATAACTTTTCTCCCAAGGAGTAAGCATTTTTTAATGTCATGGCTGTAATCACCACCTGCAGTGATTTTGGAGTCCCCCAAAATAAAGCCTGCCACTGTTTCTCCACCTATTTGACATAAACTGATGGGACCAGATGCCATGATCTTTGTTTTCTGAATGCTGAGTTTAAGCCAATATTTTCACTCTCCTCTTTGACTTTCATAAAGAGGCTCTTTAGTTCTTCACTTTCTGCCACAAGGGTGCTGGCATCCGCATATCTGAGGTTACTGATATTTCTCCCGGCAATCTTGATTCCAGCTTGTGTTTCTTCCAGCCCAGCGTTTCTCATGATATACTCTGCATATAAGTTAAGTAAGCAGGGTGACAATATACAGCCTTGATGTACTCCTTTTTCTATTTGGAAGCAGTCTGTTTCTCCATGTCCAGTTCTAACTATTGCTTCCTGACCTGCATACAGGTTTCTCAAGCAGCAGGTCAGGTGGTCTGGTATTCCCATCTCTTTCAGAATTTTCCACAGTTTATTGTGATCCACACAGTCAAAGGCTTTGGCATAGTCAATAAAGCAGAAACAGATGTTTTTCTGGAACTCTCTTGCTTTTTCAATGATCCAGCAGATGTTGGCAATTTGATCTCTGGTTCCTCTGTTTTTTCTAAAACCAGCTTGAACATCTGGAAGTTCACAGTTCATGTATTGCTGAAGACTGGCTTGGAGAATTTTGAG
This sequence comes from Cervus canadensis, assembly GCF_019320065.1. NCBI lineage: Eukaryota > Metazoa > Chordata > Mammalia > Artiodactyla > Cervidae > Cervus > Cervus canadensis. The sequence goes on from NC_057408.1 coordinate 32,775,027, forward strand.
CATTACTTTACTAGCGTGTGAGATGAGTGCAATTATGTGGTAGTTTGAACATTCTTTGGCACTGCCTTTCTTTGGGATTAGAATGAAAACTGATCTTTTCCCATCCTTTGGCCACTGTTGGCCAAATTTGCTGGCATATTGAGTGCAGCACTTTCGCAGCATCATCTTTCAGGATTTGAAATAGCTCAACTGGAATTCCATCACCTCCACTAGCTTAGTTCATAGTGATGCTTTCTAGGGCCCACTTGACTTTACATTCTAGGATGTCTGTTTCTAGGTGAGTGATCACACCATCATGATTAGCTGGGTCATGAAGATCTTTTTTTGTACAGTTCTTCTGTGTATTCTTGCTACCTCTTCTTAATATCTTTTGCTTCTGTTAGGTCCATACCATTTCTGTCTTTTATCGAGCCCATCTTTGCATGAAATGTTCCCTTGGTATCTCTAATTTTGTTGAAGAGATCTCTAGTCTTTCTCATTCTGTTGTTTTCCTCTACTTCTTTGCATTGATAACTGAGGAAGGCTTTCTTAGGTCTCTTTGCTATTCTTTGGAACTCTGCATTCAAATGGGAATATCTTTTCTTTTCTCCTTTGTTTTCACTTCTCTTCTTTTCACAGCTATTTGTAAGGCCTCCTCAGACAGCCATTTTGCTTTTTTTGCATTTCTTTTCCATGGGGATGGTCTTGATCCCTGTCTCCTGTACAATGTCACGAACCTCCGTCCATAGTTCATCAGGCTCTCTGTCTATCAGATCTAGTCCCTTAAACCTATTTCTCACTTCCACTGTATAGTCATAAGGGATTTGATTTAGGTCATACATGAATGGTCTATTGGTTTTCCCTACTTTCTTCAATTTAAGTCTGAATTTGGCAATAAGGAGTTCATGATCTGAGCCACAGTCAGCTCCTGGTCTTGTTTTTTCTGACTGTATAGAGCTTCTCCATCTTTGGCTGCAAAGAATGTAATCAATCTGATTTCGGTGTTGACCATCTGGTGATGTCCATGTGTAGAGTCTTCTCTTGTGTTGTTGGAAGAGGGTGTTTGCTATGACCAGTGCATTCTCTTGCTAAAACTCTGTTAGCCTTTTCCCTGCTTCATTCCATACTCCAAGGCCAAATCTGCCTGTTACTCCAGGTGTCTCTTGACTTCCCACTTTTTCATTCCCGTCCCCTATGATGAGAAGGGCGTCTGTTTTGGGTGTTAGTTCTGGAAGGTCTTGCAGGTGAGCTGTCAGGGGAGCCCAGAGATTTCAAAACCTGCCTTTAAACTCCCTCTGTACATCTGTATATCCATTACCAATGCTGGATTTGTCTCCCTTATTTCTAGCTGCAGAAGTAACTCCAACTCTAAGTTTATCTGCTAGAACTAAGAAGTCAAAAGGAGTTTTCTGCTCAATAATTTATTTGCTTTTACTATATTTTCTAATACTCACCCTGTTCAAAAATAACTTAATATATCTATAATATATAACATAATCTTATTTTTGAGGAAAAAAATCTTTTAGCAATCAAATCATGGCAAAAGAAATACAAAGGAAATTAACTTTATCTACTCTGCAGAATACAACTATCAACAGATTATTTTCTGAAAATTTCTCTATAAATCAGTTGTTTAAAAATGTTTTATATTTCTCCATTGGGACAGTATCACAGTGACTGAGATATCTAGAAGAGTATTGCCAATGCCTAATTAACTCATTAGACTGTATGTTCAAAATGAAACAATGTAAAATAAAATAGTATAAAATGAAATGCAACACCTTTACAATGCTAGTAATTTAATGGAACCAAAAAAGAGCTAAAATTGAAACCATATGTTTGCTATGTATATTTTAAGCTAATACTGAGGCAAGCCTTTTAAATTAGAAAAAAATGAAAAGCTAGGTAGAGATTTTGCAGATATTTTGAAAGAATTATGAGTATATTCATGGGTTTATATACTATCGGCAGAAGATCTTAAGTATTCCTAATTGCCACTTCAAATTGTATGATGTCCTTGCTTCAACAAAGGTATAGCACTACTAATATTTTAAAATTTCAAACTATGATTAGCCCATTGTTCAAATTATGATTGCAATAATGAGGGTGAGAATAAAAAAGTTAATGAGTAAGAAAATAAGGAGAGATAAAATATACAGTGCTAACTAAGAGAGACATTTAGCAAATCAAGGAGAAAACAATAAAATTGAAGTAGATGTGTTTATGTTGTGAAAAGTTGTCTGATGAGGAAAAGTTGAGCTACTACCAGTAAACTAAGAATAACAGAGAGAGACTATGGTCTGTGCATGATCCATTTGACAGAAAAATAAAGTTGACTGTATAGAATATACAGTCTTATAAAATATAGAAACATTTGAGTCAGACAACTTACATAAAATAGGACAAGGGAAAAGAGGAGAATGAAATTACTTGCTTGCTTTTTAAAGTAATGTGTTTCAGTGGGACTTGAACTTCCGAGATTGATAGGAGTAGGGGTGGGGAAATCTGTGAAGTGACGTGAAAGTCGCTCAGTCGTGTCCGACTCTTTGCGACCCCATGGACTATGGAATTCTCCAGGCCAGAATACTGGAGTGGGTAGCCTTTCCATCTTCCAGGGGATCTTCCCAATCCAGGGATCAAACTTAGGTCTCCTGCACTGCAGGCGGATTCTTTACCAGCTGAGCCACAAGGGAAAGCTGAGAAGGTGCCTAAAAGATGTTTTATTTAGCATTTAAGAATAAGATCATCTGCCCACTTAAGTTTCCTAAAGATGAGGAAGGAGTTTCCACAGTCCCACACCCTCTGAATGAGCAGAGTGCAGAACCTTCGTCAGCTTTTCTTTTGTTGATCAGTGAAAATTGGCACCTCTCTGTGTGGATAAGTTTGCTAGTCTTCATTACATTATGTCCACACCTCAACTAAGCCACCATTTTCAGGCTCAACTCAGAATTTCTCCAGTTCCATTCAGTTCAGTCGCTCAGTTGTGTCCGATTCTTCATGAGCCCATGGACTGCAGCACGCCAGGCTTCCCTGTCCATCACCGACTCCTGGAGCATGCTCAACTCGTGTCCATCAAGTCAGTGATGCCATTCAACCATCTCATCCTCTGTCGTCCCCTTCTCCTCCTGCCTTCATTCTCTCTCAGCATCTGGGTTTTTTCCAATGAGCCAGTTCTTCCCATCATGTGGCCAAAGTATTGGAGCTTCAACTTCAGCATCAGTCCTTTCAATGAATATTCAGGACTGATTAAGAACCCCCATTTTCTGAATTGAACCCCAGGCTCAATTCTGACAACTTCTCCAGAGTAGATCCCAAATTATTAATAGATTAAAACTAGGACTATTAACAAACACTAGCTAGGGAAAAACCATATTAACAATAATCCAAGGAGGACAGTGATTTGATTCAAATTAATCAAGTGTATATTGTGTGCCTATTTGTGGATCAGCTACTGTGCTATGAATTTTACATACATAACTCATATTTGGACTTCCCAAGTGACTCAGTGGTAAAGAATCTGCCTGCAAGGCAGGAGACCCAGGTTTCCTGGGTCAGGAAGATCCCCTGGAGAAGGAAATGGCAGCCCACTCCAGTTTTCTTGCCTGAGAAATCCCATGGAAAGAGGAGCCTGGCACGCTATAGCCCATAGGGTCACAAAAGATTTGGACACACTTATCAACTAAACAACAACACAGAAACAACACATTTCTAGTTACCATTTAATCAGTGTTTTATTGACCATATTCTCAGCAACTTTAGACAGAAGCTGGAGGACTAACTGGCACAGGTACAAGTTCAAATCAGAGGAAGCAGAAACCAGAGCAGAATCATGAGAGGTGTAGACCACTGGGGAGGTAAGGCTGAGGGCAAACTCTGCGTTCTGAAAATGTGCCTTTTGTGTCCCTGTCTCTTCCACTTCTCCTACTTTGAATCCCCTTCAAGGAACAGTTGAAAATGAAAACTGGTTCTCAGAGTCTTCATCACAGTGACATGTGAGTGAAACCAGCTTTAGGTGCCAGCTGGCTAAGAACACCAGACAATTTCTCTTGAAATGAAGGTTTGGAATAAATAAATCCACTCATTTATATATTATTCAGTCACATATTGAATACCTTCTACATGTCACACATTAAATTAGTCTTTATTGTCACATGTCAATAGAAGCTATAAAGTGAAAACTGAAATTCCAAGTATTATTAAGAAAGATGAGTTCGAAGAATGAGATTAGCAAGGCCTTCAATGTGCTCTAAAATGAGACCTCAATGCCTTATTTCCTCAGTTTCCCCTTATTTGTTTAACTTGTTCATGACAATACAGGGAGAACATGGCCCCTTATTTAGAAGGAATAAGTCTCAGCTTACACACTTGAACAGGCCTTCTTATAAGAGATTGTCAACAAAATAAATACATGCATGGAATGTAGTTTTATACCTTGGAGAGGAAGTTGAAACATTATATCAGAAAAAGCATATCTCTATATATACCTCTATAAATGAGTAAAATTCAAATAAAATTTTAATGAAAACCATATCCCAAGATACTCTAGTTCTTTCCTGAAGCAAAGAGACACTGTCCTGTGTGATAGGGCAGTGGGGAGGAAGTCCAGGCATTGCTATATGAAAGTTCAGGTTCAAAACAGTAAGGCCACCTAAGAGGTCTTTCCTGTCGAGAAATATGTTATATTCTTCTGTCACTAAATTGTTCTCCAAGGCATTCATTGTTTTCCTATATTGGGACCCATAACTGTCACTTTCCTTGGAGACCCAGATATTTCTAGGAGGGACAGCAAGATGCTGGAAGTCACTTCACGGACAAGGGTTAGGTTCAGAGAGTTGTCTCCCCACATGGCCACAACCACAGAGTGAAGGAAGGACCAGGAAGGGCCAGGCTTGGCTGAGACTAGGCTGTGAGGTCAGGGTGTTCCCACTGGGCTTTTCATGGGATTTAAGCTAACATTTGAAAATAGCAAGCCAATCACTGGTTTCAAAGTATGGCCCCCAGATTAGTGACATCAGCTTTGCTTCAGAACTTAGTATTAATACACACCCTCAGTCACCACTTCAAGATTGTTGAAGAAGAAACTGCGTTGGGGGCCCAGTGATATGTGTTTCAAGAAACCCTGTCAGTTCATTCAGTCAGTTCAGTCGCTCAGTCGTGTCCGACTCTTTGCGACCCCAGGAACCGCAGTACGCCAGGCCTCCCTGTCCATCACCAACTCCTGGAGTTTACTCAAACTCATGTCCATCCAGTCGGTGATGCTATCCAACCATCTCATCCTCTGTCGTCCCCTTCTCTTCCTGCCCCCAATCCCTCCCAGCATCAGGGTCTTTTCCAGTGAGTCAGCTCTTCACACGAGGTGGCCAAAGTACTGGAGTTTCAGCTTCAGCATCAGTCCTTCCAATGAACACCCAGGACTGATCTCCTTTAGGATGGACTGCTTGGATCTCCTTGCAGCCCAAGGGACTCTCAAGAGTCTTCTCCAACTCCACAGTTCAATTTTTCGGCGCTCAGCTTTCTTCACAGTCCAACTCTCACATCCATTCATGACCACTGGAAAAACCATAGCCTTGACAAGAAACCCTGTAGGTGATGCTAATTCATACTCAAGTTTAAGAAACAGTGACCTACATGGCACTTTCACTGGGGCCCACCCTATTTTGTGGATTCAGGAAATAACCTAAGGTATAATAAGTTTCCAGTTCTTTCCTGAAATCAGAATTTGATGTCATGCAGAAGGGCTAGAATAAAAGCTTCCAGTGCTGGGAGTTGGGATTAACAAGAGTAGGATGAGATGAGAATAAAAGGTGATAAGGATGGTGTGAAAAAGAATCCAGAAACAAAAGAACAAGACTGAGAGATCCCAAGCAGACACATATTAGCATGTTTTCTAACTTAGTCGTAGTTTAACTTCAGTCTTTTCCATGATAGAACTTTATACTAGTGACTACTGGGTTGCAGACCTGCATTAAGTCTGCACTGGGGATCATGTTATCCTGGGATTTTGTTTTTCTTTCTCTAAAGACAGTAGCAGTAGGTTAAGCTGTCTCCCTGTTTGTGAGCTTTCTTCTGCCCCAATTTGTGTGTGTTTTTTTTTTTTTTTTGGAAATGAATTCTAATGTACTTACATCTTTCCAGGGATTAGGCCTGACAGCAACAGCCCACAATAAAGTGAGCACTTGGTCACACAACAATGAGGAAGAATGAACTACAATTAAGCCAATATAATTGCATACAAGCAACACCCTCCAAAGTAGGGAACAATGAATCTTTGGCTCAAAGTAATAAAGGATCAGGAGATGAAAATTTTGGAACAGCTCACTGGAGCAGTCTTAAAACTCACAATGAAAGGAAAAATCATAACAAAACATTGCCATGGATTCCTAACCCCAAGAAATCAGCCTGTCCTCCAAAATGTAAGACACATACTTTCTAAGGTACATGGTTATCTGCACATAGGTGCTCAGTCATGTCTGGCTCTTTTTGACCCTATGGGCTATAGGTTGCCAGGCTTCTCTGACCATGGGGTTTTCCAAGCAAGGATACTGGAGTAGGTGGACATTTCCTTCTTCAGGCAATCCTCCTGACATATGAATCCAACCCGTATCTCCCATGTCTCCTTCATCTCCTGCATTGGCAGGCGGATTCTTTACTACTGAGCCACCTAGGAAGTGCTACATGTTTAATGACCACCACTTAATCCCTCCCGGTTTGGAGGGACAGTGGATCATTATTTGGAAACCATGTTCATTTGCAAGGGTAATGAGTCTTATCAATTAGCTCATGTTTAAATTGTTGCAATTCATTCTATTTATTAGTATTTTCATTCCAGCAACCAATTAAGTACATACTTTCTTTGACATGATTTTTAGAATTCTCCAGTCCCTACAAAGTAGAAGTAGGTTTCCAAAGTAGTTTTTCTTACTGCAAGTCATCTAGAAAACTGACTTACTCTCAGAGAGAAACTGTGCCAGTGAAGAGCTTGGAGGTACAAGCTAAAATGAATATGCTTATTACTTTTTATCTCTTCCTGATGGAGGAGCAAAGAGGCCATTGTACTGTAATAGAGGGGGAAAAAGCAGATAGGTGCTTCCATTTTCTTTAGAAATTATTTTTCTACTTGAGACTTTATAGCAGAGGATTAAGTAATTTTGATTGAGTTTATGTGTTCCTCTACTACCCATATCATAAATCTTTCATAATTAAGAATTAGTGAATTAACAACTCATTTAATTGTTCAGAAAATATATAATGAGTTTTTACTAGGCTTCTGAATGTGGTTTAGTCATTATCCCAACAGGTCATGATGTAGTTCTTTTTTCCAAAGAGCACATCCTCTATTGTAGGGTTGTATTTGGTCAAGACTAAGATGCTTGTCAAATCATAGATTGCTAAGTGCAGAAGCAGAGAAACTACAGAAGCACAGAGAGAAATACAATACCTTGGAACAGAGAAGCTGAACATTTTACAACTGAGCTGTACTTGAAAGGAAATTTTTTGCAAAACTGCAACGACCTTATTATCCACCTTCTTCCTTGTACTCTCCCTACAAACTTACAAAACTGGGCAAAAAGTTTTCAGTTTACTTGAAAACCATCTGCACCATAATCTAACCAGGGAGTGTATTTTGTCACATTACCCTTTTGTGGGATATGGAGGACCTCTTTTAAAATTTAACTGTTGTCAATGAAGAAACTTGGTAGCAAAGGCATCAGACTGGTTCGAATTTTAATAAAGTTATAGGGGCTTTTGAAACTTTCCCAAATGAGGAAGAGACAGAAATGGAGAGACAGAGAAATAATGAGAAACAAAATAGACACAAGAGAGGGAAATCAAGGGAGAGGAGAAGAGGAAAACAAACAAACAAAAAAATGAGAAGAAGGAAAAGTCAGGATATTTGGAATATTTCCATTTTTTTTTAACGTGAAATCTTATGTTTTAGAAGCACATTCTATGTGTGAGTGGGTATATGTGTACATTCTCTATTTGATCTTACCTGACATGTGTTTGCTTTACAAGTGTGATTAGCCAGTTGGGTTTGTGTCATGTGGGAAAACCTTTTCTGCTCACCACAATAGAAGCAGGGTCGTATGATTTTGGTGTCAATGTAGTGAACACAATTCTGGATCCCTTACCTGTGTTTGGTATCTGCTAACCTAGTGACCTGAATACACAGGGTTAGTACTAGCTTTCCTTTGGACCCAAGTTAGCTGACTTAGAAGCCAGGAGCCATAAACTTGGAAGATAAGCCCAGAGACAAAGAAACCTGAAGCTATAAGGACTGATAAAATTAAGGACTCTCTCACCTCAGATATGGAGCAAGCATGTGTTAGAAATGCTTGTGCTTACTAATTGAGTACCTTTCATTTGCCTTTACATCATTTTTTTGCTTAACTAAGGAGAAAATGTGCATTATTTAAAGGAACCAAAGAGACTGAAAGCACAACAAAGCAAAGAAACCATTTTGATTTAAATCTTGGCAAATATCCAACTTGCAATAACTTGAAGATTTAATACTATTACATGCACAAAAAAATAAAGCCTAATGCTCATCCAAGCATATTTCAATCAAAACTCTCTCTGGGAACCTTCCTACTGACAATACAATTTCGTGCAAAATAAACAATAAGATGCAAAAACTACTGTAAGCAGTTTAGGAAATTACATATCAAATATCTTCCTAAGAGCCTGGGGGTCTTACTGAGCAGAAGTTTTGCCTAACAGGTCTCATTGCATATGCAGATTTAAATAATTCACTTGTTTAAGAAATCTCCTATTCTCTGTTTACTGAAGCACTTCGGTGGTGGATTGTCACCAGCAGTCATGCCAAGAGTCAAAGAGAAAAAGGAAAAAAAAAATGGTTATTTTTCTAGTATTGAAGAAAATGATATGAAAATAATTAACAAGCCTAGGGTTTTGCAGTAAAGTCAGGTAATGATAGTATATTCAACCAAAATCTATTCTCCATAAATGTGATTTCATAAACCAGGGTAATTTACACAGATGTGCATAGACTTACGACTTATGCTGAAAAGTTGTACAGTCATCCTTAGTTAGCTACCTGACCAACTGGTCTCGTATGTCTCTTATTACATAGGTAAGAATCCCAGACAGAGATGTTGTCCAAGGTCACAAGACCAGTGATCATGGGCACTTGAATGAGTTGACAGAACTTCCAAAGTTTGGTTCCTGTCTTAACACATGGCATCCTGTATATGTGAACAAATCTATACAAAATCTTAAATGTGTGTGTATGTGTATGTGTATTCTCCCAAACTTAAAAGTTATTTAGACTTTGATTAAACAGAATAATTCTCCAGTTGTCTCATGCACTCACAGATCTCTGATGATTTAGCCAATAATAGAATAATAAAATAAAAAGGCAGCAACAGTAAATTAACCAGATCTTCTCTAAAAGAGAGAATTAACAAAATCAATGTCTGCAATACAAGTTGTACTAGGGTAGCTATTTAGAAGTTTTTGGTCTGAACTTTGAATAGAAATGGTTTGATTACCAAAACTCTTGTGCTTTCAAAAGATTCATTTTTCTTTCAGTCTCATTTAGAAAAATTAAATTAGCATATATTAGAGGGAATATAGAAATACTTTTTTACCATCTCTTTTTCAGATAAAAGTGGCCCACAGAGTCTAAGGCATTTATTGATAATGAAAGCACAAAATAGGTGTGACCATAATTGGATGCATTATTTGTGATTTCCAGACTGTATTTCACATTTTCAGTTTTTCTCTATAAAATCTTCACAGGCATTCCAAGACATCATCTTCATTTAAATATTGAAAAAAAAAAAAAAAGTACCATGCTTAGAACAGTGGGAAATTCAAAGTAGAAGAAATTGTCCTGTCTCTAGTCGAGTTCACATACTTGCTTGGAAGAGATGACCTTTTTAGATGAAAAGTGAATTTCCAGTTCAAGGCTGTATCCCATTCAGCAGCAAAAGTAAAAGAAAAATGGCATAGAGGAAAAGTTGGATCCAATTAAGTGCAGGAGACACTATCCTAAGATGGAGATTAAGGAGGTTTTCCTAGGAAGATAGAAATGCGTGGAATAGACATCAATGAGGAAAGAAAGCCTTCACATGAGAAAAGTCTGGAAGGGTGAAAGCCAAGTTAATAGTGTTTTCCAAGGATAAGATCTATATGATTATGGTATTTTAGTGAGAAAAGTCAAACTTTGCTTTATGTATATACATATATATTTAGTCATTAAAGCCTTTGCAATAACATATATATTATTAATATAGTTATAAGGAAAATAATATAAGGCCTAGTGAACAGTTTAAACAAAGTAGCAGGGGCTTGATATCTATATAGCATTATGGGAATGATGAGGAAGCATGGTGGCTAGAATTGACATGCGGAGGGTGATAGAATGGAGTGACAACAGAATTTGCACTCAAGTTTAGTAATGTTATGAAATTAGATTTGGAAACTCACTGACTAAGATAAATCAGATGATGGCTGATCCTCATTCATCAAGTAATTCATCATTTTTCAACAAATATTTGTTGTGAACATTAGCTCTATCACAGGCATTGCTCTTCAGAGAAAAATAGCTAACTTTCTTAGCAAATGAGAAAAAGAGAAAAAAGAGAGAGCTTTCTTAGCAAATGTATTGCATGGGGAGAGAGGGTTTGCTATGTAAATTAATGATAAAATTTTAAAATCAGATCGCTACATTCTTTGAAGAAAACGAAGTGGAGAAGGTGCAAAGGAGATGAAACCTGTGGGGTCCTGCTGCTGGTTGTGAATCCTTATCTGAGAGGGTGACACAAGCTATGATGTTAATGATAAGTCTTAATGAAGAAAAATGGAGTGGACCTGGTCTGATAGGCGTGAGTACCAACCAGAATCCCTTGGAGGAGGAAAAGACAACCCAGTCCAGTATTCTTACCTGGGAAATCCCATGGACAGAGGAGCCTAGTGAGCATGCATGGACACATACCAACCACAATACATGAGATTATGTGCATACAGAAAGGTAATGTGACACCTAAAATCTCAGGACTTCTCAGAACACCTTAAAAAAAAAAAACAAAAAACAAAGCCAAAGGTGGTGGTGGGGGGGGTGGGGCGGGGGGGTGCGGGGAGGAATCTTCCTTCCCAGACAACTTTTAGCTATTCAAAGGCAACCTACCCTTTAATGCTTTAATGGCCTTCATCCAATCAGCTTCCTGGTGGAAAAATAAAGACAGATCAACAAACATAGGATCCTGTCCCTAAGTCTGTAGTTTTCAGTTTCATAAACCAACCCTTTTCTTTATTTGGGGAGACAGCCTAAATAAATATTGCTCTTCCTCAGATATGAGTAAATATTCAACTAAACAAAAACTAAATATCTCAGAGTCATTTGTTGATGGTATTAAAAAAAAAAAAGTCATTGTAAATATCAGGAGGAAAATCATTCTGAACAGAAGGAAAATCTGGGTTAGAATAGCTTGAATGAGCTGTAGACGACTCCGGAGAAAACAGATTTGGATGGTTGGAGACAGGTGTTGTCAGGATCTTATTCTGACTATGCTAAGCATGGATGCTTTGTTAGTCAACTTGACTGCTATAACAAAATACCATAAACTGGGGGACTTGAACAAAATGCATTGATGTCAGTTCTGGAGGATAGATCTGAGACACGGGTGCAGTGTGGTTGTATTCTGGTGTGGACTCTCTTCTTGACTTGCAAATAGGTCTTTTTGCCCCATCCTCCTACATCAGAAAGAGTAAGCATCATTCTCTTCCTACAAGGAAACTAATCCTGTCTTGGGGGCTCTATCCTCATGACCTCATTTAAACTTAATTACCTTTTTCAACTTGAAAAATACACACAGCCTAAAAGAAGAAATTATGCTTTACACTGAGGGCTTACACCTGAGAGACAGCCTCTCAGATAACTCTGAGGGACTGCTCCAAAGAGGTAAGGGAGGAGTTAGGATATATAGGAGTTTTTGCAATCAGTCAGTCAAGCGATCAGTCCCCCAAAATCAGGTAGTCAGAACATCCAAAGATTACTGTTACTTAATGCAAACCAAACATCTCAAGTTAATGAATTTAGCACTTTCCTGTGTATGGTGAGATGCAAAAGTCTACACTTACTGAATTTATTACTTTGATATACACCCTAACTTTCTAGGGCCAGTATCTTATTTTATCCATCCTGAATTCCACTGCAATGTCAGTGGCTGACGGCTTAGGGTGCAAGGTCCTTTGCTGATATGACAGGCAGAGTGCTTTGTCTACACTCCCAAAGACCCCACCACCAAACACTATCACATCAAACATGAGTTTCAATGGAGGGAGGAACAGAAATTTAGTCCATACAGATGTTTATTATATTTACATATGGTGAGGTCAAGGATGCAATGACATGTTCACATTTGGTGTTTTGGAAAGAGGGCAAAATGGAATACAGGATTTGAGAATCACATTATGTAGTTTTTTTTTTTTTTTTTAAAGAAATGGGACTAGATATAATTGAGAGGTTGGGGAGAGCACATAATACTGAAGGGGATCTGTATTAATAGGAAAGCATCAAGACCCTTTAACCTGAGAACATGAAAACAGGTTAGTTAAGTAAAACCTAAAGCTATCTTTCTGGCATTTCCCCTGGAGAAATCATGAAAAAAAGTCTTGTCCTTAGTTTAAATAAATCAATTTGTTTAGTTTATAGTTGCGTATCCTTATATACTGATTGACATTAATCAAACTTATAAGGAAATATTTTAACAGTGGGAATTCCTGTCACAGGGAAATTGGAACTTATCCTGGTACTAGTTACCCATCAAAGCACTGAAGGAGGAAACAGACAGAATAGACTTCATCTTGAAAGCAGGACTCCATCTTGGGCTGGACTGTGGACTTTGAGCTCTATCTATGCCCAGTATCTATGGAAATGACATACCAACTGGGAAAACAGACCCCCCAGATGGAAGAGCCACAGGGCTCATACATAGACTCTCTGACACCTAAAGTTCAGTTCAGTTCAGTTCAGTTCAGTCACTCAGTCGTGTCCCACTCTTGGTGACCCCATGAATCGCAGCACACCAGGCCTCCCTGTCCATCACCAACTCCTGGAGTTTACTCAAACTCATGTCCATCCAGTCAGTGATGCCATCCAGCCATCTCATCCTCTGTCGTCCCCTTCTCCTCGTGCCCCCAATTCCCCCCAGCATCAGGGTCTTTCCCAATGAGTCAACTCTTCCCATGAGGTGGCCAAAGTATTTGAGTTTCAGCTTCAGCATCAGTCCTTCCAATGAACACCCAGGACTGATCTCCTTAGGATAGACTGGTTGGATCTCCTTGCAGTCCAAGGGACTCTCAAGAGTCTTCTCCAACACCGCAGTTCAAAAGCATCAATTTTTCGGTGCTCAGCTTTCTTCACAGTCCAACTCTCACATCCATACATGACCACTGGAAAAACCATAGCCTTGACCAGATGGACTTTATTGGCAAAGTAATGTCTCTGCTTTTTAATATGCTATCTAGGTTGGTCATAACTTTCCTTCCAAGGAGTAAGTGTCTTTTAATTTCATGGCTGCAGTCACCATCCACAGTGATTTTGGAGCCCCCCACAAAAATAAAGTCTGACACTGTTTCCACTGTCTCCCCATCTATTTCCCATGAAGTGATGGGACCAGATGCCATGATCTTAGTTTTCTGAATGTTAAGCTTTAAGCCAACTTTTTCACTCTCCTCTTTCACTTTTCCAGCTTGTGCTTCTTCCAACCCAGCATTTCTCATGATGTACTCTGCATATAAGTCAAATAAGCAGGGTGACAATATACAGCTTTGATGTACTCCTTTTTCTATTTGGAACCAGTCTGTTCCATGTCCAGTTCTAACTATTGCTTCCTGACCTGCATACAGGTTTCTCAAGCAGCAGGTCAGGTGGTCTGGTATTCCCATCTCTTTCAGAATTTTCCAGAGTTTATTGTGATCCACACAGTCGAAGGCTTTGACATAGTCAATAAAGCAGAAATAGATGTTTTTCTGAAACTCTCTTGCTTTTTCGATGATCCAGCAGATATTGGCAATTTGATCTCTGGTTCCTCTGCCTTCACTAAAACCAGCTTGATCATCTGGAAGTTCTCGGTTCACGTATTGCTGAAGCCTGGCTTGGAGAATTTTGAGCATTACTTTACTAGTGTGTGAGATGAGTGCAATTGTGAGGTAGTTTGAGCATTCTTTGGGATTGCCTTCCTTAGGGATTGGAATGAAAACTGACCTTTTCCAGTCCTGTGGCCACTGCTGAGTTTTCCAAATTTGCTGGCATATTGAGTGCAGCACTTTCACAGCATCACCTTTCAGGATTTGAAATAGCTCAACTGGAATTCCATCACATCCACTAGCTTTGTTCATAGTGATATTTTCTAAGGCCCACTTGACTTCACATTCCAGGATGTCTGGCTCTAGGTGAGTGATCACACCATTGTGATTATCTGGCTTGTGAAGATCTTTTTTGTACAGTTCTTCTGTGTATTCTTGCCACCTCTTCTTAATATCTTTTGCTTCTGTTAGGTCCATACAATTTCTGTCCTTTATTATCTGTGTAACCAAATAGAATCATAAATTCTATTATGCTTATTGGGGTATGACCACAGGCCTATTCATAATTGTCCACTGTTAACTACCTAGGCTTAAGGCTTATGAATCACAGGTTAGCTTTGTATCTTTCTTTTTCCTTATTGAGACTAGTTTCAGGGAATTTGGGCAGATGGCTTTGGGCACATACACTTAGGGTATATAAGGTTTTCACAAAAACTGGTCAGCCTTGGCTAAGAGGAGACTCTGCCTTGGGCCTGCTGGTGTAATAAACTGCACTCTACTATCTGAATTGTCCTTCTGGGTGAGTTTGTATGCATGGCTACAACAGCTCAACTTGGGTCAAGATGTTAAAACTTGTTTATTGTAGATCATAGTCAAGAATTAGATGGTATATAATCATCTAATACTTTTTATAGTGAGCTAAACAGTAATTCTCTTTCTTTACTTAATTTTGCCAGGAAAAAAGATCTTGTATTCAAACAAACCTGGTTTTAAATCTTAATACCGTAAATTTCGATGAATTTAGGAAAGGTACTTAACACTTTTATTATTTTCTATACCTTGGAAATACGAATATTACCTTTCTTCCAGGATTGTTGTAAGATTTAAGTAAAATAGTGAATAGAGGGAGGGATTAAACATGTGACTGATACATAGTGTTCAATCAATGCTATTGATTGTTTTGTTAACATTAGAGGAGAGGAAACATGCAGTCAGGGATTTAAGCATTTGGACTTAAGCAGTTGGATATAAACATTTAGTTTCTTTGAAGTCTTCTGTGAAGTTTAAAACATTGTGTGCACTTTTATTTTCTCCCATAGCAATCTGTTTATGTTGATATAAAATCTTTCTCCATCAAATTGTGGTACATATTGACCCTCCAAGAAAAATCTCTATGGCTTTACACACTATCTAGAATTCTGCTTCATACCACCTGGGATACCATGCATTGGAAAAGAGTGCTTGGACGTAGAGAAGAGCTCATCATGCAGTCAAAATAAAACTGTTGTTTAATATTAATGTAACATTCATATTTGTGAGATACACACTTTATCTCTCAAATAAAAAGACAGAAACATCTTAATATTTGGCAAATAATAGACTATTATCTCATATAAGAAGGTATTCCTCAGTAGGCTTTTACAGATGGATGTTTTGATCCACTTATATAATTCCTGTGAACTGAGTTTCAGTGACCTTTATTAATCAGTCATATTAAATCTAGGGATATGCCCTACAAATATACACTTGGGACAGGGTAGGTAGGTAACTTAAGTTCAAGTCTGAGCTATTGAGTTCTGGGAAATATGAAGTATCATACAGAGGATGATATACTCAGGGTTATGGTTCTAGTATACACACACACACACAGATAAACATTCTTGGTATTTTCCCCCCTGAGGCCCTTGTGTTTTAAATAATTTTATTTAACAATATGTTTTTTGACATTTTTACTGATCATAGGTAGATGCTTGATAAAGTTTCTGATCAGCACGAGATAAATTAGTTCAACCAGGGTTACTACAGTGACTGGGTATTGTCCTACACAAAGTAAAGGACCCGGAGACTTGGTCTAAGTGTGAGAAACTTTTATTAGTTACTAAACAGGATTTCTTTTTTTTTGCTTATAATAGTTGACATTTGTGGACCTCTATTACTTAGCTCTATAAGTTTAAAGACCCAGAATATAATTACTAATCAGGAATGTAAAATTTCCTCTCTGGCAGTTAAGGTTGAGAGAGTATTTGGAAGTGGGGACATGTCTGATAGTCAACCCCTGAGGAGGCAGCTGAGCCCCTTAGGAGGCATTCTTCATCTGTGAATCAGTTGAAGTCTGCCTTTTATATGCCCCAGTTTCACAGAATACCTGTTGGTATTTTACAGTCTCTTACTATCTCTCATTGCACTTTGCATAGAATTGCAAATTCCTAGTGATTGATTAAACCAATTTAGACTGGTTCACTTGCAGATGGCCCAAAGGGAGAAACAGAAAAACAAACAAAATGGGGGAAAAAAAAAAAAAGCAAGTTCTTTCTCTTCCAGAGACTTTGGAAATTTTTTAATACAGAGAGCAACCTCTCCTCAACTCACTGTTTCTTTTTTCAAGATTCCATACAGGTGGTTTTGTGCCTCCCACCACCAACACAATTTGTAAATAGCAGAATATAAAACAGGCCATTTTTCCTAGCAATTTGCAGTTTCAGGCTGATAACTTGATGTCTTTTTTCCTGAGTCATTCATTACAACATAATGGGGCAAAATCTTACACCCTCACACCTCCTTCAGATGGATGTGACTAATTCACAGTTTGAAGAAAGGACAGGGCCAACTCTCATTCTTTTTGAGCTTTATGGACTGTGTGTGCAACTCAGTCCAATTTGGACTCTGCATCTGAAACTTTGAAAATGTGGTGACCTAGGTTTGCGGGGAACAGGAACTGAGACAGTGTGTTGAGCGCTAGCTGAGTCACTTCGGTCATGTACCACTCTTTGTGACCCCATGGACTGCAGCCCACCAGGCTCCTCTGTCCATGGGATTTTCCAGGCAAAAATACTGGAGTGGGCTGCCATGCCCTCCTCCTCCAGGGGATCTTTTCTACCCAGGGCTCAAACCCGAGTCTATGACGTCTCCTGCATTGGCAAGCTGGTTCTTCACCACTAGCGCCACCTGGGAAGCCAGAGGTGTGACGTAGTTAAATGCTCCTACTCTGGTTGATTCTGTTCAGAGGCCTCAAGAGGAAAAGGCAATTTCACTTAAAATTAGTAGCACATAGAAAAAGAGGAACTACCAGTTGGGGGTAAAAAGAAACTGTGCAATGTTTTTACTCGTGATAATATTAATTTCTCTAGAAAATGTTCCTGAGTCAGTCACATAGTCCATTCAGTCGTAGGCTATGACTTTGATCAATGACATGGCTCTGTTTGGGGAAATTAGTTTTGTTCTTGGTACCAACTTCAACGTTTGGAGGTGTGTTCTTATGGAGATATTCTTTGATGATTCATTTTATTGTTAGCAGATATCTTAAACTATTCACATTTATAGGTTACTGTAGGGAAGCAAAACTTATCACTCCAAAATGTCTCTTTGGCATGTAGATTATTTTAAACTGAAAACAGTCAAGGTCCAAAAGGCCCAGGAAGAAATTTTGACCTTTCCCCAAGTACCTAAAATTATTTCATAGATGGTTTGTTCCTGGAATAGAGTTCTCACCAGAGGTATCTGCAAAGAAAATGGGCTAGGTGTGGTGGAAGAAATGATTCAGGGCTTAGAGGTCAAGTCCACTCTGTCTCTCATTGTCTCTGAATCTCAGAAGATATTTATTTACCAAAGATTTCCTTTTTGATCTCCATGTGAATTGCCTTCCTCCCCTTTGAGGTTCCAAATCCCTACCCTAACCACCTCTTTTGTCTTTAGGTGAAGACTACAGTGAGGACTTCAGGCATTTTGGCAAGTTACTCTGTTTTCCTGGATCTCTACTATGCATGCGTGCTGTTGGGCTGTAATCTACAGGCTTGCAGACACTCTCAAAACTGAAGAGTGAGCCTGGAGGGAGGAACAGAGACATCTGTGGTTTAATGAGTAAGGGATCTTACATGTCTGAAAGAAAATGTCCTGGAACAACTCCCCACTGAGGACGGCAGACAGCAGGCAGGACAGGACAGCAGTCTTCACACCCAGGGAGAGAAGGAGATTTCCAGTTACAGAAGTAATTGAGTCAAGTTGGCTCATTGGTTTCTAGGAACACCAGCAGAGGAGCACACAGTACACTACCCCTTCGGTAATCATCCTAGAGACATTCTGATCTAAAGATTAGAACAATCACTAGCTGGGCTGGTGCAAGTGCACAGACATTTACTGGTTAGCCTCTATGCTTAGAGAGAAGGTCAATCACGTGAGCGGGGTGTAGGTGAAGCTGGCACTGGCCAGGAAGGGGATTACAGAGAACAAGAGAATAGCCATCTTGGGTGGTCTGAACATAAATATGTTATGGAAATTTGGTTTGATTTTTTTCCTGTTACTCTGTCTTGTGTTAATTTAATTCTTAGACCAGCCAGAAATACTGACAGGGCAGAGAAAAAGTTCTTCATTTCTGACAATATTCACTATTTACCATTCATTTCTTGGGATTATGAGATTTAGCCCTCTGTTTCCTAAGGATCAAAGAGATTTCCCTCATATATTTTATTAATTTTTAATTATGATTATCTCATAAAAACTGAGGGGATATATTTTATTTCCAAAATGATGTATTTCATTATTTTATAGACATGATATAACTTTGAATACTTAGACTTCATGATTTAATAGAATTTTAAAATATCCACTCTATGTCTTTGTTTGATTAATGGGTTTTAAACTGGGTTTCTAGATCTCTTTTCAGCGTCAAGGCAAAAACAAGGAAAGAGAAGGGAGAGCCCCTTCCTCCTAACCGAATTCCTTATAGCATATTCTCACTTTCACCGCTTTGCACATTGAAAGAAAGTGAAAGTGAAGTCGCTCAGTCATGTCCGACTCTTTGCGACCCCATGGACTGTAACCTACCAGGCTCCTCCATCCATGGGATTCTCCAGGCAAGAGTACTGGAGTGGGTTGTCATTTCTTTCTCCAGGGGATCCTCCTGACCCAGGGATGGAACCCGGGTCTCCCTCATTGGAGGCAGACACTTTAACCTCTGAGACACCAGGGAAGACTTATTAGCCTTTACACATTAGGAGACATATTTGAAAAATAAAAATTAGATAACTACCAGTCAAGACTACAGCATTTTAGTTCTTTTATTAAACAATACATTTTTATCTGATATTGACTGATTGCTTTTCCTAGGTGCACTTTATGTGTATAAAGAATATAAACTTAATGATTAACTCCTTCTCTGAGTACCTTCCCGGCCCATTCCAAGGTATAGCTTGGAAGTGTTTCTTTTTCTGTTTCTAACAGATTGTTCCATGTGTCTTTTTAGAAGCATCTTTGTAGCACTGCAATAATTTATTTCCCATCCTCCACATCACAACATGGATTCCTGGAAGGTAAAGACTTCAGCATTTTTCTTTGTATCCATAATATCCAGCTCTGAGGATGAGTCTAGTAGGCATGTAAGTCAAGATGCCAATTGAATTTGATCTAATCTGAGCAGAAGACCTCAAGAAATGATGCAAATTTCACTTAAAATAGGTAACCAAGTGGGAGAAATACTTCTCTAATCAAAAGGAGATTGTGTATTCTCACTACAAAAGGCTGTGTAAAAGACAATTATTATTATATCATTATTATATCTTTGAAGCAGTAACCCTTTGCCTCTTAGTTGAAAACTAGATTACCTGAGTGATGAACTGATTCTTTCCTTCTGTCTTTCATTAAATGTTCATCACAAATCTACTACATACACAGGGCTACACTAGGGACTGGAGTACAAAGATGAGCAAACTGTGGTGGACAGTTCTGAGGTTCTCATGATGAGGAAATAAAACCTCCATGGAGACAGATTCAAACTGTAGCTCAAGGCAGAATATAAGGGGGCTAATTAATTTCTAAGAGAATGCACTCTAGGGAGGTTCAGAGGAAGATGGAATACTTTGGGAACCAGGTTTCTTTAGTTAGGGAATGGGGGTTGAAGGGGGCCTTTAGGAATGGTTAGGATGGACATAGGCATACACTGTGTGTCTGGAACTATATGGAAGAAGGTGATGCAGAAGGAGCCGGGCGGGGAGGGGAGATGCAGACAGCATTAGCCAATCTCAGAATGAGCAGGAAACATCCAAACAAGCTGAGTAGCTATTCACAAATAGTTCAGGTTCAGTTGTCTAGTATGTGTCCAGTATCATACCAGGCTTTGTGTTGTTTACTATTCCTCCATATACATTCACTGAAAAACAAACAAATCCAATATATATTGAGAATTTCCAGGTGCCTAATTTTCCCAAATGACAAGAAAAACATGAGTATTATACTTCTCAAATAAGAAAACAGGAAAAAATATAATAAAAATTCATATGGAAGTCATTAAATATTGGTATGAGTTAGAAAAAGACAATAAGTCTTTACATTTTTTTGGTTTGACGCTTACCTGACCCTACCATGAAGGCAAAGAAATAGAACTTTCAAAGTCTCTTCATATAATTCTAAAACATTGCAACCAAAAAGTCATGGCTTTCACACCAGACTTTCTGGGAGATAGTCAAACACCAATTTTTCTGACTTTTTGTCCTGTGAGAGCACAAAATGTTATGGCTAAAAATGACATTTGGAGTGAGTTCACTTTGTTAGGGAGGGATCTTAGGACCAGAGAGATGCTCTCTTTGGCTTGAAGACTTTATATCCTCCCATCTGAATCCCTGGCAACGTATGTTTTTCCTTTTGTTCTAACCCAGAAGTACAGCTTCCACACCTAGGGCCTCGTTTGTGTTCGCATCTCAGGGAGGGAACCCAGACTCATTTAGGAACTTGGATCATTGGCCAGTTTCTTATCCAAAGTGAAGAGAAAGCCTCCACATCTGGGAGCCCTGGCAGCCTTCTGGCCTCTTTGAAGAATGGGGATCTGGCTGTATGAAGTTTACTCCCTCTGCTAATAATTCTGATTTCCAGGAGGAGAAATTAGGAGAGATTTGGAAAACATGCACAACCTTGAGAGGGCTAGGCTAATCTCCATCTCTGTTTCTTGCCTTGATAAAATTCCTCAGCATGTTAAAAAAAAAAAAGAACAAACCGAGCAATTACCTACAATTTGTTCTTTGTTTTTTATTTATTCAATACTGAAATCAACACCTTCCTGTGCACTGATTTGTATTTTTGCTCCTTTTGTTAACTTTTTATATTAATAAGTGGGGGAATCTGAATGACCCAGATTCATTCAGAGTCATTCATTTTCAATGTTCAAAAAAAAAAAAATGAGCAAATTTGACATTTGGATGTTTCAGTCATTTTTTTTCCCATCTAAAGAAATCAGCTGCTCATTCAAACTTAAATGTAAATGTTTAAAGTGTTAATAAGTCAGACATTTTACATTTTAAATATAAAGATCAAATCCTTAAAGCATAGAAGTTTCCGTGGTGGTATTATAAACTTCACTGAATTTGGTCTTCACTGTTTCTGAAACCAGATTAGGTGGGTTATTTACTTGTCTTTCAGATAGAAGAATAAATGCTTCTAGAAAAATGGTTAGATGATCTGATTTGTAAGGCAGAAATAGAGGCACCACTGTAGAGAACAAATGTATGGACACCAAGAGGGACGGGGAGGGAAAGAAGTAAGATGGATTGCTAGACAGGGATTGACATATATACACGATTAATATCATGTATAAAATAGGTAAGTGATGAGAACATACTGTTCTCAGCTCAGAGGACGCCACTCAGTGCCCTGTGATGACCTAATGTGAAATGAAGTGAAAGTCACTCAGTCGTGTCTGACTCTTTGCGACCCCATGGAATATACAATTCATGGGATTCTCCAGGCCAGAATACTGTGGTGAGTAGCCTTTTCCTCCTCCAGGGGATCTTCCGAACCCAGGGATTGAACCCAGATCTCCCACATTGCAGGCAGATTCTTTATCAGCTGAGCCACAAGGGAAGCCCAAAAATAATGGAGTGGGTAGCCTATCCAAAAAAGAGGAGATTATATGTAGAGCTGATCACTTTGCTCTACAGTAGAAACTAACACAACATTTAAATCAATTGCACTCTAATAAAAATTAATTAAAAAAAAAAAAAGTGAAGTTCAGTCAGACCAGGAACCTCTATCAGGAGTATAGCATTTGCTCCTGATTTTCACCTTTCTAGGTTCACTCTACAAGCAGAAGGCTGCCTCTGCCTCCCAGGAGCCATGTTTAGTTTTTTGACTCTTATTTGCTTATTACTGGTCAAAAAAAAAAAAAAAAGAAAGAAAGAAAGAAAAGCCCAAAACTTTCAGACTAACTAATTTACTTACCAAAGGAAGGTTTAGCACAGGTCAAATTTTAAAATTCTTCTTCCAAACCCACTCGGTTTTCTCTTTTTCTTTGGGGTTTCTTTCTTTTTTCTTTCTTCACATTCTTTTCTTGTCTTTTATTTTTGTTTTAAATTCTATTTCTCCCAAGAATGTTCTGATAATATGGCAACTGGCCCTGTGGAAAACAAGCGAGCATGCATTGTGTTTGTGGCCTTGCTTATTTCCGTGGTGTAAATATTGCTGTCACGGATACAAATACTCCTTTCATGGACAGTTTGCCTTGTGTGAGTATGTGTAAGCAAACTCCAGGACACCAGATTCCCTCAACACCTCTCTCTCACACTCACGCATTCATGCTTGCACATGCACACACACACACACACACACACACACACACACACCCCTGAAAAGCCACCTTTCAGAGAGAAAAAGAGATGCCTAGAGAAGAAAACCCCACCACCAAAGAATATAGCCAAGAATTCGCCCACTTATTAAAGTGTCACTTTGGGCTCCTGGTATTTGAAGTTTAGGGCCATTCATGTTCTAACTCTACTCTGTAGAATTGAAGAAAAATTCAGCTTTCAGCTGGGTTCTTACATTTTTGTTTCCTTTCTCAGAAAAAGTGAACTCTAGGGAAGAGGAAAAATTGAAAGAGTTAGTGTGTATGTTTTCATTTGTTTCTTTGAGATTCAGAACTTTCCTCTATTGTCAGTTTGAAAAAACACTTTTTTTTTTTTTCTCTAAGTGCGCAGGGACCTACAGATGATAAGCTTAGGACTTGGTTTCAGTCCTAAGGCACAACATCATAAGATTTAAATAATGTCTTATAGGTTTTCATACTGTTTTTTTTTTTCACCAGGGAGTTCTAAGCTGTTAAAATGTGCAAGGTTTGCTTTCAGTATTCATTCCCCATTGGTTTTCTTTCCTTGCAACATTTTTTCCTCTAGAAGACTTTTCTCTCCTTCTTTTTCCTTCTTTTATTCCCTTTCCTCTTTCATTCCCTCTCTTCTCTATATCTTTAATCACCTTTTCCTTTCCCTTCTTCACTCTGACTTAACTCTTCTTCCAAAATTCTTAAAAATCTTCACCCAAATTTCTTACAAGACATAACCATGCAGTTCGGTCTCATTGCAAAACACTGAAGCATTTTGGAGCAAGAAAAAGGTAACTGACATAAGTAATGAGGACAGCCCAAAGGGAGCTGAAGCTATGGAAGGAGGGGGACCATTCAGTCAAACCTTAAGCAAACCCTGCTGCTGCTGCTGCCGCTAAGTCGCTTCAGTCATGTCCGACTCTGTGTGACCCCATAGACGGCAGCCCACCAGGCTCCCCTGTCCCTGGGATTCTCCAGGCAAGAACACTGGAGTGGGTTGCCATTTCCTTCTCCAATGCTTGAAAGTGAAAAGTGAAAGTGAAGTCGCTCAGTCATGTCCAACTCTTAGTGACCCCATGGACTGTAGCCTAACAGGCTCCTCTGTCCATGGGATTTTCCAGGCAAGAGTACTGGAGTGGGGTGCCATTGCCTTCTCCAAGCAAACCCTAGAGGAGTCAAATTCAACATGACAGCTTATCATTAGAACTGGTCAACCTACAGCTCTGCTGCTTCTTTCTGGCATACTGCAGTATATGTTGAGTTGGGTGTGACCATGATACAGGTGTCAGAAGGTAAACTGTGAGAGGCAGTGAGATTATTTCAAGATAAATGATTCAAGAGCTGATGGCATGACAATATTTTCAGGAAGGTAGAGACTGAGTCAGACTGGGTTCCAGAGCAAGGAAAAGGCAAGACAAAACCTCCAGAAGATTTGTAGTAAAACCGCAAGATGAGCAAGAAATTAAATTTGTTATAAGACTCTGAGATTTGGAGGTTGGTTGTTACACAATGCATAACATAACCTATTCCGGAGAATATAGTAACCAAGAGGAGAAAACATAACATAAGCTATTGGCTTTCAGAGATAAGAGTGTAGAAGCTCAAAAGAAAATGAAAAATGAGGTTAAATTATTGTCACTTCAAGGAAGATTTGCCCAAGAGTATAAAAGATGGCTGAAACTAATCTTGTATTTTGGATAAATACAGAGAGCACTAATTCCTGTTGTCCATGCACATGACATGCTTAAGGTCCAACATGTACTTCACAGCATTTGCAAATGTTGCTGCAGCTAGCCAAGAGGAAAATGCGCCTTGTCATAAATGTTCCAAAATCCAAAAATCCCTGCTAGATCAAGCTCTAGGTCTGTGCCAACCTGGGGTGTAAGTGAACCCATTACTTTCTCATGCTATGGGATAAGCAGTATTCTATCATCATTTTCATATTTTATTCACTAAAAAATATCCATCACATATTTACTTCATTTACTTCATTCAGTATGTTTTATTATAACACATGTGGAAATATGTATGACCATGGAGAATTGTTTTACCCATTGTTTTCATGCCATTGGTGGCTTCTAGAAAATTTTCCCATGAACCTTTTCATCAACCATTTTGATTAATTAACTCATTTCAAATAGCATTCAGTTAAGGAATTCAACAGGATACCACAGCAGGAGTGTCAGACTACAACATTTGACCTCAACTGTATCCCCAAGTTTTTATTCCCAACTAGGTGAACAGAAACCAAATCACATGGTCTACTCTAGAGAGACAGGTGGAGCTTTCTCCTCATGTCTCTCTGTTGACCTGGAAATTTCCACTTGGCCTAAAGTGTTAAAACAGGCATAGCAAATGGTATGGGTGATTGCAGCTTCCACCTCTGCCCAGGAAGAAGTATATGGTAATTCCATCTTCCTCAATATAGGCAATGAGTTGAGGTTAGAATCTGAATATCTCCTAGTTCCAAGAAGGTTTCATTGGTCACTTAAGGTAAAGAACAACTTTTGCACCACCTTTAGTAATTAAATGGGCCCCACCACCCAGCACATGCACAATATAATATGATAAAACATAGTTATCCCTCTTGCTATTAGAGACAATTTTATCACCAAATATGAGAGATTTCAAAACTGTATTAGGTGTGAAATTGCTGGAACAATGCCAAACTAAAATAAAATGAATTATATATTTCATTTACTGTCTAAATGTTATAATTTAAAGTGTCCTCCAATAATGCTATTGATAATAGTTTCATTCCTTTGAAACTCCTAAGACCTTTTATTTTTTAAAAAAAATATGAGAATGAATGTTCACAAAACATTGATTTGGGCAAGCTTTATTTGCAGGCAGAATAGGTATTTCCCACAAAGCCTTCAGGAAAGCAGCTCTGATTTAAATAAATTCCTTCCTGCCAATTGCCTGACATTGCATCTGAAATTTCCACCATTAGATATAAATTTGTTTATACCCATGTAATATATATAAATATATAATTTGTTTGCATCTCCACCTATATATGATAGAGAGTTTCCTGCTCAAAGCAAATATCATTAAAACAAGAAGTGCTCTCAGTCACTTTTTATTTTCCACACATTTTCAGTTATTATGACATTTTTCCATTGTGATAACACCTATTTAAAAGAAACTTCTTATGAGATGAGATCACAACATGTCTGTTTTGAAGACAACAGAATAAAGGAAGATGTATTAAGATAAATGTGAAAATGGGGGAATGTATGGGGTGGGAAGGAGGATCATAAACATTGCAATTTAAGGATGCAAGGTGTCAAGAGGCCAGGGCAAAAAAATCTAAAACCAAAAGACACTGTAGAGATGAGACAGCATGAAAATCTTGGTATTTCCTAATCATGCTCTTTTCGAATATAAGGAGTTGTGAAGTGATTGTGATTGGAACCTGGGAACAGAGCTTTTCCTATGATGAAGTGTCCCATTAAAGCATACTGACTCTTTATTTCAGAACAATGTTGACTTGAGTCCAATGAGATCCATCAACATCCCATCCCTGCTGACTCATTTAGCTGCAAGAAGAAGTTCACAAATCAGTTCAAAATAAAAAAATAGGGAAGGTGCAAAAAATAACAAAGAATTGAAGAGATACCATGTAAGATTTCTAACATTCTTTTTTAAAAAGTAAAGCAAACAAAGAAAAGGAAAAAAAAAACCTGTTTGGAAATTATTTTTAGGGGAAAACTGAGCACAAGACCCTTGTACCAGGAGTATAGTAAGCAAGAGACATAACCTTTCATCTCTAGGAACAATATATGGATGATCATGAAACTGTACAATTTGGAAATGGCTTCCCCACCACTGCTTGAATACCTGTCTCCTGGATCTCACATCCATAGCCTAGATTTATTATCATGGAAGCTAAAGGGAGATATGTGGGACTCAGCTGTCAGCCCGTGTTGACACCATGCAGCAAAGGCTGTTCAAATGGACAGATTTTCACTGGGATGATGCCTAACTCAATCGTTAGTCACTCACCCTTCATGGCTTATCTGCTTTAATTTGTTTATCTTGTTTGGTCATTAGTTTTGTCTAGATTTTATATTCATTATTCTGTATCGTATCTCTGACATTTCAGTTTAGGAGGTGATTGTTTACCATATACATTGATTCTCCTAGGCCCTCAAATATTCCACAATCGATGCTAACAAGATAGTACCTACGAATAGTCATTATTTGGCTATTTTGGGACACATTCTCTGGCTCATTTTAATGCATTCTTATGTTTCCAGCCTCCTGGGGCCTCTCGCATATTCCTTTTGAACCTTTACTCTTTAATGCTACTCAGACAGAGCCTTTGTACCTCTTTGGAATGAATAAAAACAGTCTATCTCAGGTGATTTAAATCTCTCTCTCATGTGCCTTTAAAAATGCACACTTTGCTTTTATCAAGCCCATATTTTGCACTTTCAAGAGAAAACACTGAAGCTGGCATAGGTTCTCTTATCAGCCTGTATTATAGGCGAGGGGACCAAGTAGGGACAGGCTTGTCTTCTCAGTTCCCGAGTCACAGCCACACAAGGAATGTATTATGGGTGTTGTGCATCATTTGTCTGGCCTGTTTGATATTGTACTTTTCGTTACTAGTTTATCTGTTTACTGCACCTGGAGTTTGCATGTGGCCTTTAATTGGGACTGAGCAGGGAATAGTTACTCCTGGGGCCTAAGTAAATATGCACAGCCGTGGGTTTCCTGGGAGTTTGCTAAGCCTGGTGCTATCAACTCGCTGGTCCTAAGGGAGTGAACCTGGGTACCTACTGGTACCAACTGCTCCTTCCACTCTCCTTCTTTGCTTTTCTAGCTTTACCTCTGCTTTTTTTCTCCCATAGTGGAGTTACCACTGGTGTCCAGTCATTGACCCATGATTAGGAAAGTCAGTGAAAGCTCCTTGGGATATTTAGATGCATTCCATGTATTGGCAAAATTTGTGTGCATGGCCTTCTTTCTCTACCTTCTGTCCTTAGACTATAGTTTTCATATAATAATAGTATGACCTAGTATAATATAGTATAATGTACCTTGGTATGAAGACAGACAAGGTAGCTTTAGATGGCTATGATTTCATGAGTAGACCTAAAAAGGCTCTGCTTCCTGCTATTCTAAAAAAACAAAAGATCTCACCTACTTATGTCAAACTGCTCAGACATACTGACAAAGAAGTGAATGCAAAAATGCGGCTGACTTCTGCAGGATTGTGTGAGCAGTCAAGCATCTCTGGCCAAGTGCCAGACTGTCCAATACAAGGTCTGAACACTGTGTCAGATTGCCCTGTACCCTAGACTTGCACTGGAAGAGACATAAGATGGAAAAGAAGGCAATAGGAGTCTTTCTCCTCAGCATCATGTGAGGTTCATACACATAGTTTAATTCTGAGCACAAATGAGCCACCTAACCATAGATAAGCTTTTTTTTTTTTTTTGCAATATTCTGTTATTATCCTTTCCATAATAACCAAAATACAAAAACACTTTCAAGGCAATGATAAACACTGAAGTAGAATACAACTCCGTGTATTAGAACCCCAGATTAACCAAGTTAGATGTCTAGTCCAGGGAACAAAATATTCAAGCTTTAAATAAATACACAATAAAAATAGCACACTCTTACTATAGGGTTACTGGACTGTAGCAGTAAATGAACTGAATAAAATTTTATGGCTTCTTAACATGCTGAGGTTTTTGCTGTGTCTTCCATCTTGTAGCTTAACAACATTTTGCAGTCTGCTATCAGTGAAACTAATAGTGCAGATGAAAATTTTATGAAAAATGGGAAATCTGCATTGGTTTTATATTATGTCAGTGAAATGAATAAAGATCATATTTTGGCATTAACAGCTAATGGTGAGAAAAGGAGTGGGGGCTGGTTACTCCATTTTTGGCCTTGGAATTGATGTTTTTTAAAGAGTCGGCTGTAATTATGATATTTGAATGTCATTATCGTTAAACTGATGAATTATTTAGGAAGAAGGTGAACAAGGCAAAGAGTTCCTCAGTGTGCTCATGCATTTGAGCTGTATTTTACTGGTCAGGTGCTCCTTTTAGAGGGCTGTATTAATCACATGGATGGTGCAGATATGTTGTATTATTACTTCTCTCAGCAAGGTCAAATTTCTCTACTACAGAGTATTTGGAATAGAGGAATAGAGGAAAAGGGGAAGAGGAATTGCTAAATAATCAATCATATTATAAATGTTGCTAGGAAATAGTCCCTACTCTTTGAAATGGATTGTTTTATGTCTTCTATTTGAGTTGTTATAATGATCTCCTTATCAACTATTCACTGGCCTCCCAGCTTTGCTTAGCTTAAAGCAAGCTTTTTGATAAGGAAGAAATTTAATTTGAGAAAAATAAGACTAGAAGAATGATATCATGTGGATGACAGAAATATTTAGTTTAAGATACAAACAGTTTTCCTGCACACATTTTCCTTAAACCAAATGTCATATTGATATTGAGCAACTTTTATTTTCTCATTTCTTTCTCTAACACTCTCTCTCCAGGAAATAGCATTTACTTGTTTCAGTAGTTTCATTCCTTAGGAGACTAAAATAGTTTTCTCTCTAGATTTATTTTAAAAATTATATTTCACTTACCTGGCTTAGATCGTTATGTCTCTGCCTCCAAGCAGACACTTGGCATGTTGAATCCTTCCTGATCACTGATTACCAAGGAGCATAATTTTGTGTGTTATACAAGATGGAACATACTGGCTTTTACTTTGGGATGCTAGAGTTAATGGCATATTGTATCTTAGCTTCATCCTACAAAATACAAGTAAATCTTTTGCTTCTTACACACTTTTGTGCATTTTTAATAGTTTATAGAATAATGAATAGTTTTGTAGTTTATAGATTGAATACTTTTGTTATAAACCATTCTGAAAGTTGTTTCTGGCTCAAAGACACTTCGTTGTTTTCCTAAAGAACCTATAGATTCTAATTATTCTAGTGATGTGATCTCTCACATTTGCCATTATTTTTGTGATTTTGTTTCCCCTCCTTTAGGGGCTAAGACTGTTTTCACTGGGGATTCCGCTATGACTCATGTCCCAGAAGAAAACAAAGAGCGGAATGCTTGGAGTTGACTTGTGTGACTTTAGGAACAACTCTAAAGGATATTCTTTTCTAATGTTTCTTCTATTCAGCTTAGTTTTTTCAGAAAGGGTCCAGGAATGCATGACCAAACTCCTGTTTAATATAAAGAGTATGCATTTAAATGAACTAGCCATTCTACTTTACATTAGAGGAAAAATGCAGTGGGGAGTCTATGGAGATAAAGAACACTCATCATCCAAGTCAATTTTCAGTCAATTTGGCAAGATTAGAACAGGGAAGTGCAAACCAAAATTGCAATGAGATATCACCTAACACTTAGAATGGCTATAGCATGTGGAGAAAAGCGAACTTTTGTGTACTGTTAATGGGAATGTAAACTGGTGCAACTGCTATGGAAAAGAGTATGGAGCTTCTTTAAAAGATTAAAAATAGAACTATCATATGATTTGGAAATTCTATTTATGGCTACTTATGCGAAGAAAACAAAAATATCAATTTGAAAATATACAGGCAATTACATGTTTATTACAGCATTATTTACAATAGCCAAAATAATGGCAACAACCTAAATGTCCATCAATGGATAATGAATAAATAAATTGTAGTATGCTGATACACACACACACACACACATATATATGTATATATAAAATGAAATATTATCCATCCATGAAAAATAATAAAACTTTGCCTTTTGTGACAACATACGTAGACCTTGAAGGCTTTATGCCAAGTGAAAGAAATTGGACAGAAAAAGTAAATTACCATATGGTTTCACTTGCATGCAGAATCTAAAGCAAAGCATAACAAAAACAAACAAGACAGAACAAAACAAAAGTTTTGATCTCATAAAAATAGAGAAGAGATTAATGGTTGCCTGAGGTGGGTCATGGAGTTGAACAAAATGAACAAAAGGGGTCAAAAGGCACACAGTTCCAAATATGGAATGAGGAAGTCATGGTGATACAATTTATAACACAGTGACTATAGTTAAAAGTACTGTATTCCACATGTAAAAGTAGCAAAAGATGTTGAATGTTCTCATTACAGGAAAAAAAGAGTAACCATCTATGGTGTCAGATGTTAACTAGATTCATTATGGTGATCAGTTTGCAATACATACAAATATTTCAAATCACAGCATTGTACGCTTGAAACTAATATAATATTATGCTAATTAAATCTGAACTAAAAATAAAGAAAAAAAATCAAGACTAAATTTTTTTCCATTAATCTTTTTTTGGGCAGTTCTTAAATTTTAGTATTAAATATTTATGGTAAAGAATTTCCTTTCATTAATTTGAGAGAATATTCTAAAATTATTGCTTGTTAAAATACTTTTTATTTTTTTGAAAAAAGCTCGAATAAACTTATTTCACTTTTAACTTCGTACTGTCTTTCATCTGTTTATCTAGGTTTTTCTCCTCTCCAGTGTTTCAAATACCTCACATCTTTACCAAAACCAGTCCCACACAAACACACATAGATACATACACTCTCATGACAAGTGGATATCAAAAAGAAGCCTGTTAATTTATTCAATATTATTTACATTGAATGAGTAAAATTTTATTTTTTTCAACAGTATTTATATTTCATACCACTGACTGTATAATAGGGGCTTCCCAGGTGGCATTATTGGTAATGAAACCACCTGCCAATGCAGGAGACTCAAGAGATGCAGATTCGATCCCTGATTTGGGAAGATTCTGTGGAGGAGAACCCACATGGCAACCCACTCTAGTATCCTTGCCTGGAGAATCCCATGGACAGAGGAGCCTGGCAGGCTACAGTCCATAGTGTTGCACAGAGTTGCACATGACTGAAGTGACTTAGCACACACACAAAGTATAATGAAAAGTAAGGATCAGACACACATCTTATTCACATGTGAATTTGTAAGCACTAGAGCTGACACAAATTAACAAATGAGTGTTGTTGTTCAGTCGCCCAGTTGCATCTGACTCTTTGCAACCCCATGGCTGTGGCATGCTAGGCCTCCCTGTCCCTCACCATCACCCAAAGTTTGGCCAAGGTCATGCCCATTTCACCAGTGATGCCATCCAGCCATCTCCTCCTCTGACACCCTCCTCTTCTTCTGCCCTTAATCTTTCCAGGCAACAGGGACTTTACCAATAAGTTGGCTGTTCGCATCAGGTGACAAAAATACTGGAGTTTCAGCTTCAATGGCAGTTTTTTTCAATGAGTATTCAGGGTTGATTTCCATAAGATTGACTGGTTTGATCTTGCTATCTAAAGGATGCTCAGTAGTCTTCTCCAGCACCACAGTTCAAAGGCATTAATTTGTTGGTGCTCTGCCTTCTTTACTGTCCTGCTCTCACAACCATATACAACCACTGGGAAGACCATAGCCTTGACTATAAGGACCTTTGTCGGCAGAGTGATACACCTGCTTCCCAACACACCATCTAGTTTTGTCATAGCTTTCCTGCCAAGAAACAATCCTCTTCTGATGTCATGGCTGCAGTCTCTATCTGCAGTGATTTTAGAGTTCAGGAAAGGAAAATCTGTCATTGCTTTCACTTTTTCCCCTCCCATTTGCCATGAAGCAATGGGGCCAGATGCCATTATCTTATTTTTTTTTTAATATTAAGTTTTAAACTGGCTCTTTCATTCTCCTCACAAATGGTTAGCTTTGACTAAACAGTAAAATCTGAATAGTAAGAAAGTAATAATATTATGTTTCTTGTTACTTAACACAAATCCTTGTAAGATTGCTATCTCTTACTTGTATCTCTTTTCTCTCTTGATTTTTAATTAATAAACTTTTTTTTCAGAAATTGTGCAAATTATTCAGTCTTAGCTATAGATGAGCTCTAAATTTAGTTCCACTCCCTTTTTGACAAAAAAACAGATACACAATCTGAATTTCATGAGAATGAGATGCTAATAACTTTAGTGCTTGAAAACCATATATACATACACTGTGTTTGTATTCTTCTGGAGAGTTAACACTAATGTAGTCAATTGACAAAAACCTTCCCAAGAAATGATCAGTACTTTTTTGGTCCCACTGATAAGTTCTGAGTTTGTTTATTTATTTGCTATTCCTGCCTATGTGCTTGCTATTTTTATTCAATTCTAGTTTAATAGAACATATAAAAACACTTTATTTTACTGTTTGAAGCTGCAAGAATTGACAGTCCTAATTTAAGAAAGATACAATAAGGTTTAAAATGTGTATCTACTTCTTACACCATTGGATGTGGAGTAGTGAGGATTAAAAACAGAAATCAAGTCTTCCCTTCTGGAGTTTTTTAGAATCAGAGTTAGAAAAAGTATTTCTTTGGGATTTTGTCAATCAATATTTACAAGATTTCCATGAAATGTTTAGAACTGAGGCACCATGCTGAACAAGTCAAATGTGGCTGAATTTCACCCGGGGATGAATGTTGCAGGTATTAAATTATCCATGGGCTCCAGTCAAGCAATTCAATACTCAATCTGCTCAAAGCCCAAGGAAATAAAAATCACATAAGGAATTCCAGTTTGAAAGAATATTTTCTTTTTAATTTCTGACGTACAATGGCAGGCCATCTGACATCATGTCACATCAGCTTAACTCCCTGGCTGCACCAGACCTGTTGTGCGGTATCGGTGGGGGAAATGTACAAAGAGATTCTTGTCCTCAATCAGATTTCCCTGGTATCAGTCTGGACAGCAAGCAGTCAATCCCAATTGAGTAGGCAGATGGAGACAGAGCAGATTAATAAGTGGATCCTCTTTATCTGAAGAGCTGGCAGGCATCATGGTTCGCCAGGCACCTGAGTTATATTTTTAAATAGGTCAGCACATAGAGCGTTTACAAAGGGGAAATGGAGTTCTCTGGAAGATTGGCACCAGTAGGGAACACAGTGTGGGAGGTGGGGCTCAAGGTGTGCTTTGATGGAGGCAGTGGATTTGGAACAGCAGAGGATGGGACATAAAGAGTTGCTGTCTCTGTTTCACCATCCAGTTTGAAAAAAAAAATAATAATAACTGTACCTTGGAAATCACATAAAGCACATCCGGATAACATCTCTGAACCTGGTCAGGCATTTTTGTTTTTAAAACTTCATATACCATTACCACTGCCACTAAAGAACTATCATCAGGGCAAAACACAGGGTTCTTATTCATTTCTTTTTTAATTTTGCATCTTACACAGCACAGACTTCTCTGGAAGCTACACAAGAAGTAGAGAAATTGGTCCTTCAAACAAAAGCAGGTAAACATGAGCTATCAGGTTCAACTGTAAAATAATAACACAGGAGTGTGTGTGTGTATATGTCTGTGTGTGTGTGTGGAAAAACTCATTAAATTGCCTTGAAATCAAGCTCAAAAGGAAATACAATTTTGTTTTGAACAGAAGCAGCCAATAAACCAATATATAAGTAACACCCTTTAATGATCCCCAAGATTCCCTAATTGGAACAATGTGATTGTTACAATTCCCAAATAGGCAACAATGTGATCAATAGCTTTGAACATTAGCCTGTCTCAACCAGGGAGCTTCAGTCCCTAAAACAAAACAAGATAAAATTTGTTACCATGTTTTCCAGAGTATGGATTCCAACAGATGGAATTATAAGAGTCCAAGTTTAATGATTAACTTCAAGAACAGGTGGTGTATTTCAAACATCCCATTTCCAAACAAACCTTGACTTACCGAAGAAGCCCAGGGAACATAAATGAGCACTTACTAGTTAGCTGCTAGCTTGTGTGAATGGATAATTTACAATTAAAAGAAAAAAAGTGTCCAGTTTTTTGAAATGATAGCATTTGTCTTTGGCTCCTTTCTCTATCTGGTGGTAGAGGAGAATTCTTGGGACTGTGCCACATTACCCAGATTGAACAAGGAAGGATCAAGTGATTCACACTCTCAGGGTTTGCCTCCACACTTGATTTGACAGCTGGAAGTCAAACTCCATTTGCTTGTGTTGTTTCCAAGGGTAGATAAAAAAGACATTTGAAAAGAATAATTTGGGACCTCTAGGGAGAATAGTGTATTGATTGAGATGAAGTGTGGAAGCCTAAAGGAGCAAATTTCTCCTAAAATGAGACTCAGGAAAATTAAGTAGCAAGGGAGCAATGAAGTAACAATAAATGCTTAATTTGGAAAGGTTTTTTAAGTCTCCCAGAGTTATTGAATCCTCTGATCTCAGCGTCTTAGATTTAGTCAGTGATTAAATGATTATCAGATATGACAGGGCAGTATGGTGAGAGTTTCCTCTATAACGTCTGTGTGGGAGCAAACATTTTCTTCCCTTGGAAGATGGAGGCACCAGGATTGGTGCTAGATGTCTGAGCTGTGCTGGGATGTTACAGTGAAATGACACAACCCCAGTCTTTCTTCAAGTTGTTTGAGAAAGCAGAGAAAACCAGGAAGGTAGGTAGAAACAGTCTCAGCATTGAGAGTTGAGGCCATCCTGGAATCTAGAAAGAGGAAAGTGACCGCGGGAAGATTGGATGCAGTGGGTACCATGCAGCCATCTTGGGGCAGGGAGATACAAGTGAGCTGGAGGTGGTAGTAGGCCTGAATTTTTCAACTTGACAACTTGGTTCTAGGAGAGCCTGGGTCACTAGATCTAGAAGTGGTGCTCTGAGGCATCCACCTCAGCTTGAAAAGACAAGCAGCTTTGTCTTTCCTCAGTTCTTCTCATGCCCAGCAGAAAATGTTTCTAGTGTTATTGCCCACCTCTCCTTCTCTCACACTGCCTCTCAGGAGCTTAGTTATAAAAATGATAGCCAAATGGGTCTCCCAAGGAAACAAATGATGATCACTCCTCGAACAACCTCCATGTCCCACAGACCAGTAAGAGATTGGTTATATCTCTGAATAAAATATCCTTCTCTGACTTCTGGCGTGACTGCAACTAGAGACGGGTGTTGTTGTTCAGTCGTTAAGTTGTGTCTGACTTTGTGTCACCCTGGAGTGCAGAGTGCCCAGGTCCTCTATCCTCCACCATCTCCTGGAATTTGCTCAGATTCATGTCCATCCAGTGGATAAGGAAATGGCAACCCACTCCAGTATTCTTGTCTGGAGAATCCCATGGACAGAGGAGCCTGGCAGGGCTACAGTCCAAGGGGTTGCAAGAGTCAGACATGACTTAGTGACTAAACCACCACCACCAATATGTCCATCAAGTCAGTGATGCCATCCAACTATCTCATCCTCTGTCGTCCCCTTCTCCTCCTCCCTTCAATCTTTCCCAGCATCAGGGTCTTTCCCAGTGAGTCAATTCTTTGCAACAGGTGGCCAAAATATTGGGGATTCAGCTTCAACATCAGTACTTCTAATGAATATGCAGGGTTTATTTCTTTTAGGATTGATTGATTTGATCTTCTAGTAGCCCAAGGGACTCTCAAGAGTCTTCTCCAGCACCACAATTTGAAAGCATCAGTTCTGCACTCAGCCTTCTTTATGGTCCAGCTCTCACATCTATACATGACTATTGGCAAACCATAGCTTTAACTATAAGAACTTTTGTCAGCAATGTGTTGTGTCTACTTTTTAATACACTGCTTAGGTTTGTCATAGCTTTCTTTACAAGGAGGAAGTGTCTTTAAACTTCATGGCTGCAGTCACCATCCTCAGTGATTTTGGAGCCCCCCAAAATGAAATCTGTCACTGCTTCCATTTTTTCCCCTTCTATTGCAGTGAAGTGATGGGACCAGATGCCATGATCTTATTTTTTTAATGTTGAGTTTCAACAACTAGAGATACCAACAATGAAATATAATCATATAGCTTTTAACAGAATATAATGAAAATAAAATAAAATTTAGAAGTAAAAATAAAACTCCTACTTCTGTAACATAACACATTTCATTTGCTACAGTCTCAATTGTTCAGTTTATTCTAGCAGACATACAGTCAACTCTTAAGAGGGGTAGAAGGATGAGTAAGACATTATCCTCACCACCAAGAAGGGAAGAAAATATTCATCTACAGTAACTATGATATATTTAGTCTAAGGAAGAAAAGAAGCATATATTTTAACAATTCCTTTTATTATGTGAAGCATTTTTCATATTTTAACGTAGACTTTAAATGTGTCAATCTTGAGATTTTCATTGTGGGCCTATGCCATATTTTCTTAGATATTTTACTGTTTCGGATATAAAAGATGTTTCTCATATTTTCTTATTAGTAATACAGCTGTAAAAACATCTTTTAATATGCTATTTTCTTCTCATATTTTTACACTCTATTTACATGAGTATGCCAAAAGAAAAGCAAGAAGATATTATTAACATTTTTTTTTCTATAGAAAAACACATTTAGATGCCTTAATATTCATTTGTCTTCATTTAATTCCTCTAGAAATATTGCACATCCCATTATGAACTGGCTGGTTGATCATAAAGGAACCAAGAACATTCTGGGGTAGCTTTGAGAGAACATCCTAACATCACCTAGGTGCATTTATTCTATGTATTTGCATACCCTCACTCTTGAACTTGAAATAATTTTGCTGATTTTCATGCTTTGTTTTGTCTCTTTTACCCTTTCTGAGTACTAACTTCTCTTGGTTTTACTAATTTAATTAATGCTTATGTTTAATTAATTAATGTTTAATTAATGTTCACTACTGCTCAAGAAAATTCTCTCTCTGAACAATACTTGTCTGTTTTTTTTCTGTCCATGGGAAATACCAAAACACCTTCCCTAGCTTCGCTCAGACCTTGGTTCCCTCCATCCTTTATCTAGCCACAGTAAGGCAAGATCATGGATGAGTCCAATAATTAGAGGACAAAAACCTGGCTTTGATATTCAAGCTGCCTTACTCCCAGGAAATGTGTGAATGGATCATAATAAAAAATCAGTATATAATAAATTTCAGAAAAATTTCCCAAGGAATTTATATGTCTACTTTTTTACTCACTGAAGGTGAAACATCATCATCTACCAGGAAAAAAGCCTTTGTGTTGCATTTACCCTTTGATTTCCTTTTCTTATTCATTAACCTGGTCCTTCTTTTCATACTTGGTGTGAGTGCAATGACTGTATTAGAGTGAAAACCTCTATCCTGATGCTGAACAGATTTGAAGTATTCATCAATTTTGTGTGTATGCTTATAATTGTATACACATATAACTATATATGTATAATTCTTACTAGCTTTAATACAGCATATACATAATCAATAATATAATACAGAAAAAAGAATCAGTGGTTTCTTTAGTCTCTCTCAATACATTTTATACAACAAGGATGGCTCCTTTCTTTCTCTTAACCTACAGATCTCATTTATATAATTTATGTACATATGAATGCATGTATATATTCTTAGGTACATGTTTTCTCTTCTGAAAATGTTATAAACCCCTGAGGACAGAGGTTGTGACTTGTATCCCCCTTGTATTCTATTCAGTTATTAGAATAGTACTAAGTATAATAAATATCAGGTGATTAATGATGTTAAATATTAGATATATATCTAAGATCACTCTTAGTCTATTATCACAAATGAACCTCAAGTTGCATTTTCTACCTATAAATATCCTAATTGTTTTGCTATCATTTGCAATCTATTTGATATTTAGGAAGAAAAAGCAGATGTGTTTATAGTGGCTAGCATTAAAGTTGCCAAATAAGGCAATCATTAAGGTACAAGAAAGACTCATGTTGTGATTAAAATCAGCTCCCTCATACCAGAATAGGCAGAAATCAAAGTATGAAAGAAAACCCAAAGTTCTGCCTCTTTTATATCTGTAGTCATAATATGTGGCAGCCTCCTTTTTTAGTCTGGCTTTTACCTTCTTCCCAGAAAAGCAGACACTCCATTATGTTTTCTTTTTTTCCCCTTGATAAATGACTCCATTTTTCCCCAAGTTGGTTGGCAGAATGGCCAACATTAAATGTTCATTTGTTTAAACTAACAGAGTGTGGTCAGTTGATTCCCAAGGGAGGAGAGAAAGCCAAACAGGTCTAAAATGGCATCTTTTAAGAACACATTCAATTCATTATCTTTTTCATAAAGTTCACATATGCAAGCATTAATCATCATGGTGTGGCTCTGGGCAGGAAGTTCTTACCTAAGCAAGTTCTACTCTATAATATATCTTTAGTGTTTAATGGCCTTTACAGCTTAGATTTTATTGTGTGCTCACTCATCTGTTGTTTTATGAGCCAGTCTGTGTCTTTGTGATGAACTGATTAAGCAACTGGCTTGGAAGTTAAATTCATAAGCAAGTCAACACTCCATCCATATCTAATAAGTACTTTAGCCCATTATGCTCTTATCTCTTCTCTAGCAGATACAGTGTCAGGCGTGGGGAAAGTTTCTGGAAGAACTTAAGACTGCTTAATAAATTAAGCCATTGAAGAACTCAAGATGATGATTGAAAAATGAAAATATTAAAGGAATATCTTGGTGACCTTCTTCATTTTGCAAAATTTCATCTATGTTAAAGTAAAAAATAAACTCCAGAGAAAACAATAGTCCTATGAGGGGAAAAAAACATAAGGATCAAGAGAAGAAAGAACTTTCTCAGCATGCAACATGAAATAAATTAACTGAGGAAAAGTTGAGGTTATAGTCAATGAAATGATTTCAGAAGAATTTGGATGAAGATATGTCCAAGGTATTGAAGTGAATCATATCTATGTTGGGAGATAAACCTGGTGACATTCACAGTCAAAGTCCATGATATTAATCATTATTTGAGAATGAACAGAGTAAGGGAGCAAAAATTGCCACCCCTAAGTGCCTCTTTGGCATATAGCTTATTTCAAGCTGAATACAACTGAGGCCAAAACACTCAAGAAGAAACTTCAATCTTCACCCTAACTTCCTCCCTAAAAATATAGATAGAGGGGCTATCACAGTAATAATTCTATCACCAGGGGTCTCTGCAAAGAATAAGGGCTGAGGGTAGAGGGAGGAATTCTTAGAGACCAGGGTTGTCCTCCTACCCTTTGAGTTCTCAAAGCACTACCTCCATCACCCTCTTGTGTCTTTAGCTGAAGATGAAATTTAAGGTGAGAGCTTCAGTCATTTTGGAAAATTATTCACTTCTTCTGGGTCTGTTCCATGTATACATTTTATTAAATTTTGCCTTGATTTTCTCCTATTAATGTGTCTCATGTCAATTTAATTTTTAGACCAGACAGAAGAACCCAGAAGAGCAGAAAAAAATTTCTTCCTCCCCAACAATAGTTTTAACCACTTACCAACCAATCAATTTGGTGAAATAACCAGTTTGATTGTTTTCTCTTTTCTTTCTTTCTTTCTGTTTGTGTTTGTTGAATTTTTTAGCTCTACTTAAAGCCTTTTAATGATGATTATTTCATATATAAGCACAGTCACAACTTCAGTTTGTTCACTGATGCAAACACAAAATTCAGAGTGAATTTGTGTACTGAAGGGTAGTTTTATACCATTCTATGTTCGGCTACTTTCTGTGATTAGCATGATGTGATTTTTCAAACAAACCCGGCTTATAGTATCAAAATTCAGAACAGTCTGCCTCATTTTTCTTGAATAAGGAAATAAAATTGCTTAATTTTCTAGTTTAGAAGGAAATTTACAATTTTGGGTCATGTATATTAAAAAATAAGATACAAAAAAAAAAGAATGTCAAGAACATTTCCAGTTCATCCTAAAATACATGCCAGTTTCGCTCACCTAGAAAAGACAGCAGAATTTCTTTAAAACTTAAAAAAAAATTGTTGGCTAACCAAAATTCCCTATTCCTTTAATTCAATCTAATTTGGGCTTCCTTGAATATGCAAAATAATTGATTTCTTATAGAGATTTCTCCTATATTTGAAGATGATGATTAAATCGCCCTTTAGCCTTCACTTCTCTGTATTAAATTAGAACTCTATCACCTCCCCAGCACTGTTTTATGCCAGCTCTTTAAAGATTTATGTTGCTTTCTGCTGAATTCTTACTCAAAATTATTTCTGTACAAAATTGGGCTGAATTCTTTACATGCTAAAGCTCATACTGCCTTTCTAAGATTGATGTATATCATCATCTACATTTTGAAAGTTGAGGAAGAAGTTAAAGAGGAATTAGGCCTGTCATCATTAATAGACCCTGAATCATGGCTAGGATTAGAAATGAGAAGCTCACACCACAAATAATAGCAAGATGAACAGCAACTTCATCACTCACCAGTCACCAAACAGGTTGCCCTCCAATATCATCTTTATTTTATAGCACTATATTTCTTACCTCTGGGGATCTTTGTGAAATGGATGGGATGATCAGCTGGGCTGTGATGGATGAAACCATGTTGATTACTTGTTTTCCAAGATTGAAGACTCTCTGAATGTTAAACCATATCCAGTCTGTGGTGGACAGACTTTAAGTGGCCACGACTCCCACCTCCTAATGTACATGTTCTTGTGTAGTCTTCTCCCTTCAAGTGTGGATACAAACTATGCCTTTCTTCTAACTAGTAGAGTTTGCAAAGGTAGTAGGATACACTCCCCATGATTATATCAGCTTTTATATACTCTGGCTGGCCAGACTTGTACTTGCTTCCACTCTCTTACTAAAGAAGCAATCTGCTATGCTGTAAACTGTCTATGGTGAAAACGACAAGGCAGGGAGCTGCAGAGTCGAGGATGGCCTCCAGGTGACAGCTAGCAGAAAGCTGTGTCTCTCAGACTTTACACACACAACAAAATGAACTTGCCAATAAACTGAGTGAGGTTGGAAGTGGATTTTCCCCAGTTGAACTGCCAGATGATAATGTAATCTGGTCAAAAGACACCTTGACTACAGCTTCATGAAATCAAAACAAAGAACTCAGCTAAGCTATGCCCAGAATTTTGACCCACAAAGACTGTGAGATAACAATTATATGCTATTTTAAGCTGTTTTTACACTCTTTTCACACAGTGTATAAAATTTGCATGTCCTCTTTTCAGATAAGAAGTTAGGAATACTGGCTAAGATGAAGATACTTTCCCAAGAAGCTCCATAAAGGGACCATAATGCAAAACTGTGCAGATGATGATAAAGACATTTTGTAGGCTTTAATCAAATTATATCTCAGTGTAAGAAGATATGACACAAGATCAGATTTAACACTAGGATATGCATTTTACTCCCTCCCCACACTCTTCAGGAAGTTACACCATAAAGACTGGAAATGAAGGAAGAAGGTCTAAGTATAATACAAAAATGTTGATGCAATTTTTAGTATTGTAAAGAGCTATACTTTATTACAAATCTTAAAGAAATTTTAAATTTCAACCATGCATATTGGTCTTATGTTCAGTTAAGTGTTTCCTTAAAACAAGAAAATAAAAAGAGTTATTTATATTTCACATATGGGAAAAATAAGAAAAAAGAAAGAATAAAGAAGGAAAGTGTGGAAAACAGAAAAAGTGAAAAAAAAAAGAGAGAAGTGAGGAAAACAAGGGAAAAGGGAGAGAAAGAATATTAACACAATATAATAACAACACTTTCCTTAGAATATATAAAATGCAATTATTTGTATACCACTACAGTAAATTCATGTGTGGATGTAAGAGCTGGACTATGAAGAAAGCTGAGAGCCGAAAAATTGATGTTTTTGAACTGTGGTGTTGGAGAAGACTCTGAGAGTCCCATGGACTGCAAGGGATCCAACCAGCCCATCCTAAAGATCAGTCCTGGGTGTTCATTGGAAGGACTGATGCTAAAGCTAAACTTCAATACTTTGGCCACCTCATGTGAAGAGTTGACTCATTGGAAAAGACCCTGATGCTGGGAGGGATTGGGGGCAGGAGGAGAAGGGGACGACAGAGGATGGGATGGCTGGATGGACATGAGTTTGGGTAAACTCCAGGAGTTGGTGATGGACAGGGAGGCCTGGCGTGCTGCAATTCATGGGGTCGCAAAGAGTCGGACACAACTGAGCGACTGAACTGAGAGTAAATTGGACTTCCCTGGTGGCTCAGATGGTAGAGAATCCCCTCACAATGCAGGAGACCTGAGTTCAATCCCTGGATCAGGAAGATCCCCCAAAGAAGGGAATGGCTATCCACTCCAGTATTCTAGCCTGCAGAATTCCATAGACAGAAGATCCGGGAGGGCTACAGTCCATGGGATCACAAATAGTTGGACACTACTGAATGACTAGCACACTCAGAGAACTCAGTAAATTAGTTGCTTTAACTTTGTGTTA
The DNA here is from genome assembly GCF_019320065.1 of Cervus canadensis. Classification (NCBI taxonomy): domain Eukaryota; kingdom Metazoa; phylum Chordata; class Mammalia; order Artiodactyla; family Cervidae; genus Cervus; species Cervus canadensis. The sequence goes on from NC_057408.1 coordinate 32,818,073, forward strand.
ATATAGAATAATTCAATTAAAGTAAATGTTTAAAAGGAATAGAAATTACTCATGTTATAGACCTTATCACATATCTAAATTATACTTCTGCATAGTACTAAAAATTAATGACTCAATTTTTCAGAGTTTTGAAGAAAATGTTCACAACTTCTGTATTCTTTTTAAGTTTCAAGTTTCAGCTTATTCTCAACTACTTGTCAAGTTTGTATTACCAGTAATCCTCTTGTAACAGTCTTTCAGGTTTAATATCTATGGACCTCCTAATCTTTCCTTGTCTTCCAACTCTAGCTACCCACAAGACTGGTATTTAAGTTAGAAGTACACTGACTGATAGCGCCCTCCCTGGCACAAGCCGTTTTGCTACAGGAGGTCTTAGTAAGGAACACAGAACTAATAAGCCACCACCAACCAGAAGAGTTTGGGAAAGGTCAACAGGAGACCCCACATGTCCAACCACCTCCCAGAATCCTTATCACTGGCATCCATCTTGGCTGAGCAATGTGTGTGCCACCAGGAAGGACTCTGGGTCAGAATGATTGGCCAAAGACAACCAGGAAGCTAACCATCACCATAAAACCTGAGGCTGCAAGCCATGTGGCAGAGCAGTTCTCCAGGGCTGCCTCACCCTAGTGCTCTCCACTCGGGGACCCTTTCCAATAAAGTGTCTTGCTTTGTCAGTGCATGTATCTCCTCAGAAAATTCATTTCCAAGTGTTAGACAACAGCCCACTTTTGGGCCCTGAAAGGGTTCCCATTTCCTGCAACACTTACATCCTTTTTTAATTGACCATGATTAACTATGTTCACTTAATATAAAAAATTAAATGAGAAGGATCCATTTATAACCTCTGACACACTCTGACATGCTAAACCAATGGTTGTCAAGACCTTCAAGGGATAGAATTGAAAACTTTTGACAGAGCTTAGGCAAGGATTTCTGAAGACGGGTAGCATTCAGTCACTGATTCTGTAGCTTAACACTCTTGTTCACTGTGATTTCCTGCTCAGGCATTCAGGGCCCCTCATGCCTTCCTTGGATAATCAAAATTTTCTGTTTTGGTTTTCCATGTGCATTATTATGCTTAAACATGTTCTAATTCTTGTACTTTCTCACCCTTGAAGAATATTCACCAGAAGGAAAACCTTCCTTGTACTATTAGGTGATGCTTGCTGTCCTGTTTAGTTCCTGTTTAGAAAGTAAAAGTGAAAGTGTTAGTCACTCAGTCACATCTGACTCAGTCATGTCTGACTCTTCATGACCCCATGGACTGTAGCCTGCCAGGCTCCTCCATCCATGGGATTTTCTAGACAAGAATACTGGAGCGGGTTGCCATTTCCTTCTCCAGGGGATCTTCCTGACCCAGGGATTGAACCTGGGTCTCCCACATTGCAGACAGACCCTTTACCATCTGAGCTACCAGTTCTGGTCTAGAGTTCCACCTGAATGACTCCACTAAAACCAACCTTCCACTTAAAATACCCTATGTCTCTATATTTTATTCATGATGTGAAGGTGCCTGACTAAAGAATGTTGGATCTGAACCTCAAAAATATGGGCAAATGCCTTCATTATTTCAAGGTCTGATCTGGGCCTTCCCATTTCAGTTTATTATTTGATCAATCTTGACACAATTTTCAAAAATATTATTTAGTTTGGAAATTCTAGAATCCATTTAAGGAGTCTAGAGTGCTTCTCAAATATCACAATAAAAGCTATCATTCTGCTTATATTGTACATAGGCAGTGTGTGTATGTACCTATGTATCTAATAGGTAAAAATAAGATTTTGACTACTTTTTACTTCCCATAGTCAAAGATATAGTATTTTGTATAGCATTTGATGCATTGACAATTAATTAAATACTTTGGTGAAATAAATACTTGCTAATCAACAGTTAAAAGCCAGTTTATAAACCATTGAACTTAGAAGTAAACAGCTCAAAAAGGTTTATTTTTCTCTATTATTATATCAAATGACATAATTAAAAATACTCAAAGTACCCAGTGCTCAATGTGGAAGATGACTCCCCAAGTAAAGGTAGTTTAAGTAACATTTTTAAGGAAATAGGACCAGGTCCCTAGGAGGCCAATAATGTCATGTTGCCTCAGCCTCATGATTCAGTGTTTACCAGAGAGATCATTTGAGTAACAAATGCAGGAGAACAGCTGCGAGTTTCCATGGGGTGGAGGTAAATTTAGGTGTGGAAAGAAGCTAATTGCCTTAGTATGTGCCAGACTTTTCAGGTGCTAACAAGATCCTATTCAAGGACCCTGGGGGTGTTGGAAGGGGAGCCTGAACTCAAGTTATTGACTCATATCCTAAAATCAGTATAAAAAAAAAAGTCCTTGAATGCAGCCAAGGACAAGAAAGAAGGTTAATCTGTCTATCATCTATCTATATAGATAAAATAAAGATAAACTTGGTTTAATTAATATGTATTATTTCTTTCAGGAGAGATGTGGTCTAAATCAAATACCTTGACCAAGGTGGATACTTAGAAAAAGATTCGGTTTCTAAACTAAACTGTTCATGTCTAGAGAGTGGTAAATACACTGTCCACAATTTCTACAGTATTTTGGGAGAAGATGGTTCTCAGATCCAGAAATAAAGTGAAAGCTATTTCAGTTCTTCACTGTGACTTTGAATGCATAATGCATATGTGTGTGTGTGTGTGTAAAGTATATGTGTATGTAAGTGTGTTTGTATACTTCTTTTGGATGAGAATCATACTAAAAAGTACTCAGTGCTCAATCGCATATACTTAGCAGTTAAATAAATGTCCTCTAAATGGTCTGAAATGATAAAGAGCAAAGTAGCAGAGAAATCAACTAGTTTTCAATTTGACTTTTCAGTGCCATGGGGGGAGAAAAGATTTAAGAGTGATTAAACAGTTTGATAGCATCTGCCACAGGTTCCTGGTGGTTCTTTGATGGTGGACTTATCCATATGGGACATCCATGCCTGTGCCATCACAGGTTGACTATGGGTAAGACCTCATGGTAGGACAAATAGATTTGCAACACTGGGATCTTACACAGTTCGTCTGTCTACAATCCTTTATGGCTTTATGCGCATGCATGCTCAGTCGCTTCAGTCATGTCTGACTCTTTGCAACCCTCTAAGCTGTAGCTCGCCAGGCTTCTTTGTCCACGGGATTCTCCAGTCAAGAATGTTAGAGTGGGTTGTCACGCCCTTCTCCAGGTGATCTTTCCAACCCAGGAAAGGAACCCACATCTCCTGCATTGACAGCAGATTCTTTACCGCTGAGCCATGGGAGAATCCCTTGCCAGTTTTAGGACTGGACTATTCTCAAGCAACAATGCCGATAGTGTCATTTTTCAATTTGTTTCCTTTACAAATTATCCACCACTATCTTCATCAGTTCTTCACTTTTAATTTCCCGGAGATTTTCAGTTAGGGCTAGAGAGCAATTATGAAGCTGAAATTTTAGAGAGTTAACCTTTGAGCCAGCCTTCATTGACAATGAATGAGTAAAGTACTCTCTAGAATTTTCCTGAAAGTCTTCACTCCTACAGCTCCTTGCTAAACTTCTTTCTCTACAAAAGTCACTTCTTTCAAGGAGTTTTCCAAGACTCTCTCACTTCTAATTGTTGCACAGTATTTAATCTACACTTAAGTTATAACTTGGGCTTCCCAGGTAGTGCAGTGGTAAAGAGTCTTCCTGCAATGTGGGAGTCGCAAGAGATGTAGGTTTGATCCCTGGGTCTGATCCCTAGGTCAGAAAGATCCCCTGGAGTAGGAAATGGCAACCCGTTTCAGTACTCTTGCCTGGAAAATTCCACGGACAGAGGAGCCTGGTGGTCTACAGTTAATGGGGTCACAGAGTCTGGCATCACTGAGGGACTGAGCACCACCACCAAATTGTAACTCAGCCCTGAGTCTTAGATCTCGGCCTAATGTTGGTTGCAGACTCATTTTATGGAAGCTCACTGGCCTAGAGCCTGCACTCTGCAACAAGAGAAGCCTCCACAATGAGAAAGTTGCAAATTACAATGCAAAGTAGTCTCTGCTCATCACAACTAAAGAAGACCCACACACAGCAACACAGACCCAGTGCAGCCAAAAAAAAAAAAGGAATCAATTAAAAAAAAAAAAAAAAAAGAATACAAAGAAAAACAAGCTTATCCTAATCTCCAAAACCCTTTTAACCACTTTTTTTTTTTTTTTTTGCAAATTCTACTGAGATGGGCTTCTGCCATAGGATTTAACTCCCTGTGTATATCCTACCTTCACCTTTGGAAGAGGCATCATGAGTCCTTTCTTTTTGAGGGCTTCACATCCTCACTCTAGTCCTAACAATGCAACCAGGGATACTCTATTTGTTTTAAAAAATGAAATATATTTTCAGAAAACCCCCGTTGTCTACTCAATATGTGCCTTAAGCTATTTATACCTCATAGTTTCTACATTTCTTCTCTTGAAAGTTAAGCTCTTGAAGAGGGGGATAAAAATGTGACGAGGTTTCTCTTCAGCTCTGGGAAAATACTATGACTTGAGGTGGAATGTCGTGTATGGCTGATACATGTAGTCATATTTTAGGACTCCAGAAATGAGGAAGACATTTCAGTGGGACATACATGGGATGAGTGTGGGGTATACTTGAGAGAAGAGATGCTTGTAATGTGTGGGTTTTTTTTTTTTTTTTTCCCTCACGATGGATGGTTTGAGAAAGTTTAGCTTAGTTTTTTTTTTTTTTTTTTTTCATACTCAACTAGTTTCAGGATGCCAAAGAGACCATATGCATTTACCAACCTTTTTCTTAGGAAAATAGTTTATGCCATTGAGCTGCTTATTGAAGAATTGAGAATAAATACCATACACAAATTTTAGGTCATTGACAAATGTTCAATAATTCTTGATAGATAAAAACTGAAATGAATTGGGAAGAATTACAAAGTAATAATATTAATACATGTAGAATCTTATGTTATATGGTAAAACACAAGTCTCTAATGAAAGAAAGAGCAAATAATGTTTGAAAAATGCGTGGCATTAATTAGGAAAAGCCTATTATCACAAACCCAAAATCTTCTATTGTGTCAATTTCCTATTCTTTCCTCCCTGGAAATGAAGAACAGCTGGTTCCTGTCCTCTATTTAATAGATCATCATATTTCAAACACAATTCTCAGAGCACCCTTTAGTCTCCTCTTTGCCAAGCTAAACAACATCACTTTCTTAAACATTTCCTGGGGGACATATTTACCCTTGAATCATAGTGTACACACTTGAAGTATATTGCCTTCCATATTCCACCGTTTAAGCCTGTTAATTTTAGGAAAACTGCAAAAAAGGTAAAAAAAAAATATTTTGACAATAACTATTATACTTTGGTAATTATTTTGTTATTAAGAAAATAAAAAAGACTTGTGCATCATGGATACACATCAAAGACAGTTTAACCTGAAGGATATATATTTAGGTTTCTTATCCCAAAATCATTCTTAAAATAACATTCTTCAGATAATGGGAGTTATGGCTGACCTGTCCATCACAGTTGCTTCTATGGTCCATAGCAATGGCCATGTGCAAATATACATGTGATGATGTATATAGATCAACAGTAGGAATAAGTCAGACAATCTGTTGACTTTAAACAAATAGATTACTTTAGGGATTCCCTGGTGGTCCAATGGTTAAGACTCCAAGCCTCCACTTCAGAGTAATGGATGTGATCCCTGGTCAGAGAAATAAGATCCTGCAAAGTACATAGTGCAACACACAAAAAAAAAAAAAAAAAGAAAAAAAAGGACTATTTTTTAGAGCAGTTTTAAGTTTGCAGAAAATTGACAGAAAGTGCAGAGTTCCCATATGCCCCTTTCTCATCTTTGCCCATATAAACTGTTTCCTTCTTTTACTTATATCTTGCATTTACTGTGGTATATTTGTTACAATTGATGATCTTGATTGACTTATTTGACTTAGAAGCTATTTCCTATCATAAGGCTTGAATCTGAGGCCCTCAAAGCTGTCTTTTAAGGGAATGTAGTCCATATTGTAGTATTGGAATATAGCTCCAATACTTTGGCCTCCCGATGCAGAGAACTGACTCATTGGAAAAGACACGGATGCTGGGAAAGATTGAAGGCAGAAGGAGACGGGGACAACAGAGGATGAGATGGTTGGATGGCATCACCGAGTCAATGGATGTGTGTTTGAGCAAGCTCCAGGAGTTGGTGATGGACAGGGAAGCCTGGCATGCTGCAGTCCATGGGGTCGCAAAGAGTCAGACATGACTGAGCGACTGAACTGAATTGGACTAAGTCCAATACAGAGCCTAGAAGTGGGTTTCCTCCCATCTGTCAAGTGAATTGCTTGACTATTTTGAAGAGATGCAATGTTTTCTGAGGTTGCTTCCATGCTCTGCATGAAAGCAGGTCAGCTTTGATTAACAATTATTGCCATACACAGAGATGAAGAGGATGGTTGCATAGATGAAGCCTATTTACTGTATTAAACTATCAGAAAGGCACTGGATTATAGAGCAGGAGCCTGGATTCTAGATTCCTCCAGTCTAATTTTTTGACCTCCGAGAGCTTATCTGACCTCTCTGAACCTAAAGTGCAATAACATGGAAAAACATTATTTTACCTTCATTAAAGTAGCACATTGAACTAGAAGTCTTGAAAGTACTTACAGCTCTGAAATGCATGATTCTAAGTGTTTTTGAAAAACATTGCTGATACAGCTTTCATCAAATCAACCAAGAGAAATACAGCTGACATTTTATCTCCTTGTAGTCTCCATGTCTATAAGTGACTATTTCCATAACTGAATACAATAATTTATATCTGGCCCAACTATAACCAGAGTTATACACTAAAAATTCCAAAAGAGGAAAACAAGATGGGGAAGAAAAAATAACTGAGATATTTTTCATTTGATCATTACACTCTATTTTGGTGACTGTCAAAAATAATATCTAATTTACAATGTTTTATATTTAAGCATCTGGCAGTTTGATTAATTTGATTAATTCATTTCTTAGAATTCTATCAACTCTGCCACACCATAACTTGTATAAAAAACTACACAATGAAAAATAGCTTTAAAAGAAATTAAAAATGTCATTATTTGAGATTTGATGTTATTAAGTTCTCATCTGGAAAAGGCAAATAAGGTGAAATTAGAACATTAAGAGAAAAGGGAAAAAAATAAATTTTGAGGCTAAGAATGCATTGCAAAAATATGTAACAGGTGCTTTATTTTAAGGCTTATAGAACATATATTGCATATAATATTCTGAAGAATACTAGATTGTTGGTTTCTTTGTTGGGAAATACATTATTATATTTTAGGGCAAGTCTTTGATTTCCAGTTAAAAATAAGATTGCCTTCTGCTTGGCACTCAAGTGTAGTAAGTCCAGCAGGACCCTCATGGAGAAAGTCTGCTCAAGCACTGGGTTACCTCCTTGTGTCAAACATTTTGCTCTGGGGGGAGAAAATCAATCTATTTGCTGCCCTAGTCATTATGCAATCTGCTATCTGGACATCATACTGCTGATATGTTGAAAACATTTCTAAACTGACAGCTTTCTGAACTGGTTTTTCCAGCTCTCCAGCTGATGAGCTTATAGCCACCCCACATTTTCCTGACCACTGCAATTTCACAAGCAGGGTCTAGTGAGGTAATCACCTGACCTCAGCAAAACCATTGTGTAAAGGGAATTTTGGTAACCTTGCTGTCAGCACAGCTGGATGGGTTCACATTGCTTTCCTTTGCAGATTTGGAGGCTGTGAATTCCAGCAGCCTGAGATGGTGTTCCTGGGATCTTGCTGGCATGTGTCTGCATCTGGCTCATGCTTCTTTCTCAGGTGGTTAAGCAAAGGTGCCCATTTCTGGAAAAGTTCAGGAGCACAAAAGAATATTTGCATGCAGCCTTTCTTGTGACACAGGATTTCAGGACTGACCTATTATATCAAAATAGAGATAAAAGAATCTGCAGAAAGGGCAAAATCCACATAGTCACCCAATGCTTCCTGAGTGCTTATTGCAAGTGTAAATGCTTTTTTGGTATATGTGCACACTCAGATAACGATTGCATACATTTACATATTTTATTCTAACCCTCACAAATTGTTGCAAAGTCCAAGGCAGGATTATCATCCAGAATAATATCTTCATGGAGATTTTAAGTTTTCAGTTATCTCACACTTATTAAAATAGCTTCCTACTGATTGAGTACTCCCTGGACATTGAAATTGGGAAGGACAGGGACAGAAACTGAGGGCAAGGGAGGAAAGAGCTAGAGACCCCAGGAATTTAGAAGCAAAGGAAAAGAGAACCACAAATTCATTTCTAATGGGATTGGTGATGAGAGATTAGGATATTGGATTGCTGGCTTGGTACAACCTTATTCACATTTTGAGATGTGTATTTGTCTTCTCTCACCATTCCATCATGTTCCATCTAAACTCCAGTTTCCCAACTATTTTCCCTTCTCCAGAATCCTACTTAGGATAGACGTGCTTCCTTAGAGCTGCAGACTAACCCAGTGACTCCAATTTCACACCAGATCAAATGTTTCAGCTCTTCAGTTCTGACTGACATTCAGCTATACTGTAAAGGATGGGGAGACCTCATTAACAATGGACCAGAAACAAATGACTAACAATAGTACTCATAATCTTAGATCTCACTGAGACATTAATACCTAAAAAACATGGGTAGAGACTGAGCTATCTTAATTGAAATAAACAATGGAGGGTTTTATGGGTTAGGGGAGGCCTTAGTCAGAATGATCATTCTAATATTCATCAAATCAATAGGCAGGTGCCTAAATATATAAGCAATTTATGCTGCTGTTCAACAAATTCTAGGTGTTGCAATTGAATGCTTACTAAAGTGGAAAGAATTTTTTTTTTCTTAATCTAATGAAGGGAATCTTCCTTCTCACTGTACCAAGATATGGTATCCAAAATAAAAGCAAAAGCAGTTTCATGAGAAACAAAGAGGAACTTTATGAGTCATGTGGATGTTAGGTGATAGTTTAGCCATTCATTGTCAACATCATGAAGTTAAACATGACAACTCATCAATCACCCTCCTGTGGTCCTAAATCATATGGGCCACTCTGCAGAATTAGGAGCAGTTCCAATGTGACTACTTTCTAATTGTACTTAATCTTTTTCCTAAACATCAAACAATTGCTCTTAGGATCCACTCTCAATTATTAAGCAGTGAGTTCAGAGACCTTGAAGCACAGACTTGGTCATCCCTTGTACAGAGATATAAGTGAGCATAGGAAAACAATATCCCTCTTATTTTTGATCTTAACTTCTAAAGAAAAAGGGTTAGAAGAGCTAAGATGTCTCTTAAAACAAAGCTGGTGATAAATTTTTCATTCAAGTGAAAAATATTTGATGTTCATACGTTTTGAGTCCTCTCTTGCTATGACCTCACTAACTAAGGCCTTGAATATTATTATCCTTCATATATATAGTGTTGTGATAAACTAAAATGATTAAGTTGCCCTGACCCCTTGACTAATACCTGGTTATTTGTTCCACAGCCCTTCTAAGGCAAGTCTCTATGAGGTAACTTGGGAGAACCCCTTTGAATCCTGAACTGCATTGAACTTACCTCTTTGATATTTCATCCTTAACATAGCTTACATTATTAATTGCAAAGAACAAGAGTGGTTGAACTCTGCATCTTTGCCTTAAGCTCTTCAGGTAAGCAGATGAGAACATTTGCTGACTGCCCACTGTGAACAGGGCACTCCAATTGACACTGAATTTATAAGCAAAGCAATTAAGCAAACAAACAACACTGCTTTCCTGGATCTGAAGTTTTAATAAAGGAGGGGTGTTATAAGTGGAGATAATATACACATCCTATTCCAAACTATAATCAGAGCTTCAATTAATAATAATATTTTGAGAATTGATTCCCTAACTTGGTGAGATTCAGACTTTCTCTCAGGTCATTGTTGCTGCTCTGCTGTGTCAGGGCGCTCCAGTCCCCCTCTCTGCTCACCTCTCACATTCAATTTGATGGAACATCCTATAAGCTTCCCAGGTCTGCCCTACCTACTTATTTGTTTGTACATACTCCACCTCCCTATTTATATGTGAAATTTCTGAGATCAGGTAGACATATGTTCTTGTATTCTTTACTCTTGGCAGAAAGGACTCCCAAAGGAGTCCATAACACTCTCTTCCTCAGGTTGGTACAAGACTAATCACTTCTCAGACTCAAGATCTTAATGTAAATGTCACCTTATCAATGAGGACTTCCTTCAAGAACATTGTTCAACACTACCAAGGAGTCAGTCTATTCCTTAGCATCCTGTTTATTTCAGAGCAACTCTTATAATCATTTGCTTTATATGCTTCTTCATTTTCTGTTTTCCTATTAGACTAAAATAATCGTGAAAGATTATGCCATGAAAGTGCTTCACTCAATATGCCAGCAAATTTGGAAAACTCAGCAATGGCCACAGGACTGGAAAAAGTCAGTTTTCATTCCAATCCCTAAGAAGGGCAGTGCCAAAGAATGTTCAAACTACCACACAGTTGTGCTCATTTCACATGCTAGCAAGGAAATGCTCAAAATCCTTCCAGCTAGGCTTCAACAGTACATAAACCAAGAACTTCCAGATGTGCAAGCTGGATTTAGAAAAAACAGAGGAACCAGAGATCAAATTGCCAACATCTGTTGGATCAAAGTAAAAAGAAAGAGAATTCCAGAAAAACACCTACTTCTGCTTCATTGACTACACTAAAGATGTTGAATGTGGATCACAACAAGCTCTGGAAAATTATTAAACAGATGGGAATATCAGACCAGTTTACCTGTCTCCTCAGAAACCTGTATGTAGGACAAGAAGTAACAGTTAGAACAGAATATGACAAAAAGTGACTGGTTCAAAATTGGGAAACAATACATCAAGGCTGTATGCTGTCACCTTGCTTATTTAACATGTATGCAGAGTACATCATGTGAAGTCCTGGGCTAGATGAAGGACAAGCTGGACTCAAGATTGCTAGGAGAAATATCAATAACCTCAGATAAGCAGATGATACCACACTAATGGCAGAAAGTAAAGAGGGACAAAACAGCCTCTTGATGAAGGTAAAGAGGAGAGTGGAAAAGCTGGCTTAAAACTCAACATTGAAATAACAAAGGTTGTGGCATCCAGTCCATTACTTCATGGCAAATAGATGGGGGGTAAATAGAAATAGTAACAGACTTCATTCTATTGGGCTCTGATTTCATTGTGGATGGTGACTGAAGCCTTGAAATTAAGACACTTGCTGCTTGGAAGAAAAGCTATGACCAACCTAGGCAGTGTATTTAAAAGCAGAGACATCACTTTTCCGACAAAGGTCCATCTAGTCAAGGCTATGCTTTTTCCAGTCGTCATGTATGTATATGAGATCTGGACCATAAAGAAAGCTGAGCACTGAAGAACTGGGGCTTTCAAGCTGTGGTGCTAGAGAAGACTGTTAAGAGACCCTTGGACAGCAAGGAGATCTAACCAGTCAATCCTGAAGGAAATCAACTATGAATATTCATTGGAAGGACTGATACTGAAACTGAAGCTCCAATACTTTGGCCATTTGATGCAAACAGCTGACTCATTGTAAAATACCCTGATTCTGGGAAAGATTGTGAGCAGGAGGAGAAGAGAGTGACAGAGGATGATACGGTTGAATGGCATCATGGATTCAGTGGACATGAGTTTGAGCAAACTCTAGGAGATAGTGAAGGACAGGAAAGCCTGGTGTGTTGCAGTCCAGTGGGTCATAAAGAGTCAGACACAACTGAGCTATGGACAAACAACAAATCATGAAATAAGAAAATTTCTGGTTTCATTCTCTAGTGTAAAACCTGAGCTTTGTTCATTCTCTATTTCATTGATTCATTCATTCATTCAAAACTATACATTAAAATACTTATATTTCAAATATAAATACAAAATATATTTTAAAATATTGAATTATATATAATTCATGCATCTGGATCCTCAAAATGGTGAACAGATGATGATAGGAATAAACCTTTGCCAAAAAATCACATGTATGTAATTCATCAACTCTAAAGAGGCTTCTGATTCTCAGTTAAAAGTCAATTTTTAAAACCAAAATTATAACTTTGAAACTAAATTTTAAGAAATTACAAGAAAAAAAATGCTAGAAACAATCAGTATATTTAAAGTAGAAGAGTATCCAGTTTTTGATGAGTTTGGGCACAAAAGATGATGTCGACTGTAGGTGACTGACCTCTTGAGTTCTATGGCTCACACTGGTTAATGCCGAACAGGCTCTGAGTCTTTACAGTAGCCTAGAGTCTGGGAATTCAGGAGTGTCCCACTTGGCAAGTAATGAACACTGATAGAGGAAGTGGCTCTATTCAGATTACTGCCTTAATTTCACATTGTGTAGCCTATTCTTTGTCAACCATCTTGACACTGGAGATACCCTCTCCAGTGTCCAGTTGACAGACATAATTGTTTCTTTTTCATGCAGATCTTACTATTTCTGCCAGGTGTTAAACAGCTACAGATGAAGGTGGGGTGGAACAGAGGTTCTTACCAAAGTAGTTTATTATTGGATCTAAATTAGACAATCAATTGCAATAACCCATGTATCTGGCAGCACTCTGGGCCTTTTTGTAATTGTGTATGAAATGTTAAGGTTAAAAGGAAAAGTATGAAACTTGCTTAGACTGAAAACATACCAACTTTCTTCCCTTTATTGACCTGGTAACATCTACCTATCTTAACCATGGCTTTGACAGTACTTTTGGATCAACGTGGAAAGGTCAAAATCAAATCCTAAGGTCATGTATATGTGGAATTTCCATTGTTTGCTATCAACAGAACTTCAGGGAAAGCCAATAGTTTGATTCACTGATTACCTTAATTGTCATCCAGGTGATCAATTAATCAGAACTAGATATCTAGGGGACTCTAAGGATACAGTGAAGTATAGGAAATTGTCATAGGACTCAAGGAACTCACAAGGCATGGACAAGGGGTGCTTTCATGGAATCCCTAATCCTAGGGCTGGAGACAGCATTAGAAATAATCTAATCAAACACCTCACTTTACAGCTTTGCAAAATGAAGCCTAGAAAATGTAAGTGACTTGTTCAAGGTTATTAAATGTGCTAATGGCAGAGGAGAGCCAGAGCCTTTGATTCCCCACCATGTAACAATTTAGAAGGAATTAATTGACATCAACTGAACATAGAACAGGAACTGGGACAACACCTTGGGGAGTACAAAGATGCTCGGGAGCTGCCAAACAGAAATCTGGAGAAAGAAATTACAATAACAGCCTCCATTTATTGAGAAGCTATTACGTGCAAGTCACATTGCTTGACATTTTATAAAATGTTATCTAATGCTCACAATAGCTCTGCAAGGTAGATATTATTCATTTCATTTTCCAACTGAAGAAATAGATTCAGTGAAGTTAATGAACTAGCCCAAGGTCACAGAGTTGGAAATAACATTCACACTGAGCTATGCTGAACCAAAACTTATATTCTTTCTGTTAAACCAAATTTTCTCAAAGGAATATGAAAGATGTAGAGGCCATGTTTGATCTGACCAGTAAGTTCAGCTAATGGAAGCACATAGCGGGTAGATTCAGATGATCTAATTGGACTTGATTATGGGAGACTTTTCATGCTGGTCTAATGAGTGAGGGCTTTGATAAGGATTCATGAACTAATAGAGACACATTTGAAAACTGCTGCTTCAGAAAAGGGTCTTTTTGTAGTGAAGGCTATGTGATCAATTAGTTAGAAGATTGATGAAGACATAGATATCAAACCAAGAGTTTGCTGTTTCCTAATTCCTCTAATTTCTTTATAATACTCAGAACTATTCTGGCAGAAGAATTGGAAGGACAAGTTCAAGTCCCCGGCAGATACTTCTCCTTCCTGCAAAGCTAGTATTAATTTTCAGCTTGTACTATTTTGATTGGTCACACATCTGTTCTGATGGAAGTACCCAGGCCACAGTTGATGTTGCAATTTTGGATAAAACTCTTTTGTATATCTAAAATAAATTAAAGCTTTTAAAGGCATCCTACTGCATCGTGTGTGTTTCCCTGTTGTTATTGTTTAGTTGCTAAGTCGTGTGCAACTCTTTGTGACCTCATGGACTGTAGCAGGCCAACCTCCTCAGTTCTCCACTATTTCCCAGAGTTTGCTAAAACTCAGGTTCATTGAGTTAGTGGTGCTATCTAGCCATCTCATCCTCAACCACTGCCCCCCTTCTCCTTTCACCCTCAATCTTTCCCAGCATCGGGGTCTTTTCCAATGAGTCAGCTCTTCCCATCAGGTGGCCTAAATAATGGAGCTTCAGCTTTAGCAACAGTTCTTCCAATGGATACTCAGGGTTGATATTCTTAGGACTGACTGCTTTGATCTCTTTTAGAGTCCAAAGGACTCTCAGGAGTCTTCCCCAGCCTGTTTTTTGGTGTTCAGCCTTCTTTATCATCCAACTCTCACATCCATACATGACTACTGGAAAAACCATGTGTGTGCTCATTCCCTCAGTCATGTCCAACTCTTGAGACCCCATGGACTGCAGCCCACCAGGATACTCTGTCCATGGCATTTTCCCAAGCAAGAATTCTGGAGTGTGTTGTCATTTCTTCCTCCAGGAGAGCTTCCCGACCCAGGGATCAAACCTGCCTCTCCTACATCTCCTGCACTGGCAGGCAGATTCTTTACCACTTAGCCGCCTGGGAAGCCCATTATAGCCTGACAGACTAGAGGTATCAGAGAGCACAGTCAAAACCATAGCTTTGACTCTATGGATCTTCGACAGCAAAGTGATGTCTCTGCTTTTTAAAATGCTTTCTAGGTTTGCCATAGCTTTCCTTCCAAGGAACAAGTGACTTTCAATTTCATGACTGAAGTCACCATCTGTAGCGATTTTGGGGACCAAGAAAATAAAATTCATTAGTAGATCTAATACTAGTCAGTCTAATATTAGTGTTATTAAGCTCTGGAGCTCTACATTTTGTTGTCACTGTTTTCTGAGCACAGCAAATGAGGCTGTTTAGCATTTTGCTCCTGTTTACCTTTTCCTTGCTCTAGTTTCCCCCCCTCTCCCCACCACTCATTAATAGATACAAGTCACTTCTAAAGGCTCAGAGAGCTTTTTGTCTTTTCTGCCTCGTCTATGGGAACTCCCTTTGCCCCCTGGAACACTTCTGTTCAATTTTTAAATAATCTTAAAAACAACCTCCTGTAGAACATTACCGTATTTATGCTACAAGAGACTCTTGTAGTTAATCATCTCAGAAGAATTATATTTTTGGGCTGCTGTTAATTTGATTTCATGTTTCCCTTTAAATGAGAAATTTTTCATAGATGGAAATTCTGATTTTCAACAGAGGTTTGATTTTTTCCAAGCTACCAAAGCAGAGGAACTCTTTCATAAATATTTTCAGGAGAAAATATTGAAGAAAAGAACAGAAAAATGAAAGAAAGGCAAGAAGGTGATGGAAAAAGAAAGAAATATTTATGCATGAGTGAATTAAATCTGTTAGTAGTGGGTTTTTTTGTTTGTTTGTTTTGTTTTGAGATTTCTAATGTCTCAATTTGTGGTTGGTTAAAGAGGAAGGTTGATTGTTTTACCTTAATGTGGATACCAGTTAGATTTCCCAATGTATACCAACTGCTACCAACCAAGAAATATAATCTACATGTGGGTCACTGGGAAACTCAATCATTTATAAATATTGAATGAGTACATAAGAATCCAGATTCAAGTAGAATTTGATCCTTGTTTAGACTGAAAGCTCTTTAGCGAATTATTGGGAACGTGTTACTTAAGGAAAGAGATGATGATGATTTACCATACTTTTTAGCTTCTATGCCTTGCACAGTATCTGGCTCATAGCAATGTTTTAATCAAAATGTAGGTGAATATTAAAATAATATTCTGTACTCTATGCTTGTTGACTGAGCCCTGACTTTATTACTAAATAGTGCTATAACCCGTGTGAGCCCCAATTTCCTCTGAAGAGGAACAAATAGCTCTGCAAGGTACTTGCTGTTCTGAAGATTATCAGAGATAATATATTTTAGAAGACTGATTTTTTAATATTAAAATACTTAGGAAATCTGAGTTATAGTTATTAGGAACAGACTGAAATAGGTTAATCAGTTCTCCTTATAGCAATTTTGAGGAGGCAAATGAGAAAGAGTTATTGGTAAGTATTAAATATTATGAGGGTTAATGCTAAGGGTCAATTTACCTTTTTTTCCCAGTTTCATCTCTCAAATTATTCTTTTCATGCCTTATTATCTTATCAGGTAAAATTGTCTATACTTAGCCTCACATTGTAAATATAGCCAAGAAGTTAAAACAGCCAAGGTATAGCTTAGAGAGATCCAAATAAATAGATCACTGCTAAGACAAATTTGTCTCCATAACGATCTATCACTGAAACAAAAGAACTTCCACTAGTAATCTATAAATATCAGTTGAGCACTAAAAGAAATTTCTAAGAAATATTTCATATCAATTACTATAGAAAACATGTTTTTTAAAATAGTAAAAATTTATCAACTTGTGCCTGATTGGATGCAGTTCATCAAAAAACTATGGTTCTATTTAGTTTAGCATTGACCTATAGGAGCTGAAGTGCTGAGTTTAACTCTTTTTGTTTTTTAACTTTTATTAAAAAGTTCTTCACCTATTTCTCCCACACCTCTGTCACCACCAATCTGTTCTTTCGCATCTATTAGCTTGGCTTTCTGTTTATTTATTTGTTTTTAAACTCCTTATAGAAGAGAGATTATACAATATTTGTCTTTCTCTGACTTATTTCACTAGCCTAATAACCTTTAGATCCATCCATGTGGTTGAAAATGGAAAGATTTCATTGTGTTTTAATGGGTAAAATTATTTATGTATATATCACCATTCCTTTATCCATTCATTCATTGAAAAACATTTAGTTTGTTTTCATATCTTTGCTATTGTAACTAATGCTGCAGTGAACATATGGGTGCATATATTCTTTCTGAGTTAGTGTTTTCATCTTCAGATAAATACCTAAAGTAAAATTTCTGGCTCCTACAATAGTTCTATTTTTAATTTTTTGAAGATGCTCCATACTTTTTTTTTTTAATTTTTTTTTAAATTTATTTATTTATTTATTTTATTTATTTATTTATTTTTTTTGCTCCATACTTTTTTGAAGAAGCTCCATAATTTTTTGAAGAAGCCATAATGGATGCACCGCATTATATTCCTTCTAACAATACACAAGGGCTCATTTTTCTCCACATGCTCATCAACAATTGTTATTTCTTGTCTATTTTATAATAGCCATTCTAACAGTTGTGAGATGATATCTCATTGTGGTTTCGATTGCATTTCCCTGATGGTTATGGGCATCTGTTCATGTACTTCTTGGTGATCCATATGTCTTCTCTGAGAAATGTCCATTCAGATTTTCAGCCCATTTTTAATTGGATTTTTATTTTTTTATAGAATTGCGTGAGTTCTTTATGTATGTTGGATATCAACTCCTTATCAGATACATGGTTTACAAATATTTTCTCCCATTCATTAGATTATCTTTTCATTTTATTGATGGTCTCTTTTGCTGTGCAGAAAGTTTTTAGTTTGATATAGCCCACTTATTTACTGTTGCTTTAGTTGCTTTGCATTGGTGTCAAGTTAAAAAACAAACACACACAAAGGTCTATGTCATGGAGCTTATTGCCCACATTTTCTTCTAGAATTTTCATGATTCCAGGTCTCACTTTAAATCTTTAATCAATGTTGAGTTATTTTTTGTGTATTGTACAAGATAGTGGTTGAGCTTTTGTATGTGACTGTCTAGATTTCCCAACATCATTTATTGAAGAGCCAGTCCTTTCCCCATTGTATATTCTTGGTTTCTTTGTTGTAAATGATTGGGTTTATTACTAGGCTCTCTCTTCTGTTCCATTGATCTATATTTCTGTTTTTATGTCAGTCACATACCTTTTGATTATTATAGCTTTGTAATATAGTTTGGAATCAGGGAGCATGATGCCTCCATCTTTGTTCTTCTTTCTCAGTGTTGCTTTGGCTATTTAGCACCTTTTTGGTTTAATACAAATTTTAGCATCATTGCTCTATTTCTGTGAAAAAATACTATTGAAATATGATGGATATTGCCTTGAGTCTGCAGATTACTTTGAGTAGCATGGGCATTTTAACAATATTGATTCTTGCAATTTATGAGGATGACAAACCTCTCCATTTATTTGTCTCTTTTTCAAGTACTTTCATTAATGTCTTGTTAAGATATTTCTTGGTGTATATCTGGTGTCTGTCAAAGTAGGAACCAGGAAGAAAGTATTAATGAGAATAGTAACGGAAAACTTGTTCCTACTTGGAAGGTGACTGACAAAAAGGAACTAATCCTCCTTGAGTTTTTCTTAGCACCAGACAAGCAAGGGCTTGTTGATATGCAGGCCGTTGTTGTTCTTTAGTCACTAAGTCCTTTAGGACTCTTTGTGACCTCACAGACTGCAGCACACCAGGTTTTGTTGTCCATCAGTATCTCCCAGAGTTTGCCCAGATTAACATCCTTTGAGTCAGTGATGTTATCTAATCATCTCATCCTTTGCCTCCCCCTTCTCCTTTTACCTTCAATCTTTCCCAGCATCAGGGATTTATCTAATGATTCAAATCTTGGCAGCAGATCACCAAAATATTGGGGCTTCAACTTCAGCATCAATCCTTTCAATGAATATTCAGGATTAATTTCCTTTAGGATTGACTGGTTTGATCTCCTTGCTGTCCAAAAGACTCTCAAGAGTTTTCTCTAGCACCACAATTTGAAAGCATAAATTCTTCAGTGCTCAGGCTACTTTATGGCCCAAATCTCACATCCTTACATAACTACTGGAAAAACCGTAGCTTTAACTATGTGGACTTTGTCAACAAAATGATGACTCTGTTTTTAAATATGCTGTCTGGGTTTGCCCTAGTTTTTCTTCCAAGGCACAAGAGTCTTTTAATTTCATGGCTGCAGTCATCATCTGCAGTGATTTGGGAGCTCAAGGAAATAAATCTGTCACTGTTTCCAATTTTTCCCCATCTATTTGCCATGAAGTGATGGGACCGAAAGCCATGACCTTAGTTTTTTGAATGTTGAATTTTAAGCCAGCTTTACCACTCTCCCCTTTCACCCTCTTTGCTTTCTGCCATAGAGTTGTATCATCTTCTTAAGACGTTGTTGATATTTCTCCCGGCAATCTTGATTCCAGCTTGAGTCTTCCCACCCAGCATTTTGCACGATGTACTCTTCATATAAATTATATAAGCAGGATGACAATATACAGCCTTGAAGTATGCCTTCCTCAATTTAGAATCAGTCTGTTGTTTCATGTCTGGTTCTAACTGTTGCTTTTTGCCCTGCATACAGGTTTCTAAGGAGACAGGTAAGATGGTCTGATATCCCCATCTCTTTAAGAATTTTCCACAGTCTGTTGTAATCCACACGGTCAAAGTTTTTAGTGTAGTAATGAAGCAGAAGTCAATATTTTTCTGGAATTCCCTTGCTTTCTCCATTATCTAGTAGATGTTGACAATTTGATCTCTGGTTCATCTGCCAATCTAGCTTGTACACCTGGAATTAATGAGTCACATACTGTTGAAGCATACCTTGAAGTATTTTGAGCATTACCTTGCTAGCATGTGAAATGAGACCAACTGTGTGGTCATTTAATTGTGTGGTATTTTGAACATTCCTTGGCATTGCCCTTCTTTGGGACTGGAATGGAAACTGACCTTTTCCAGTTCTGTGGCCACTGTTGAGTTTTCCAACTTTGCTGACATATTGAGTGCAACACTTTAGCAGAATCATCTTTAAGGATTTGAAATAGCTCAGCTGGAATTTCATCACCCTCATTAGCTTTGTTTGTAGTAATGCTTCCTAAAGCCCACTTGACTTTGCACTCTAGAATGCCTGACTCTTGGTGAGTGATCACACCATAACGGTTATCCGGGTCATTGAGAAATGTTTTGTACAGTTCCTTTGGTAATCTTGACACCTCTTCTTAATCTCTTCTGCATCTGTTAGGCCCATGCTGTTTCTGCACTTTATTATGCTCATCTTTGCCTGAAATGTTCCCTTAGTATCTGCAATTTTCTTGAAGAGATCTCTAGTCTTTTCCATTCTATTGGTTTCCTCTAGTTCTTTGCATTCTTCTCTTCAGAGAGCTTTCTTATCTCTTCTTGATAGTCTCTGGAACTCTGCATTCAGTTGAGCATATCTTTCTGTTTCTTCTTTGCCTTTCACTTCTCTTCTTTTCTCTGGTATTTGCAAGGACTCCTTGGACAATCATTTTGCCTTCTTGCATTTCTTTTTATTGGGGATGGTTTTGGTCACCACCTCCTATACAATGATGCAAACCTCTGTCCATAGTTCTTCAGGTACTCTGTCTACCATTTCTAATCCCTTGAATCTATTCATCACCTCCACTGTATAATCATAATGGATTTGATTTAGGTCATACCTGGATGGTGTTGTGGTTTTCCCCGCATTCTTCAGTTTAAACCTGAATTTTGCAAATAAGAATACTATGATCTGAGCCATAGTCAACTCCAGGTCTTGTTTTTGCTGACTGTATAGAGCTTTTCCATCTTCAACTGGAAAGAATACAATCAATCTGATTTCGGTATTGACCATGTGGTGATGTTCACGTGTAGAGCTGTCTCCTGTGTTATTGGAAAAGGGCGTTTGCTAGGACCAGTGCATTCTCTTGGCAAAACTCTGCCTTTGCCCTGCTTCATTCCAAGACCAAACTTGCCTGTTCCTCCATGTATCTCGTGACTTTCTACTTTTGTGTTTCAGTCCCCTATGATGAAAAGAACCTTTTTTTTTTTTCCTGGTGTTAGTTCTAGAAGGTCTTATAGGTCTTCACAGGCCTTATAGGTCTTCACAGAATCAATATGCATGTATTTTCATTTAATCCTTGAAAGGGAGTAATTAGAATTTTACTATTACAGAGAAGGTAATTAGGGCTTAGTGAGCCCAGGTAACTTGCCTAAGGCCCACTAACCTGCATGCTAAGTGACAGAGCATATATTGAAACCAATGTCTCAGATACTTATTGCAGGTTATGCCAAAACTCTTCTATTTACCTCCAGAATGTCTCTTCAAAGTGTGTCTTTCTTTCAGTCCTGCATGGCTGATTTGTATGTAATGTACCATACTCCCATGCCCTCTGGCTTCTGTTAGGTTTAATTGATAGAAGCCTCAGGAGAAGATGGGGAGGAAAGATAAAGGAGAGGGAAAGGGGTATTTCTTACCTGGCTCTTTTGCTGTCAGATCCCCTTGAGGCATCTATGTCCTTAAATAGAAGACCACCACTTTTCTCAAGGTGGTCTGTTTAATAGAATACTGTCCTTTTGGGTCTTGGTCACTTTATCTTCTCCTTGTTCTTTAGGCTTAAAGGTGGTAACATGTCTCCAGGTGTTGACCCCAGGTTCTTGCACTGTTTGTGCTTCCTCTATAATACCAGCCTGCTCCTTTGTGTTAGATCCTCCTGGAATTACCATAAATTGAGTATGCCATCTGTTTCCTATGACACTTTGGCTGATACAGGTGAATCTGGAATGCCTTTCTCATGTAGAAAGTTGCATAAAAATACAATGCAAGGTAAATGCTTTCTCCAAAATTCATAGCACCACAATTGTGTTGCTAAATCTGTTTTTAAAAGTGAATTGAAGTTTAAAACTGTTTGTGACTTAAGAACTCATACCTAAGAATGAGTGCTCTCCTAGCACTCTGTTCCCCAGACAAGAAGCATGCTATGACTTTTAATCATGAAAAATGCATTCACTGCAGAAATTCAACACTTCCTCCATGAAGTTTATGTAGAGAATGTTTTCAGTCAACAAAATGCTTCAGAGCAGTGAGTAAAATTTTAGAGGAAAAGCCGATTTTGGGGGATGCTGGGGAAATACCAATTAAGGATCACATTTTTCAATGTCTGTCTTAAACTACAAGAAACAAATGTATCCTTCAGTGAGAAATCATTGAAGATATGGTTAAGTGCTTGTAAGAATTGCTTATTTTGTGATGAAATACATTTCTTAAAAAATTCATTGAAAACATTGTTTTTAAACAAGCTTCTTAGCACAAACTATATGCCTTTCTTAGTAAAAAGTAAATAAATAAAAATAAATAATTCTTAGATTTATTTTTTCTGTTTTGTTTGTTTGTTTGCTTGCTTAGCTCTTCTTTTCTCTTTATTATAACAGGATTTAAATAAAAGGAAAATAGTTTTAAGAGAAAATTATGAGTTTATTTTATATACTGTTAAGAGTTTCAGAGGAATTCAAATTAAGCTTAAAAATAGGTGGTTTTAAACTACAGAGATGGCTATTCTAATTCACACATCAAAATGTAAATGTTTGAACTTTGCCTTTGAGGATTTAAACAAATTTCATAGACAACGCCTTTAAGTTTAGTCAGAAAAAATTTATTTTCTTAGATTCATGTCAAGAAACCATGTTCTTATTCTTCTTAGAAATGAAATCCAATAATAAACTATGCTATATTTTATTTAAAAATGCTAAAAATTAATTATATTTAAATTATTTAAAGACTAGAATCCCAAGGGCAAAATAATAAATAATGATACAGTTTGAATTACCTTTAAGAATGCATTTGACAATGGCAACAGTATTGCCCTGTGGAGTATCCATTCCAACCTGCTCAGTCACACCTAGAGCTAGATTTTCCCTGTTTCCTTCCTTTGCAGCTGTCCCCTCTCATTGCCAAAGTAGTCTTTTGAGTCTCCCCTGACAGTTGAATTCACTGGTTCTCAAATTTTAGCATCTAAATGAAACTTCTGTAGGATTTATGGTAACACAAGTTTCCTGAATTCTCCTCCTCTAATTCAGTAGAGGCCTAGAAATCTGTAGTTGAACAAGCACCTCAAGGTTCCTGATGCCTGTGGATGGAGAACCAGATCAGGAATAAAAATGAATTTGATATTCTCTAGGATTTTGCATTCATCTTGGTCAGAGAGAAAAGCCAGTAGATTAAGGAGATCAAGGTACTTCATCTAGCACAAGTCTTGACTCAGCAAGGAGACTCACTCTCTACAAATGTAGCTTTTTAAGGGTGTCCTTCCAAAAAAAACAGAATTCTACTTGGTTCTTAAGATGAGGAGTAACATTGACTCTCAGATGTGCTAATTGTGTTTTGCTGTGTCCTGCCCAAGTGACTTCTGGGGTCAGCACTCTGTCTCACTCTTACCAGTCTCTCTTAAGACGTGATGTTCTCAGTGAGAACTTGGTAACTGCTCAAAGTGTTTGCTCATGCATGTCTACAGATCACCTCTCTTCAACTTGTCCTTACTCTGAGTTACCATTATTTCATGTGGGGTCCTTTGTCTTGAAAGAAGAATGGCAGAGTAGTTGATTTTACATGCACTAGAATCAGACTCTCTGAACTGGAAACTCAATTCCATCCTTTACTAGCTGGCTGACCTTGAGTATGTTACAGACATCTGTAACTCAGTTCTTTCATGTAAAGCAGAATTAGTGATTATTCATAATATTGTTCAGAGAATTAATATGGTAATATGTACAAAGCACAAAACACAGTTTATGCCACATAAAAAGTCCTAAATAAGTATTAGCTAATAGTATTATCAAAGTGACTGCCTTACTAGATTACACAGTTTTTAGTATGATCTCATGGTAGAATGGACTGTGTTCATCTCCTGCCATTTTTGGTCTCATCCTAGAAGGAGGACACAGCTACTCCTGGTCTATATCCCTGCCCCTTCAGACAATCAGCTAGCTGTCTGAGGGTGACAACTACTTGAGGTTATTAGCAATGTCTTCTTATTTCTCTATCCTTTGTGCTTTTCTGGAAAAAGAGGATTCCAATCTTTTATTGTTAACACACAAAGACATGGATAAGGCTCCTAAAATCTCAAACTGTTCTTCCGTGGGTTTCTTCCTTTGTTGGTTTGCCAGAACGATTATGTAGCAAAGATTATCTGGCTAAAGTTAGCATTTCCTTTGACCTAAAATGAAGAATGAAGTAACTTGAGATGAAAACTATAAAGAGGAAAAACCTTCTCAAGAAGGGGAATGGCATAGATTGTGTGAGATTTCTAGCCACTCGTGTAAGAAGTATTTGCATGCCTAATGGGTGTGCAGGAACTCTCAAAAGTGCTGGCACTACCTAACCAGTCTACTCCAGACTCCACTTGGGGCAGCAGGCTAGGCTCTTGCTATATGTTCTTCTTTGGAAGGCAGGCTGTCCCAGTTCACATACTTCACCATTGCACAGATTCTTCCATAAACTGAATTTGAAAGGTAAAGAGAAGAGGGGGTGCTGGTCTAACGCTGCCTCTTAACCTAACACAGTGAGCGATGCGGAGAGTGTAATGCGGCCTCTATCCTGTACTTTGGTGATGCTGAAAAGCCCTGATTTGCTTCCTCTCACCGAGGAGGCAGCTGTGTTGTGGCGATATCAGTCCATCCGATTCAGCAGCAGCCCGCAAGGCCCCGTGTGACATGGCATAATGTCCCAGAAATCCGCACTGTCAGTGAGGCCCAGGGATCAGCAGAGCATTTGTGGCTCTGGGGCCCGACCTGAGGTCTGCCTGGGACATCTCCATGTAAATGAATGCTGGGGACATGATTTGGACAGCTTAATCCTGCATTGTCAGGAAGGCTGGAGCCAACGTAAGCTCCAGACACGCTTTCATTCAAAACCGTAATACAATTGGACTATCTCAACTTCTATTTCCCATTATCTCCCAGAGAGCTGCAACAGTTTACTAGGAAGAAAGGAAAAAGGGAGAAGAGAGGAAAAAAAAAGACCAGTCTCTATCCCCACTGAAATCCTGTTCAGAGGATTTGCTGCAATGGCATTCCAGCTTCAAATAAGACTGATTAAAATAAAATTACTCAGTCTCCTGACCCATAGCAAATTTCATGAGCTGCAATTTGTCTAGTAGTTGAGCTGTGAGTACAATCTGATTGGCTATAATTTAGGTTTATAGTTCCTTTTTTTCCCCCCTTTAAACACAGTAGAACCCAGCGATCCTGAAGTAAAGAACTTTAGAAAGGAAAAAGGAGGATTTAGTAAAAGCTTAGAAAAAAATGGAAAGAAAAAAAATTAAATATGTTAATAGTTTGCTTTTCTAAAACCTTGAATTCTCAGCGTCTCTAGAGCTTTGCAGAGGGAGAATGTCCTTGCTCTGTGCTTGCGCTTTCCATTCTAAACTTCCTAGCTGTGTTTGCCTTGCTAGATTGCCTTTGTCTTTTTTTTTTTTTTTTGTCTTCTGTAGTCTTTGTTTCCTTCTTTCTCTGTTTACATCTCTGATTTCTAGGTCTGTGAACCATGGTAGATTTTCCAACTCTGAAAATGCTGAAGACCCACAGTGCCAAGAATTTCCAACCCCTACTCCAGGGTGAGTGGCTTTTTCTTTCCAGGCTCAGCCAGTTTTGCCACAGTTATCAGTGCTCTTGGAGACAAGCTTGCTTCCTTTCCAAATGATCAAATGGCCTATAAGTCACATTAGCAGTCCTGGCTGGAGGGCACTATGGAAAATGCCTGTGACCTTCTATCATCCCAGGTGTTGGGACAAATCTTTTCAATATCCAGAAAGGGAAATGCATTCAGGGGACAAAACAGTAGGTAACAGTTGCCTGTTTTCTCTTTACAAAGCAGAACCACAGAGATTTATATATGTATGGTAAGCCTGGCCTTAGGCCTGCAGCCCTGCTATTAACATGTCTCAGGTGAGTTAGGGTAAAGTATGGCGATCAGTGCAGTTCAGTTCAGTTGCTCAGGCGTGTCCTACTCTTTGCGACCCCATGGACTGCAGCATGCCAGGCCTCCCTGTCCATCACCAACTCCTGGAGTTTACTCAAACTCATATCCATTGAGTTGGTGATGTCATCCAACCATCCAATCCTGTGTCATCCCCTTCTCCTTCTCCCTTGAATCTTTCCCAGCATCAGGCTCTTTTCCAATGAGTCAGTTCTTCTCATCAGGTGGCCAAAGTATTGGAGTTTCAGCTTCAGCATCAGTCCTTCCAATGAATATTCAGGACTGATTTCTTTTAGGATGGACTGGTTGGATCTCCTTACAGTCCAAGGGACTCTCAAGAGTCTTCTCAAATACCCCACTCCAAAAGCATGGTGATTTGGGAGGTTAAATGGACAGACAGTTGGAAACACAGGCAGGTGTCCAGGCTTTTCAGTGATACATCACTATGACTAAAGAATAATTATATACTTTGGATACAGAATTTCCTTAATTTACTCCAAGATGAAGAAACATGCCAGCCCTTCCTTTCTGTAACCAGAGCTCACTTCCTGGCAGTCAAGGCCCAAAGAGGTTACTTGGGGGTAACAGTTAAAGAGCAGATGGACCCGGGCAGAGATTCCCGTGGCTGGGCTGTGCCGATGTCTTCTGGAAGCCACTGCCTGGTGAGTTCTTCGAAGGAGGGGATGGGCAACACCATCTTTATTCCCTTGGAGGCATCTGTGATATTTCTTCAGGCAGATAAAGAATTTTAAAGTTTTACTGCCCTAAAAGTACATGGAACGCAGCAGATGTTCAATTAAAGGCTGTAGAAGGGTGAAGGGCTCCATGGAGCTGCTCTGCTGTAGACTGTGCTCTGAGTGGGGAAGGACCCCAGCAGCCTGCTGTGGGCCCCTGTTGTCAGGGTGACAAAGCAGGAATGCAGACAGCATCACCTGCCTCTGGGATTCCTTACAACCATCCACTGTGAGGCAGAAAGACATTTAGAAGACCTCTGCCAGAATCATGGATTCAGGAATTCCTTCCCTTCCCCATTTTGCTCTCTAGATGAAAAGAAGCTACTTCTGTGGAAAGTAAGACAGCTTGGGTTCAGACAAAATTTGGCCTGAATATGAGCGCTACAGGTTGCATGTTAACTGGGACAAATCGCATTGCATCTCTGAGGCTGAGTTTCCTTGTCTAGAAAATGCAAATAAGACAATCTACCTTGCAGGAATGCTAGAAGGATTAAATAAAATGAGGTCTCTAAAACTCTTGGTACCTAGTAGGATCTTAATAAATGAGCTTGGTTATGATAAAAACATATGAAGAACACTTGACACACTTCTGCAGAAATCCCTCTCTCTAATTCACTTCTTCTCATATATTGCTTAAGGCCACTCTAAAAAGGGGGAGATTTTTTTGAACTGCCCATGCTTGTTTTAAAATATGTAATCATTAGAGAGTTTAAAATGAGAATCAACCATTCTTCCTATTTTATAGAGTCTCATTAATTTGATATTCAGGAGAACATGGAAAATTGATTCCAATTGTAAGTCATTTAATTTTTTTATTATGAAAAGATTCAAACTTATGCATAAGGAGGTTAATAAAATCCACGTACCCACCAGCCATCTTCAGGTAGGATGGAAACCCAAACCCTGACAGTCTCATAGGATCTCAGATTTCCATATTTCCACCTCCAGATGACAAAGATGACCTGGACTTATATTCTTATTTTATACTTGAGAAAACTGAAGTTCCTAGAGATTATGATTTGTCCAAAGTCACATTTAATCTGAAAGTGGAGTTCAGCCCTGGTCCCAAATCTACTGTCCACTCCCCAGCATTTCTCTTTCTTGACACTTGCCATGGATAAAGATGGGAGAAGAAGCTGGATAGATAATCCAAGTGTTAGCCTGGCTACTCTCTATTTATCTGCATCTTTCATCCTCTTAAAAGAACAATTAAAATAGTTACTGACTTCTGACAAATAGCTATTTTCTAGAAAAACTCACTTTGGGTAACCCAGAGTGTATTTCAGATTTCAGAGTGGCAGTTTTCCTGTTACTTATGTGCAAAAATACACTGGATTGGTTACACTGCTGCTACTGCTGCTAAGTCACTTCAGTCGTGTCTGACTCTGTGCGACCCCATAGAGGGCAGCCCACCAGGCTCCCCTGTCCCTGGGATTCTCCAGGCAAGAACACTGGAGTGGGTTGCCATTTCCTAGTTCCACTTAATTTGATGATAGGAAATTTTTCCCATTAGTATACTCTTTAGTCACATAAAAGGTGATGTCAGATTAAGGAGTTTCTCACTCTAAATTGCTGAACATCCCAAGGAAGTACATCGCTTTTGGCAGGAATGATCATTGTCCAATTCTGAAAACCCAGGAGAGTTTTGGGTTTTTGGAAGACTGGACACCAGAGGGTGCTAAAGAGCTGCACAATTTACTTCTGGGTCTTTAAGAAGTTTCCATGGTGATGGGGTCAGCTGGCCTTGAGAGGAGAGTTGAGCATGTTTGGTGCTGGAGGATGTGTTCCCAGCTTAGAGCTCTGTTGGAGGCATTTGCCTACCTGGAGCCACAGGCCACGTTAATGGACTGCGGTGTGCCATCGTCTGGTTGCTGCTGACTTGACAGTTGGTTTGGTCAATCCCATTGATTGTGAGGAAGTCAACTGTTAAAAATAGAATCAATGGTGCTACCACCAGCTCACTAGCCATTTACAGGCACTCATAAATACTGAAAATGACTGCCCAGAGGCTGAGCTTCCAGGCTTCTTTTAGCTTTACTTTGAATTTGCTGATTCTTGCTACATCAGCAGAAAAGAGAATTTGAAAGAGCTGAAAACAGCCCAAGCTGCATGAGTCTCTCAAGAAAGAAATTATTAACAAAATGTCGACTCCTGTGCATAAAGCTTCTTTTGAAAATCTTTCCTAAATTCATGAAATGTCAGGTTTGGTGCTTTGGCCCTGCTCTTCATTCCTGGTACCCACACTTCTACTTCTCAAGAACAAATTACTCCTTTAGCTGTGAAATCAAGTCCATCTCCTCCCCTGAATGTAACTTTTTAGGGTTTGACACAATGCTCAGCACAGTGTAGAATAATAACAGATTTTAACCTTCAGAATCTTATAATGACTTAAATGTAAGAGACATGTAGTGAGCAATGTGGGCTATTATATAAGCTCTAGGTTTGTTTGGTATATTGAGTTAACATATTGGTGGGAACTCAGTTTAATTTACATTAAGAATATGGAAAATGTATGAGTATGTGTATATATATATATATTTATACATGTACTCAATCGTTCAGTCGTGTCTGACTTTTTGCTGCCCTATGGACTGCAGCCTGCTGGGCTAATCTGTTCATAGAATTTTCCAAGAAAGAATATTGGAGTGGGTTGCCATTTCCTCCTCCAGGGTATCTTCCTGACTCAGGGATCAAACCTGTGTCTCTTACATCTTCTGCTTTGGCAGGTGGACTCTTTACCACTAGCACCAGCTGGGAAGCATTCATATAAATACACACACACACACACACACACACAAACACACACACACACATACATATTTATATATATATATGTTCTTTATATACTCACATATATATGATTCACATATCTGCAAGTAAACAATTTGTGCAGGTTGAATATTATATAACACATAGCTTTGAAAGCTTAGTCTTATAGTCTTGTTTTTCTTCTAATCATACACTCCTTCCCATAGTAATTTAATTCTGTATTCATGATGATTAATGATGATACACACCTCAATAATTTTATTCATACATCACACTCTTTACCACTCATTCATTTTTTTCAATAATTTATTCAGTTTTGAATTTAACAAATATTTTGGAGACTCACCATAAGGCAGAATAAGAATCTGCCTTAGGATACAGCAATGAATGTGATGCAATTCCTGACCTCATTGGAGCTGACACAATAAAACTGTTACGTAAATCTTAAAATAGAGATATGCATGTAGCAATACAGGAGAGATGGAACACTATCAACTCCTGATGCCCGAGATCAGACTAAACATCTTCTGGGAAGAGGCAGAATATTGACTGAATCTTAAGGAATGAATTAAAGTTGGCCAGGTAGTAAGGGGAGAATGAGGATACCCAATGGAAGGTCAATGTGTGAAGAGTCTCAAGGTGACAGGTGCTTGATACATGCTGAGACTGACAAATCTTTTAGATGAAGAGATGAAGCGTCAAGGGACCAGCAAAGAGAGACAAGCAGAAAAGATCAATTACAAAGAAATTTGTGTGTCATCCTAAGGGGTTTGGATTTTACGCTGTTCGAAATGGAGAATTATTGAAGCGTTTTAGACAGGAGATTGGTAAGGTCAGAGCTGTGTTTTAGAACGATCACGCCGGGTACTGATTAGAAGAGAACAAAGCAAGAAACAAGAACGCCAGATAGGCAACTGTTTCAGTCATGCAAGAAAAGTCCATAGAAAACTGAACTCAAGCAATAGTTGTCATGAAGACAGGCAAAGGTGTTGAGAGACGTAGGTCTTTTTGTTGTTATTGATGAGCTCTGGGGCATAATTGAGAGGCATGGAGTTGGTGATGAAGCCCTGGATTCCAGATCAGGCCATAATCTGGGTGAATGGTGGTGCCATCTTCATAGAAATATGAAGCCAAAGACCTTCTGAAAGACTCAGCTCTGGGATGAAATATTCTGTGCTTATTACTACTATATCTTTGAACACATGTCATAGCCAGATTGTACCATGAGCACTTACCACACACTATGTTGTATTCTATAATTGTTTAAGGTAAGGTATATTGTATTTTAAAATTGTTTAAGGTAAGTAGGTCACATTTCCATGTCTATCAGATAACAAAAACAAATATTCTATCTGCGCTCACGTGCTCAGTTATTTTTGTAACTGGATCACATAATCATGTTCATATTCATATTTAATGATCCTCTGATTTCAGTTTAGGGTTGAGGTTCATAATGTGAAATTGTGGGTTACAAAGAAACATTTTAACTGTGGGATCAGCTCCAATATTTTGGCCACCTGATGAGAAGAGCCGACTCATTGAAAAAGACCCTAATGGTGGGAAAAATTGAAGGCAAAAAGGGGACAATAGATGATGAGATGGTTAGATAGCATCACCGACTCCGTGAACATGAATTTGAGAAAACTCTGGGAAATATTAAAGGATAGGGAAGCCTGGTATGCTGCAGTCTATGAAGTTGCGAAGACTTGGACATGACTTAGTGACTGAACAAAAACCACCATGGGATCAGAATCTGCAAGTAGCTTTCAAGTTCTTTCCTGATAGACCTCCAGCTAGCTTCATATACATGCATACACATACATATATATATATATCTATATATGTATATATAGATAGTTTTTTTTAATGACATTCTGACTCCTTATGTATTCTTTGGATTTAAAGGAATGAGAAAAATTAAGCTAAAATCAATCAATTAGTGACTTGGAAACCTTAATTTTAGTATATACTGATACCATTAAACCAAGATAAATCCATGTTTTGGGGAATACATTTTTTTAATTCATATTAATCATTTTCTCACAAATGCATTGGAGAATTCTGCAGATCACAGTCTTCACCAAGCCTCTGTATTGTATCCCACCCACACACACAGCAGAACCCTTTCCTTAATGTTCTGTTGCTTGTTCTGAGTGTGGTTTAACAAGATGTCCAAAACAGAATCAGAATCACTTCCCCCATGGGCAGAACTCATAGATGGCTATTTCAACTTAGAGAGTAAGGCGGAGAAAGCAATGGCACCCCACTCCAGTGCTCTTGCCTGGAAAATCCCATGGACGAGGAGCCTGGTAGGCTACGGTCCATGGAGTCGCTACGAGTCAGACATGACTGAGCGACTTCACTTTCACTTTTCACTTTCATGCATTGGAGAAGGAAATGGCAACCCACTTCAGCGTTCTTGCCTGCAGAATCCCAGGGACAGAGGAGCCTGGTGGGCTGCCGTCTATGGGATTGCACAGAGTCGGACATGACTGAAGCGACTTGCAGCAGCAGAGAGTAAGAGGTTACTCAAATAAATCATTCAGGTGCCCCAAATAAAATAGTTTTCCCATGATAATAAATAGTGTTTTAAGCTATTATTTTTTAGGCTGAAATGCATAAAAAAGGAAATGAAAACCATATACCTGAATTTTATTACCTAGGACTGATGCTGAACCTGAAACTCCAGTACTTTGGCCACCTCATGCGAAGAGTTGATTCATTGGAAAAGACCCTGATGCTGGGAGGGATTGGGGGCAGGAGGAGAAGGGGACGACAGAGGATGAGATGGCTGGATGACATCAGCGACTCGACAGACATGAGTTTGAGTAAACTCCGGGAGTTGGTGATGGACAGGGAGGGCTGGTGTGCTGCAATTCATGGGGTCACAAAGAGTCGGACACGACTGAGCGACTGAACTGAACTGAACTGAATGGAACTGAAATATTATTAAGATTAATTTCAAATAGTGAAATTTGAGTAGGGATATACAAACGTTTTGGTATTTTTAGAATTTTTATTTTATCTTGGAGTAAAGTTGATTAACAATGCTGTGTTAGTAGGGTTTACAGCAGAGTGATTAATATTTATTTTGCCAAATTTTCCTCTGTCGAAGCTGTACCAACTCACTGTCCCATGAAGACTACAAGAAAGTGAGAAAGTCCTCGGTGCCCCTGTTCTCACAATGTAGCATGGAATGTGGGTCTTTGTATTATTTATTGATTCAGTGAATATGAATATGCAATTATAGTGTAGACCTTCCTCAAATAGCAGAAATATTAATTTAATCTTTTGATTGTATTTTGCCCATTCATTTTTCTCCTTTTGCAATAATTTATTCTCTTTGTTTCAATCTATAGGAGTATCTTCAGCATTGGTGATGTGTTTGTTTGCTCATGACCAATCTTATCAAGTTTAAACCATGGCTTTGCTGTGTATTTGTAAACAGTAAAAGTCTCACAGAAAATGAATGTTTTGTAAAGGTTTGAAATGAATCACCAATAAAACAAGGTAAGTAGGCTTAATTTTTTTTAATTACTTTCTATTAAATTTCTAAATTTCCTCCATGGTTCAGGTTTGTTTGTTTGTTTGTGTTTTTCATTTTTAAGTGACTTTTGGAGGCATTTTTTTAATTTTCATTTTCCTTGGATATTCTTCAAATGACTTAGTTATCCAATGTTACTTTTACAGGGTCTGTCAAAATTGTTTTATGACAAGTGTATTAAAGTTATGTTGTCTTCCTTTTCTAAAATTCTTACATTTATTTATTATTATTCTTTAATAGTTTCTTTGTTATGAACATTG
Organism: Cervus canadensis; assembly: GCF_019320065.1. Lineage (NCBI taxonomy): Eukaryota > Metazoa > Chordata > Mammalia > Artiodactyla > Cervidae > Cervus > Cervus canadensis. The sequence goes on from NC_057408.1 coordinate 32,851,187, forward strand.
GAATTAACTTTCAATGTTCATGTATTTTTTTTCTTTATACAAAGAATTCTTTCCTGGCTTATTTTTCAATTTTAATCTTCAGAAACATAATTTTGGCTCTTATCTTTCTCTCTCTCTCTTTTTTGCTTTGATAGAACTAAATATCTCCTTCATTTTCTAACCCTTTGAGCTGATAGATTAATTCAGATATTTTTTGTTTAATGATAAATTCATGTTTATGAACTTCATGAATTTATTTTAACAGCATTATTGAGGTGTAATAATTGACAGGCAATAATATTTAAATCATACTAGTGGATATGCTATAAGACAATTGCCATAGTCAAAGTAATGAACATCTCCAGCCTCCCAAACATTTCTTTAGACTTCCGTGTCCCGCTGTTTTGCCTCCCTCCTGCCTTGCTCCACACACTCCCCTCCATTCCCAGACAACTTCTGATGTGCTTTCTGTCGCTGTGCACTACTTTGCAGATTCTTGAGTTTTATATTAAAAAAAAAATCATACAGAATGTATTCTTTTTCAGGGCAGGGGAGGGACTGGTTTCTTTCACTTAGTATATTTATATTGGGATCCATCCACATTGACACAGGTATCAGTTGCTCATTCATTATTATTGCTGAATAGCATTTCAATGTACCAACACATTATGTGTGTGTTAGTCACTCAATCATGACTGACTCTTTGCAACCCCAGGGACTGTAGCCTTCCTGGCTCCTCTGTCCATGGAATTCTTCAGGCAAGAATACTGGAGTGGGTAGCCACTATTCCCTTCCACAGGGGATCTTCCTGACCCAGGGATTGAACCTGGTCTCCTGCACTGCAGGCAGATTCTATACCATCTGAGCCACCAGGAAGTCTAACATATTACAGGTCATTTATCCGTTGGTTTGTAGAGGGACACTAATGTTGTTTCTAGTTTGGGGATATTACAAATAAAAATGCTGTGAACATCCATATACCCATGTTTATGGACATAAGCATTCATTTTTATTTGAGAAATACTTAGGAATAAAATGGCTGGATCCTATGATGATAGGCGCATGTTAACTTTTTAAGAAACTACTGACTTTGTCTCCAAAGGGATTGAACCACTCCTCTCAGCCGTGTCCGAGAGTTCCAGTTCGTCCACATTTGTGCCAAGGCTCTATGTACTCAGTCTGCTGAATTTTGCTATTTTAATAGATACCTAGTTGAAACTGGGGTTTTAAGTTGCATGAAAGTCTGTGTTCAGATGTATCCTAGGTATTCTGTGATTTCCCTTTCAAATAATAATTATTAAATGTAGTTAAGAATTCCTACTGTTCGGATGTTTTGCTTTCATTAGTTTTATAACCATTATGCAATATCCTAAAATTATAATTTATATTTCAGTTGACTCTTGAACCACATGGGTTTGAACAGTACATATTCACTTATATGTAGGCTTTTTTTGTTTTCAACAAATACATATTATATTTCCCATTGATCTGTGGTTGGTTGTAACTGGGGATGCAGAAACCATATACCAAAAGTAGACTATAAAGTTATATATGAATTTCCTACTGTGGTGTAAGACTTGACCCTAATCCCTGCATTTTTCAATGGTCATCTGTATTTCTAATGTGGACAAAAGTAGTATTTACTTCAGCTGATCTCATATAGCCATTAATTAAGATATGATAATGCTATAAAATACTTAACACAGTGACAGAAATTATAAATTAAATGAAACAATTGTTTTGAGGTCAGCAGTGAGGACTCCATCGTGTTCATGATGGGACATTGAAGAGAAAGGACTGGGGACTCGGGTATATGAGAGGAACCTAAGATTATGAGTTGTGAATCTGGTTATCTTATATTTATGCTTGGATAGCTAACCTTGGAAATTCTCTCAACAAGAATCTTTACATATATTTCCATTCCTTGAAGGACTACCTTCAGAGTCACATAAAGAACCAACAATCTTGAAGTATCCCAAAGTTCTTAAATGGTGAAAACTCATAAAATAATAGTAACATAAAAATGATGATTATAATAGTTGATACATAAAGGGTAATTTATTGAGTGTTATAATATGCACAATTTTAAAATATAAACCTGTTCATTAAAAATTATATCTCTGCATTTTGCTTATGTATTTTTCCAACAGCCAGGACTTATCAGTATGCATATGGATGGAAAGATAAGTATCTGAGGGGAGTAATTACTATCTAATCACATCACAGACAAATTTTGATGCCACCAGTTTAAATAACTGTTTGGACAATCGGTCATTAAGAAATGATAAAGGTATCATTAGAAATAACGTTACCAACTCAAAGAGAGTAATGAAATTAGAGATCCAGATGGATTTTAAAAATAACCTTTTAAAAAAAATAGGAACATAGATTTATGAGATACTCATGAGTACCTACAAGACAATCATTATACCTGTTAAGTTGTCAGACAGCTTTTTTGGTCCTCAATTTCCTAATCATTAATCAGAGGATACACTTACATGTTCTCCACATATGGTTAAAACTCTGATAGTTCATTAATTTTGTATTTTTATGTACCCCTCTTTCTGACAAAACTTTAAAAAAAAATTACATTGATTAGAAAGAAATACTTATTCCTACAACTCAAAACAGTGGCCAGGAAATGTAATGCTCCAGAGTAAACTCTATTAAGAAATCCTGGAAGAACTGGATCATTTAGCCTGGAGAAAAGAATACTGAGGGAGGGTTATTGTTATCTCCTGAGGCATTTTCTCAGTATCTAAACCAGTTGGCTTTTCTTATGTTTCTTGTTTAAGCCACATGTAAATGAAGACATTAATATGATCTGGTGGTAACTTTCTGTCCATGACCTTACCGAGACCATCAGAACGTTCCTGTGAACTGCATTTTTCCCTGGCTGTGAGCTACAAGTGTGGCAAGTTAGTGAATAACCAAATGTGACCTCTCAGGTGTCACTAGTTGTAAAGAACCTGCCTGCCAATGCAGGAGACATAAAAGACACAGGTTCGATCCCTGGGTTGGAAACATTCCCTGGAGAGGGAAATGGTAACCCACTCCAGTTTTCTTGCCTGAAGAATCCTATGGACAGAGAAGACTGGTAGGCTACTATCCATAGGTTTGCACAGAGTCAGACACGACTGAAGAAACTTGGCATGCAGGCAAGGATTCTGATGGAATGAAATGAAGTGATCCATCCCACAGCACCCTGAGGAGCCTGGACCAGTGAAGAAAATCTTAAACCAACACAAGAAATGTAGTTTTGCTTTTTAACATGTACATCAAAGACTCTGTTCAGGAAAACAGTGAGTTATTCCAGAGTTCTGAAGTGTCCTAGTGTTAACACACAAACGTTCACATACGCACACACACATAACCACTATGATGGTGAGTAAAAACTGTTTTCAGAGTGGACATCTTAATTCCGTAAAGACACTTACTGAATATTCATTACTTTAGCCATTTCATAAATATTTTCTTAGAGCTGACTATGTAGTAGACACTGTCCTGAAAACCTAGCACATTGGTAAGCAGAATTTCATGTAAATTGTGTTCTTTAAGCTTAAGTGCAAGCAAGATAATGATAAAACTTTTGCACAATTAAACATCAAATTATCATGAAAAATGCTATAGATGGTAGTGAAAAGCTACCACAAGAGCCCAACAGAGAGAATTAGCCTCGGTATGCAAATCATTATGAGATGATATTTGCACTAGGCTCTGAAGGTTTAACAGACATTAAAGTGAAGTAGAAAGGAGATTATTTCAAGCAGATGATATAGGATGTGCAAGTGCCCTGCAGTCTCAGAGACTTTATTTCATTACTTCCTACCCAATGTGTATCCGCAGTATTTATTATATGTCTGCTATGTGCTATGTATGGGCTTCCCTCATAGCTCAGCTGGTAATGAATTCACCTGCAATACAGGAGACCCTGGTTCAATTCCTGGGTGGGGAAGATCCCCTGGAGAAGGGATAGGCTACCCTCTCAAGTATTCTTGGGCTTCCCTTGTGGCTCAACTGGTAAAGAATCAATCTGTAATACGGGAGGCTTGGGTTTGATCCCTGGGTTGGGAATATCCCCCAGAGAAGGGAAAGGCTACCCACTCCAGTATTCTGGACTACAGAATTCCATGGACTCTATAGTCCATGGGGTTGCAAAGAGTCAGACACAACTGACTTTCATTTTCAATTTCACTTTTATGTTCTATGTATAGTCACTGTTCTCTAGGTTGGGAACAGGGTGATGAAAAAAAAAATTGGGTCTGAGATCTCATGGAACTTTTAATCTAGGGGAAGAGGTAAATATTAAATTAATAGTTACACAGAATATTGTTAAATTATGATGATAATAACCCCCAGAAGGCACATTACGCAATGCCTTACCTTGGATATGGGGTGGAGTTGCAAGATGGGAACAGGAAGTCCTTAATGAAATGATATTTATGCTGAAGGTTGAAAGATAAAGATTTGATTATTCCAAGAGCAAGAGAAAAGTTTTCTAGGGATTGAAAATTATTGATTTGAAGTTTCTGAGGCAGGAAGTATCCTGGCGCATGGATGGAAAAGAACAGTGACCGAGGTGGTGGGAGCAAAGCAGAGCAAGGCAGAGAAAGGGTCAGAAGAACTGGCCTGACCTTGGAAGCAATGGTAAAGGATTTGGTCTCTATTTTAGTGGCATTAGTCAGCTACTAAAATAGTTTAAAGGAAAGAGATATAATGGGATTTGTATTTTAAGACTATCTGATGACTGCTTTGTGGAAAAATGGGTTAAAGGTAGGCAGCTGTGGAAAAACTTGATCAATGCAGAAACTATTGGCATCTTTCAGGTACAAGATGATGGAGCTCAGAATACAGACTTAGAGCAGGAGAAGGAATTTGATTCATGTTTAGGTCGCACGTTTAGGAAAGATCCAATGCTGTTTTGATGCTATGACCCAGACCCAGTCACTGTGTTGCCAATACAAGCAAATGACAGCATGTAGCATACTCTCTGAGTTCTGCTTGCTGTAGTGTTACATACTGGAAAGGTTACATTTCTACCCATCACTGCTCAGTGACCTTAAATTTAGCTTTGGTGCACACGTGAATCACACTGATATTTTAGAGCATTAAAGCTAAGTCATTAACAGTGCACTTTCCGAACTAAGGCTCAATGCTTACCTGAAAGAGGAGAAGAGTTTTTGTTAGATGTCAACAGCATAATGGCACATTTTAAAGAAGTATTACATCTGATGGTAAAATAAGGAGAGTACAATTTCAATAAAAATAATTTAAGTCAGAGATAGAAGAGTTTTATCCTGATGAAAAGTGGAGAAAATTCAATACTTAAATGAGGTAGATTAAAAAGATATTAGGTCATGAAGCGAACTGTGAACCATGGAAACTTCTAGAGCTTTGGCAAGGGACTCTGCAGATTGTTCATCATAATTTTCATAATCAGTGCTTCCTGGAGTTATGCAATGAGGAGCCTAACCAAATGTTTGTGGACAAAGAAGGCTGAGCACCAAAGAATTAATGATTTTGACTTGTGATGCTGGAGAAGACTCCTGAGAGTCTCTTGGACAGCAAGGAGATCAAACCAGTCAATCCAAGAGGAAATCAACCCTGAATATTCATTGAAAGGACTCTTGATGAAACTGAAGTGCCAATACTTTGGCCACCCAATGTGAAGAGCTAACTCACTGGAAAAGACCATGATGCTGGGAAAGCTTGAGGGCAGGAGAAGGGGATGACAGATGATAAGTTGGTTGGATGGCATCATTGGCTCAATGGACATGAGTTTGAGCAAGCTCCGAGAGGTAGTGAAGCACAAGGAAGCCTGGTGTGCTGCAGTCCATGGGTTCACAGAGGGTTGGCCATAATTAAGTGATTGAACACAAAATACTGGTCCAACTCTGCTGTCTGTCTGCTCCATGAATTTAGACAACTCATTTCACCTGTTGGATCTTTGGTCTGGTTTTAGAATTGGACTGTGTTGCCTAGATATGTGAATCTAATTCTACAGTTCTATGACTTCAATTCAACATTGGAAGCTGACAATCATGTAGTTTCTTAAAGTGTTGAAACAGTGTTTTTTACCTAGGTCTGGGGTCGGCTTTTGTTCACTCAAGGATTCTTCTAAAGATAGTTTGGTATATTTAGTGAAACTGAAATCAGATTGGGATAGTTAGCGAAACTGAGTATCTGACTTCTTTCCATTACTAGACCTCAGCAAAGCCTCATTTCATAATCCTGTGGTTCATTCAGCTATGCTTTGTCTCTGAGTCCTAGATTAGAAACTGTTTTACAAGATGGGGTCTCGGTAAATCTGCCAACACAAAAATGTGCAATCCTCAATGCCTGAAATCAGTTTTCCATACAACTTGACGAGGTTTGCTATGAGACCAAAATACATTTTCAGCTGTTACAGACAGCCCTTAAACATTTGCAGTTCGATGCAGTTGAATATTCACACTGTGTTTTTAATTAGGCTAATGTGTGCTTGTTCCAATGTATAATAAAAGACATAATCCATAATTATAACCCCTTTGCACTGCTTCCTGTCAGAGGGATTGTTTAAAAAAAAAGTCTTGTTCTATCTTTCAATTTGTTAATGGGATTATGATGAGCAAAAAAGCCTGATTACCATGGCCGAGCAGGCATGCCTTAGCAAGGTGAAAGGATTAATACTACAGGTCATCAGTAATTTAAAGATGTCAATTGCCAGGCTCATCCATGGGTTTCTGAGAAATGAGAGAATCTAGAAAATGTTTGCTCCTAGGGGGTGAGCACATCAGCTAAGTGAGTGGGGAAAACGTATCCTCATACAACTCTTCAATTCAAAATGACGCGCCAGTAAAAGGAAATACTCCAACCGTGAATCGACATATTAGGAACAAAAAATAAGAGTGAAAGGAATGGAATGCATTTTCAGTGAATGGAATTTAAAACATATTTTATATAATGAATCCTATTCTGGTTCTTCATCATGAATCTTAGCATCTATTATCGTGTACCGTGGGCTTCCCTTGTGGCTCAGCTGATGAAGAATCTGCCTGTAATGAGGGAGACCTGGGTTCAATCCCTGGGTTGGCTATCCATTCCAGTATTCTGGCCTGGAGATTTACATGGACTACTCCATTGGGTTGCAAAGAGTCGGACACAACTGAGCAACTTTCACTTTCATCATGCACTGTTACCTGTGTAAGATTTTTTTTTTTTTTTCCTTAGATGTATTTCATACTCCACAAAGCAGGAATTTCAACATGTAGCACTGGACATTGTCCATAGTGGGTTCAGGTCACAAGGTCACTGATAATTATGATGAGAGTAATCCCTAATGGCCAGAAAAGGCCATTTCAAGCCAATCTTGGTGGTGGTTTAGTTGCTAAGTTGTGTCCAATTATTGGGACCCCTTGGACTGTAACCCACCAGGTTCCTCTGTCTGTGGGATTCTCCAGGCAAGAATACTGGAGTGGGTTGCCATTTCCCTCTCCAGGGGATCTTCTCAACCTGGGGATTGAGCCCTGGCATCCTGCATTGCAGGCAGATTTTTTACTTACTGAGCTACAAGTCATCTTAGTAGCCTTCAATGGTTGGTTTAGTTTCATTTTAAAAATATATAGAATTAATGTTTAGTGGACTATAACACAAAATACTTAATCCTGTGTCTTTTGTCAAATATACTTTTTCCTTCTGGACTTTTTGAATATAGTCACTTTTATGGCTACTTACCTGTTTATAGGAAAGCTGAGTGCCGAAAAATTGATGCTTTTGAACTGTGGTGTTGGAGAAGACTCTTGAGGGTCCCTTGAACTGCAAGGAGATCCAAGCTGTCCATCCTAAAGGAGATCAGTCCTGGGTATTCATTGGAGGGACTGATGCTGAAGCTGAAACTCCAATACTTTGGCCACCTCATGCGAAGAGTTGACTCATTGGAAAAGACCCTGATGCTGGGAGGGATTGGGGGCAGGAGGAGAAGGGAACGACAGAGGATGAGATGGCTGGATGGCATCACCGACTTGATGGACATGAGTTTGAGTAAACTCTGGGAGTTGGTGATGGACAGGGAGACCTGGCGTGCTGTGATTCATAGGGTTGCAAAGAGTCGGACACGACTGAGTGACTGAACTGAACTGAACTGAACCTGTGTATAACTATCATGGCTGTAAAGTTCACTAGGTGATATGAGGATATAAATAAGTCTTGGGTTGCACAGAATAAGCATTTAGAGCTTTGAAAACAGAAATTTAAAAATTAGTGTTATTCTCAAACTAAAAAGAAATCAATTCTCTCCAATTGTTAGGGAGTGAGAAAATTCTTAACCCCTTTACAAATTATTTTATTGAATTATCTCCCCTCTTCTTGTATGAGAAGCTTTATTTTCTCTAGGCTGGGGAACAGCAGAGGGAAAAGAATGGCTGAGAGCCTCTGTGCATGCAATGGCAAAGAAAGCAGAATACTCATTGGAGATGAAAAAATACAGACAAGCTAAATATTAGTTCTTTTGAGTATAAGTTTTAAACAATTTCTACTTAAGTAAATAAAATCTGAAAACAATGAATTATTTAAACTAAAAGAGCATTGATTTAAATATCTTCAAGTCAATAAACCAAGGAGGTCGTATTTTACTGATTCTGACAGTGTAAGTAATAATAAGTTCTTTTTCCAGGACTATTTTTCAGTTGTCTTTGATGTATCTCTGTTGTCTTAGAAGAAAATAAAAGAGCAGAATAGTGTGGGGGTTTTTTCGGAATTAATTTTGTCAATAACATCTCTTCTCTTTATTACACAATATAAGAACAATTAAGTCATTTTTAAAAAGAAAGTAACTTTGAAGATAGCAATTTTATGTTATTGCCTTTCTTTAAAAAAAAAAAATGAAGGACCTAATAAGGAAATACTTTTTATTACATTTGTTATTGATGCTATAAAATACAATTTTAACAGCCAGGAAATGCAATGCAATTGATCATATGTTAGAAATGCATTAATTTGAGTTACTGTATTTTTCATATGTAATTTGAAATTATGTATAGACATAAAAATGTCTTATTGCATGGTATAAATCTATGCATTACTATTTCATTACATTAAATTAAAACCATGTCTATAAGAGATTTTCCCTAAACTTTCCCTGAATTTTCTGACACAGTTTCCTGGAGGATGCTCTTTTAGATTGAACTGACCATGGTCTATTATTTGGGATAGTTTTCTCCATAGTCCCAGCTCTGGTCTATAGTCTGCTGCTTTTGACCTATTGTTTCTTGAAACAGTCATCGAATGAAAATAATGTCATCCATAAAAATGACCATTTAGTAATAAAAAATAAAGGACTTTACTGAGGACAGAATAATCAAACAAGAGACAGCAGTTTAACAGCCCTTTTTAAAGGCTACTTTGTTTTCAGAAGGAGATGCTGCCTCCCAGATCCATCTCCATCACTCCGTGTGTCAAGAAGTGATGGTGAAGGAATGTGCTCTCAGCCTGTTTGGGTTCCTCTTGCACAGTTAGCTGAGCTCAGAAGAAAAAGGATGCTTCCAGTTAGCAGCATCAGAGCATATTTCTCCAAATTAATGGCATCCCTTTGATTTGTTTGAAGCCATCAGTCCGTTAACAAAATATCCCACTTCTAACCATATACGGGACTCAAATTGCCCAAGTATTTGCCAGGTAAATGTAGTGTGTTTGTGTGTGTGTAACCTTAGGTCTCTGTGATCCTCAAAACTCAAATGTTTTAGTTGTTAATCCTGTCTTAGATAGAATTTCAAGAAACATTTTTCATAATATTGTACTGATCTGCTTTCCTCACCTCTGCTACCCAAAGCATAATTATCTCACTATTTTATATTCTATCTCTACCTATCTGAAACTTTCCTAGAGTTAAATTTGTAAGAGAGTAGAGTTTCTTTGACTTCCAACTAGTAACTGAAGAATGCTTCATATTTTACTGTTTCTTTTTCATGTGATGATGCAGTCTCCTGTTCAGGTTCATAACCTTGGAGGTCATCTTTCATTCTGAACACCCTTTGATTATAAATTTACATCACACAAATCTCCTTCTATCATCTCCAGAACATAGCAAGGCTGTGACCAAAGCTGTCTCAGGAAGATGCCAATTCAATAATTCATACCGTTATTATATCTCGGCTGGTCGCAGTAATTCATCCTAGTTGTAACATCAGTAACTCTCTCGGCCCTGTATTTTAGTAGTGCTGAAGAAATCTCCCATCTATTGCCAGTGCTGTGGCTCTAACATATCTGACCTATTCATCTAATACAATTGAATTATGCATCCAAGTGTCTCCATTTCATTAACAATTTATACAGCTTTTAGCACCTCAATACCTAAATTCTTCAACAAAAGATAATATAATCAATGATTATGGGGATTGAGGGCCATCATAACCTGAAAAGCAGCTTTTTGAAAGCCTAATGTTTCTCTAAAAGAATCCACCTAGAAAATTACAAAGCAAGCAGAAACATAAAGAGGTGTCAAATCAACATTATTAAAGGAAAAATCTAAAAGTGAAACTATAATGGAATGAAGAAGTATTATCTGAAGGTACTTTTGAAAGTTCTGAAGGCTCTTCATTAAGCTAAGAGAGAGAGGGGAGAGGTAGAAAAGTAAGTCTGTTTATTATATCATTTAACAGTTATTTATTAGGCATCAAATATGTGTTAGGTACTTTCTAGAATATAGCAGTAAGCAAAATAGGGAAAGACCATGAAGCATTAATGGAAGTGAGTGAACAAAGAGACAATGACTATGTGGTTGTGTTTTAACAAGGTATGCCTGGGAATGGCAATGCTTTGGCTATAATTTGAGGACCTCACTCTTACTGACTAATCAACCCCTAACAGAATGTTCTCTTATGTTCTTATGAGAGCTCCTATCTACTTATATCAAAGCAGAATGTGGGCAAACAACTGTCTAATTTTATAAAATAAGTTTGGGTTGTCTTGTGTTCATATCTGTTAAAACAGCCAACAAAAGAGAGAACAAAAACACAGGATAGCTTTAAAGTTCAATATTAGTCAATGACAAATTTAAGTTTAAAATACTATAGAGCAATGCAGAAATATATTAGAAAAATAGAGAAAAGTAAAAAAAAAATAATCTATAGGAAGCAAATGAAAACCAATCATCAATTTATTTTCAGTGAAGGATTGTGAAGAACTTTCAAGGAAGACTTAAAATTATATACAAAAAAAAAATTATAAGGCTTTTGACTAACTCACTCTTAGGAACTGATTCAAGGGAAAAATGCAAATTCTTAATGATAAAGTGTAGATAGCTCTTTCAAGAAGTATAGCAATATTAGAATAAAGTGGAATCAAATTAAGCAGTAGGTCTGAGGATGGAATTTTCTAGAATGGGAGACAACTGAGCTTGTATGTTCTCAGTTACAACTAAGTTGCAAGGAGTTAATTTGCAGTGGAGGGAGGAACAAAACAATGAAACAAGTAAATAAGTAACAGAGGGCATTATTCACAACATACAGTCCTAAAGGAATAGTAGAATCATTAGATAAAGTAAGGTTGAACAGTAAATGTTAATGGAAATACAAAATGTGTAGGTAGGTTTGGAAGGAAAAAAGTTAAGAAGAGAACAGTAGGATTGAGCTCTCTCTCTGTCTCTCTTTCTCTTTCTATCAACAAATGGCTTTTATAGCTCAAGAAGGAAATGCACACCCTGTTGAGTGTGTATTTATGTGGATTTACTTAACAATATGGTGGGCTTATAAAGAAGAGATGGTTTGAAGTAAACAGTGTGTATGCAAAATTTCCATATGGAGTTATTTAGTTAACAGAACCAGTGTTGACCCTACCACAAGAAAACACATTTTCAGAAATATTATAATAGCAGTAATGTACTAGCAAGGGTTGTTTCATTATGTCATCCAGCTAAAGTTTAAACAAGGTGTATGTCTTGTGATGAGAAGACAGTTAATGGATATTGCTTTTAGCTATAAGTCCTGTAACTATTTAATATGGTGTTTATGTACAATGAGAGGGATCTAAACTTTAGTTTGAGCTTAAAAATGAATGGTCACTAATTTCTCTCAACCTCATTTTGTCTGCCTCAACTTCTAACCCTGTGCAATACATTCAGGGACATGTCTTTCATTACATAGAAATTTTCCTTTATCTTCCTACTATTCTTATGATTATTTCTACCTCTTCAACCACTCCAAAATATTAACTTTTTTTTTTTTTTAAGCACCATTTCTTATGACCTCTAAGTTGCAGCTTTCATTCCCCCACAGGCATTATCCTAGGGCCAAAAGTCAGCTTAGGTCCACGACTGCTCCCTCTTGCTGCTCACCACTGGCTTCTCTCCTGACTCTCTTTTCTTGGAAGCCTATTTCCAATTATACTGTCTGCATCACCCGTCACCATCACTGACTGACATCCTAATCACACCTACAATATCAACGAAGGTTTTGAAAGCTTTCTGGAACCCATTTCTCCACTTGTCTTTATCCCATGAGGATTCAATATTCACAGTTATGCCCCTTTAAGAACTCTGGGCTCTGAGGTTAATCTCACTTGGATTTCCCATCCCTGTGACGTCAGTTCAAGATGAGGGTCACACTTGGGCTTAGAGTATATTGAGGTCTTCTGTTATCTCTCTCTTCAAGTTCCTCTCATAAACTACATCTATAAGTGTATTCCTAACACCCATGATCATGCTATTACTCAAAAAGCTCTCATGAATATAATTCTATATTAGAAAATATTATTCATACTACTTTGCATGGAGTCAAAGACCCTTTAAAATTTCACTTTATATTTACAGACTTTTGATGTTTTGATACCTTATTTCCTTTAAAATACCCTTTTCTTTAAAATGTGAGCTTTTGCTTCGTGATCTCTGAGTAAACTCTGAAGTTTTCATGCCTCTGTGCTTCAGCTAATTCTGTATTTTCCATCAACACTAAGTTTTTCTTCATTTTTCCCTCTTTTTCTGGCTCAGTTCTTCTGGGCCAAGCTCCAATATCCCACATTTAACTTTCCTATGTCTCTGCTTCTAACATAACCATGCATGTGCTTCATCATAATCTCACAGCTCTTGGCTTATGTTTCTCTCTTTCCTTATTATAGTGAACTTATAAAGTAGGCATGCACTATTGATTCAATGATAAGCTCCCTTGGTCTATGTTTCCATACTTATAAAAAGTGATAGCTAGAATAGATGTCACTTAATATTCCCATTAGCTAAAATATGTTATGATTTACTAGCAGAATATCAAATTTTCATCATCTTTTATATACCAATTACTCCCTCTAAATAGTGGTATGGCACTTGTATTATAATGCTTTACCAGCTTCCTTTGTCTAGTCATTGTTTATTGACAGCTTGCTATATACAAAACACAATATGTGTAATGTGTGTGTGTGCATATAAAATTATGAGCCATAACCTTCAGTGGATTACTACCAATTAAAAGAAATTCTCTGAACTGTCACATTTACCTGGACTTATTGACTTTACATACACTGTCAAATCTTCCTGTAAAGCATACATATGGAGTCCTATAGTAAACTGAAAACTTACTCTTATTGGTTGAGTTGTATATTTCCCAAGACTCAATTGTATTTATCTTCAAATCTGTTCACACCCATTTTATGTTGTATTCTAATTATTTAATTGTATATTATATCAACTGATGAAAGATGCATATAAAAAAAGACAGCTGTTAATTTTAAGAAAAGTAGTTTACTTTGAATGCCTATGATGGACATAACCTAAGGTCATCCTTAATGAGTCATACTCTTGTATAATCTCTCACCTCAAGTGCAGGTAGAAACTGAAATTTGCTTCTAATCTACAGAATATGACAAAGCTGAGGAGAAGTCATTTCTCTGCCTAGGTTATGCTATGTGGCAAAAGTGATGGCATATTTCTCCTATGATTCTATTACATTACAAAAGACTCCATCTTGGCACACTAGAGATAGAGATTCTTACGCTTGCCTTAAAGAAGAAAAGAGCCTTTTTGAAAACAACCTGTGGGGGAAAGCATGTAGCAAAGAACTGGGGGTAGTTTCTACGACCTGAAGGTCACCTTCAGCAAAAAGCCAGTAAGAAGCCAAGATCATCAGTAACAAAGCACAAGGAAGTAACTTTGGCCAAAAACCTGAAGGAACTTCAAAGATGATTCTTTCCTGTTGAACCTTAGATGATAAAATAGGGTGGCTGACACTTCGATGTAAGCTTTGTGGGCCTCTGAGCAGAGACTCCAAGTGTAAGTTATGTCAGGAGTCCTGACCTTTAAAACCTGTAAGATAATAAATGTGTATTGTTTTAATCCTCTCAGTTTGGGGTAATTTGTTATGTAGAAATAGAAAACTAATACAGTGCCATAGAAAGTTTCATTAAAATCAATTTCTTAGTCACAGAAAAGCTACCGCATAATACTGCTCTCCAATTTAGTCAAGGCAGGACAATGATAAATGTTGGAGGAAAAAAATGTAAATTTACACAAGTATATTTCAGATGTTGCTCCATTTTAAAGAATCTCAATCTAGAAATCATAAATAATGCATTAAGAGAGTTTATGCAAGGAAAATAGTGATAAATTATAATCACCAGGTTTATACTCAAATCAGGGTGTGGACAATACCAAAAAATGAGTTATTTTAAGCATCTCTGTTTTAAGTTAGAATAAATAATTTAAAGAGTATATTCTTAGAAAATCATCTTTTAACTCTTTCAATTAGTAAACTCACCACAGTTATTGATTATTTTGGATAAAAGGGTTTTCTCTACAATAACTAGAGAACTCTGGCCTAATGAGTGACGAGGATGAGCATCCTATGTCATCTCTTCCACAGGCATTTTTACAGAGGAAAAAAAAAAAAAAAAAAACTATCGCTGAGACTATAGGGAAGTTTTCAGGAGTGAAGGCATTTGATACGGATAGTGGTCAGGGAAGAACAAATGGGTATGGCTTCAGTAGGTCCTGGCCTTCTCTGGTGACTCAGAAGGTAGAGTCCACTTGCAATGGAGAACTGGGTTCAATCCCTGGGTTGGAAATACTCACTGGAGAAGGGAATGGCAGCCCATCTCAGTATTCTTGCCTGGAGAAGTCAATGGACAAAGGAACCTGGTGGGTCACAGTCCATAAGGTCACAGAGTATCCAAACCGACTGAGTGACTAGCACTTTCAGTAGGTCTAAGAGGGTCCCAACAACAAGCATAACGTGATGTCAAGTGCAGTTGTAGGTAAGAGTGTGAGTTTTAGAAGTGACGAGACTCCAGCCTAAGAGAAAGAAGTCACTACGTGATCACGAAATGACCGAACGTGAGTGGACGCATTCCATTTACTTAGTTTTAATGCTCTGTCCTTCAGTTTGCAGGAAATAGTATGTTCCTTTCAGAAATCACAAAATCATTGAATCCATGATGTTTTTAGGAAAAATCAATTTGGAGCTTTACCTGTAAGTATAGTTAAGACTCAGTTCAATTCCCAAGACGTACAATTTAAATAAAAGAGAATCTCAAGACATTAGGAATGAATTCACTAGTATTATTCCAAGCTGGAAGAAAGAAGAAAGTTTAATGAATCACCCTACCTAGGTGTCCACTGTTAAAGAAAGCTCAGTTAGCCAAGAACTCCATTAAAAAGTATGGTATATAACCTTTGGTTATTATAATTTTTATTGCTGCTATATTATCCTTACACTGAATGCCTATTATCCCAGCTACTGGTTCTCACAGGTATTTGTTAGCAACTTTATCATGTTGCAGTTTATACTTTAGCAGGCCATGATGATATATTACAGTCAGCTAAAGTGTAGAACATTCTTAGATTTATTTTGACACCTAAGGCAACTTTTCATTAGGCTGGTAACAAGCCATACAGATGCCACAGTCCTCGCAAAGGCGTCATTAGGATGTCGAAAAAGTGCTGACATAAATGTGACGTTCTCAAAAACATGTTTAAGAAACTGATAGGGTGAAAGCTCTTAATTTTTTCAGGTAGCAGTAGGAGAGGAATCTATATGCAAATGGCAAAGCAACAGTGCCCATTTCTCTTTACAGAAAAAGTTCCCATTATGCACGTCTAAGGGCTCCACCCTCGCCGACTGACTTTTTTATGAAATTACAGAGAGCACTGGGACATTGTT
Organism: Cervus canadensis; assembly: GCF_019320065.1. Classification (NCBI taxonomy): domain Eukaryota; kingdom Metazoa; phylum Chordata; class Mammalia; order Artiodactyla; family Cervidae; genus Cervus; species Cervus canadensis. The sequence goes on from NC_057408.1 coordinate 32,867,281, forward strand.
TGAGCAACATCAAGTGCCTTCAACAGGCAACAGCTGCTTTGCAATTCTTGGGATGGCCTAATCGTTTCATGGGACACATAAAGGACTCAGGATGAGTTAGGCAGAGGAACTCACTGAAATGTATTATGAAGTAATGAAACATAGAAACAAAAACAAAGCCATGCAACTTATTCTGAATCTATATGTAAATTTATGTGACCATCTATATGACGGAAAAGAAAAGAAAGGTACAATTCCCATGGACCAGACTGCCAACATTAGTTACTAAGGTAAGGAAGTTCCCCGTGTATCTCTGTGCAAGAATTTCCCCTGGAACTTCTGTTGATTTGAAGTGAAGTGGGACCATCAGCCTACTAGATGCATTACTTCAATAAAATAAAGTTTTCACATAATTCAAGTGGGATTATTATAGATATATATGTTTAAAAAATGATATGCCAGACTGAATAAAGTATATCAGAAAACAGACATATCACATAATCTGGTTATTCATTTGTTTATATTATGTATAACAGTATTCATGACTGTTCATTTAAATCCCTCTTTTTTACTATTTAGTAATCACATCTCAATTCTCTGTCTTCAGCTAAACTAATCAAGTCATCCTCTTATGTTATTGATATCTTTTCAAACTTTTTTTTTCTTTTCAAACTTTGAGTCATTGCTTTTTATCTTGATCATTTCTGCTTTCCTGTGTAACAAATCCTTTTTTATAATTTTTTAAAACTTAAGAGTTATGAAAAAACATTCCATTCTTATTTCCACCCTTGTACTCAGCGTTTTTAAATGGCTATATATACAGTTTGAATAATTCTTATTATTTAACACTTATCATTTTATAATATACAAATAGCCTTCAATTGTCTATGCTTATCATGCTAAATATGATGTATCTGACTTAATGGGACATACTTGAATCACTCCAATCTCTGCCCTAAACCCTGTCTAGAATTTCAGCAAAATACTCACTTCTAATTGTTGTTGCTATTAGCATTAGTGATAAGAATTAGCAAATATTACTACTTACTATTGTTTACTTTATTATTCTAATTATCTTGACAGTGATGTGATCTGGTTTTTGTTACACATGTAGACCTGTCCTGAGTGCTATAGATCACATATTATCTCTCAGTGTTTAAATACCAGGATTGCATGCCATTACAAGATCACATATTTGGTATGCTGCATCATATGTTTAACTTGACTGGATAAATCAACACAATAGACTCAAGTAAGTTTAAATGTCTTGTTAGACTCACACACAGCAGGTGGAGTCATTACCTTGTGAATACTTCTCCATCTATTCATCCTTTTTCTTCCATTTCAGATGACTTGAGAATTGACCAGAGAAAGAAGAAGAGGATAATCTGGCACAGAACAAATGAAACACAAATGAAACCTGGGAAATTACACCCAAGAGGTACTGGAAAGATGTGAGAGACATTCAAAAGATACTTCTGCATGCATTTTTCCTTATCATCTAAGCTCAGTTTATCTCCAACATCATGTGAATATCCTGACTACTTGTGTATTTCTGGGTTCCACCATGGATTCTCGCTTTAGTTAAAACTCACAACTACCATTATACTAGCTTCCATGAATTATTTTATTGCACCATAAGTTGCAAAGCTAAGATGTGGTTTGTGGGACATTCTAAATATGTAAAAAATACAAAGAACTTATTTTACACAAAATAACACACTACATATATTCATAATATGCAGTTTTATGAGTAATTTATATACTAGGAAGGCAGTATATTAAAAGGGAAATAAAAGCTCCTGTAGATACTCTCTGATTCTCTAAACATCCTCATTGAGAAAGACATGACCGTGGAAATAATGACTCGTAGATCAGTCTTGATCACTATGAACTGTGACCTTCAATAACTTATTCAAGGGGAATGTCAAAGAGCTGAGTCAAGCAGCTCCTAAACAAACCAGTGCTTACCAAATCAGTTCCTGCCAATGCCTTCATGGGAGTTCTGTTTCTTAAATTTATATATGATAAGTCATTAAAACTAATAAAAAAATAAAAACATTGAAAACAACTATAAAAATGAACCATGTATAAAAATAAAAATTGTTTGTAGGTCTCAGAAAGCTAAAAAAATTCAGTAAAGAATTTTGAGCTCAAAAATCTATGAGAAAGAAAACCAGAGAGATGAGACTTTTAACCAGAAAAAATTGTCCTGACAGAGTTTAATCTGGAATGATATCACCTTAATCTCTGAACAAACTAAAATCATTCATTTGAAATTACTAATTCCCATATACCCATGAGAATTAAATGTAAGTATTTTCTGGTGGAAAATAGTATTTCTGTCACCTCAAGGCACAATGGCTAGTACTCAATCAAAACTGCTCAGAAAAAAGACAGATAAATTACCATAATTTAAATCAAGAGCACAAGACTTTAGAAATAAACATACAGAACATCTGCAATGGAGTTAATTATTATGGGTTGTTAAATAAGTTTAAAATATTCAAAATAAAACAAAATTGTTGCAGAAGAAAAAAAGTTAGAAATCTAAATATATATATATATATGTATATATATATATATATATCTGAAAAATGTAATTTTGCCAGAAAAGTGGTTTATATATGTGCATGCATGTAAATGAAACTTCTGGAAAAAGAAAATTCAATAGGTAAGCTTAATAGCATATTAGATATAGAAGAAAAAGAATTACAGGATTGATCATCAGAAAATATTAAAGCAAAAAAAAAAAAAGAAAAGAAAATATTAAAGTCCAAGAAAACAAATAGAAAATTTAAAAGATCATAAGAAGCTTGTGGAAATCTGGTGAAACAATTTCACATATAATTGGAGTTCCATATAAAGGAGGAGAGAGAATTCCACAGACATCATTGCTTTCAAGACATCATTCCTGATTCAAGAAATGTTAAAATTTTCAAGCAATAAATACTAGATTAAAAAAAAAAAAAAACTATAGAATGTTACTGTATCAGACAACCAAAGGCAAAGAGAAAAATCTTGAAAACAACCAGAAGAAAAATAAATCCATTACCTTCAAAGATCAATAATAAGACATACAGCTGAATTTAAAGAAGAAATGATGACAAAAGCTAAAGGAAAATAATTGACAAGCTAGAATTTCATATGAGGCAAAAATATCTACAAGTATGTCTTGTGAATAGAACTGCAATAAAGATATGCTAAAGGAATTTCTTCAGGCAGAAAGAAAATGATCTAATATGGAACCTGAAAATGCAAAAATGATAGAAGTTATCTAAAAAGTAAACCTTATGGTAAATCTAAATTAATGTTGATAGCTTAACTCAAGGATGAGCACATGATATTCTATAATGGGTCAGATAGTAAATATTTTAGGTTTTGAAGGCTACATATGTCCTCTGTTTCAGATTTCTCATCCTTCAGTTCAGTTCAGTTCAGTCGCTCAGTCATGACCAACTTTTTGTGACCCCATGAACTGCAGCACGCCAGGCCTCCCTGTCCATCACCAACTCCTGGAGTTCACCCAAATCCATGTCCATTGAATTGGTGATGCCATCCGACCATCTCATCCTCTGTCGTCCCCTTCTCTTCCTGCCCTCAATCTTTCCCAGCATCGGGGTCTTTTCAAATGAGTCAGCTCTTCGCATAAGGTGGTCAAAGTATTGGAGTTTCAGTTTCAAAATCATTCCTACCAATGAACACCCAGGACTGATCTCCCTTAGGATGGACTATATATTCTTAGCTCCCAGGCCATAAATAAACAGACTAGGGGCTAGATTTACTGAATCCTTATTTAAAGTAACAACAATAAATTAGCATGGGTTGCCATGCCCTTCTCTAGGGGATCTTCCCAACTCAGGGATCAAACCCAGGTCTCTTATGTCTCCTGCATTGGCAGGTGGGTTCTTTACCACTAGTGCCACACAGCACAGCCTTGACTATGCAGACCTTTGTTGGCAGAGTGATATCTCTGCTTTTCGATACGCTGTCTAGATTGTCATAGCTTTGCTGTTAAAAAGCAGTCTTCTGATATCATGCCTGCAGTCATGATCTGCAGTGAATTTGGAGCCCAAGTAGAAGAAATCTTCCTCTGCTTCCACTTTTTCCTCTTCTATTTGCCTTGAAGTAATGGAATCAAGATTTCCGGGAGAAATATCAATAACCTCAGATATGCAGACGACACCACCCTTATGGCAGAGAGTGAAGAGGAACTAAAAAGCCTCTTGATGAAAGTGAAGGAGGAGAGTGAAAAAGTTGGCTTAGAGCTCAACATTCAGAAAACTAAGATCATAGCATGTGGTCCCATCACTTCATGGGAAATAGATGGGGAAACAGTGGAAGCAGTGTCAGACTTTAGTTTTTTGGGCTCCAAAATCACTGCAGATGGTGATTGCAGCAATGAAGTTAAAAGACACTTACTCCTTGGGAGGAAAGTTATGACCAACCTAGACAGCATCTTAAAAAGCAGAGACATTGCTTTGACAACAAAGGTCCGTCTAGTCAAGGCTATGGTTTTTCCAATGGTTATGTATGGATGTGAGAGTTGGACTGTGAAGAAAGTTGAGCACCGAAAAATTGATGCTTTTGAACTATGGTGTTGCAGAAGACTCTTGAGAGTCCCTTGGACTTCAAGGAGATCCAACGAGTCCATCCTAAAGGAGACCAGTCCTGGGTGTTCATTGGAAGGACTGATGCTGAAGCTGAAACTCCAATACTTTGGCCACCTCATGTGAAGAGTTGACTCATTGGAAAAAACCCTGATGCTAGGCGGCATTGGGGGCAGGAGGAGAAGGGGCCGACAGAGGATGAGATGGTTGGATGGCATCACTGACTCGATGGACATGGGTTTGGGTAGACTCTGGGAGTTGGTGATGGATAGAGAGGCCTGGCGTGCTGCTGTTCATGAGGTCACAAACAGTCGGACACGACTGAGTGACTGAACTGAACTGAATGGACTTAATTTCATGATGTCAGTTGTTTTGTTTGTTTGTGTTCTTTTTTTGACATTTAGCTTTAAACCAGATTTTTCATCTTCTCCTTCACCTTAATTAAGAGGTTCTTTAATTTCTCTTCGCTTTCTACCATTAGTGTAGTATCATACACATATCTGAGGCTATATATTTCTCCCACCCATCTTGATTCCAGCTTGTAAGTCATCCAGCCCAGTATTTCTCATGATGTGCTTAATGCATATGTTAAGTAAACAGGGTGACCACAGACAATCCTATTGTACTCCTTTCTCAGTCCTGAACCCATCAGTTATTCCATACAGGGTTCTAACTGATGCTTCTTGACCCGCATACAAGTTTCTCAGGAGACATGTAAGATGGTCTTGTATTCCCATCTCTTTAAGAGCATTCCACAGTTTGTTATGATCCACACAGTAAAAGGCTTTAGTGTAGTAAATGAAACAGAGGTAGATGTTTTTCTGTGATTCCCTTGCTTTCTCCATGATCCAGTGCATGTTGGCAATTTGAATACTATTCAGCCATAAAAAGAATGAAATAATGCCGTTTGCAGCAACATGCAACATGAATGCACCTAAAGTTCATCTCATTAAGTGAAGTAAGGTAGACAGAAAAAGACAAATATATGATACCACTTGTGTGTGAAATTCAATAAAATATTAAACTGTAGTAACTTATTTACAAAACAGAAATTGGCTTACAGACACAAAAAATACACTTATGGTTACTAAAGGAGATAGTGAAAGGGGATTAATTGTATGTAAAACAGATAAATAAGAACTTAATGTGTACCACAGGAAACTATAGTCAATACTGTAATAAAAAAAAAAAACTCTGAAATTGTTTATATATAAAAATGAATAACTTTGTTGTATGCCTTTAACATGACATTGGAAAATTGACTATACTTTGATAAAAGTAGTTATTAAAAGTAGTTATTCTTTATCTTTTTTTAATTGCCATAGTGTCTATTTGTTTATATTTTGTCTCTGTCTTATTTTTTCAAGTTTTTTTAAAAATAAATTTTAATCAGTGTATAGTTGATTTACAATGCTGTATTATTTTCTGATGTATAGCAAAGTAATCAAGTTACCCATTACACATATCCACTCTTTTTTTTGGTTCTATTCCCATATAGGCCATTACAGAGAATCGAATAGAGTTCCCTGTTGCTATATTGTATGCTCTTATTAGCTAGCTATTTTATATTTAATAGTATATATATGGCAGTGCCAATCTCTCAATTTAGTCTTTCTGTTATTTCACCCTTGTGAGCTATAGTTTGTTTTCTACATCTGTGATTCTATTTCTGTTTTGTAAATAAGTTCATTTCTACCATTTTTTTAGATTCCCCATTTTCACATACAAGCAATATCATATGATATTTGTTTTTCCCTGTTTGACTTACTTCACTTGGCATGACACTCTCTAGGCAGTTGATCAAATGGCATAATTTCATTCATTTTGAATGGCTGAATAATATTCCATTGTATATATACATCGCATCTTCTTTATTCATTCCTCTATCAGTGGGCATTTAGGTTGCTTCCATGCCCTGGCTACTGTAAACAGTGTGGAAATGAATATCAGGGCACATGAATTTTTTAAATGTGTGTCCAGGAGCGGGATTTTTTAATTATATGGTAGTTCTGTTTTTAGCTTGTTAAGGAACTTCCATACTGTTCTCCAGAGTGCCTGCATCAATTTACATTCCCATCAATGATGTAGGAGGGTTCCTTAAAAAATTAGGTATTCTTGATTGAGGATTGTAAATAGTTGTAGAGAAGGATACCACTGTTACAGAGTTAAGATCTGACCTCAAACAGACTTTCAGATCTTTGTTAAATCTTTAATTTTCCTCAGCAACTCCTTCCTCTCTTGTTCTCTTCAGCAAATATCTAGAGCTCCGAATAGTCTCTCTATATCTACTATTCAAAGATATAAGAAGATATAAGAAAAAATGTATATATCTTATATATCTGATATAAGAAAACCTGTATATTGACTAGGTCATCCCAGGTGGCACAGTGGTAAAGAATCCACCTGCCAATGCAGGAGACACAAAGATGTGGGTTTGATCCCTGGGTCGGGAAGATCCCCTGTAGTGGGAAATGGCAACTCACTTCAGTATTCTTACCTGGACCATCCCATGGACACAGTAGCCTGTCGGTCAACAATTCACAGTTTTTCAGAGTTGGACATGAGTGAGTGACTGAGCACACACATATACCTATTATTCAACCTCTACTTTTCTCTTTCAATAATGGTTTCTTGAAACACAGAAAGAAAATCAAGCTCATAGAGTATGAACTACCCAGGTTCTGGTTCTTACACTTGCTTCCTAAAGCTTTTATTTATTTATTTACTTTATTTATTTATTTATTTTCCTTTCCAGGTCTAACTTCCCCATCAGTGCTCCAGAGAGCTATCAATTTCTTGCAGGCCTTTGTTTCAGCAATTTTTAATCCTTTTCATTGTCAGTTGGTTCTTTTCCAATGCTTCTTTACTTTCAGGCTGCAAATCCATCTAAAACTCCCTCTTTTTGCAAATAACCTCCCACAAAACTGTGTGCCTTTCAGTCTTTTGATCTCACGTCACTGATATGTATAATCATTGCTTTTTCAGATTATACAGGTTCACTGTAGAATATTTGAAAGTTTCAGAAATGTATAATTAAATAAAATTCCTCCAGAAGTGATTTTAGTTAAGCCTTTAACATATCGGTGTATTCTTTCTTGTATTTTATTCTGTGTATGGGTTGTTTTACTTTTAATACAATTTTGTGGCTCAGATAGTAAAGAATCTGCCTGCAGTGTGGGAGACCCAGGTTCAATCCCTGGGCTGGCAAGATTCTTTGGAGAAAGAAATGGCAATCCACTCCAGTATTCTTGCCTAAAGACTTCCATGGACAATGGAGCCTGGTGGGCTATAGTTTGTGAAGCCTCAAAGACTCAGACACAACTGAGTGACTACACTTTAACTTTCAAGTTAATTTTACTGTAGCTTAAATTCTATTGTTTTCACCTTATTATATCAAGAATGTTATCTTTGTTATCACATATTTCTTGAAAAATAATTTAATGGCAATATGTTAGTCCATTTATTGCTGCAGCATATCTTTATTTTTCCTACACTTGTGGCATTAACAAATATGTTACATTTGTCAGTTTAGTGAACAAATAAACATATGTTTGTTAAAAATAAGTAGGTTCTATTTATGGTCTTTATTTCTCATGTAAAATCAAGTTAATATTTAGTATGTCATTTCTACTTGAATCCCATTAACGTTGCTAATAAAACAAGTCTGAAAGAAAACTCTCAATCTTTATTTATTTAAAAATATCTTAATTTCTTCTTTATTTTTGAAGAATAGTTGTGCTAGGTATGGAGCTTTTGGTGAAGTCTTTCTTTTAGGAATTTGAATATGCCATACCACTGTATTCTGCCTCTGTGGTTTCTGAGAAGAAAGAAGTTATTCTATTGAGGATATCTTGTACATCATGAATTATTTTTCTCTTACTACTTTCAAGATTCTCTTTGTTTTTCCATTTTTTCATTATATGGCCTAGCTATAAATATCTTTGTGCTTCTCCTTTCATTTGTTGAGTATCTTGAGTGTGTAAATGAATTTTTTTATCAAAAATAATTTTCATCAAGTTTTTGTCAATTATTTGTGGTTTAAATGGTCTATTGAAGCACTCAGAACCAGAAAACATTGAACAAATGCTCCTAGAAGAAATATAGGATTAGGTATCTGAGAGCCTCTGGTTACATCATTTTATTAACTGATTAATACATAGCCTTGTTCTATATGTATTGCTATTTAAATACATACAACTATATACATATATATGCATGTGTGTGTGCATATATATATAATTATTATATACATGGTTTATTGCATTGAACTCTTTATATATATATATATACACACATATGATTTTATATACACACGAATGATTTAGTGCATTGAACTCACTCCCAGAAACACTGTAACTAATGCCTGAACAGAACTTAACACACATCTGTAAGGCACCTCTAAGGAAAATTGCATTTAAGAACACTAGTCACTCTTAACCTCTAGACCTAGCAGCCCTTATAAAGAGTAAAACCATCAACACAAAGTACAAAAGTGTGAAAGAAGAGGTAGCAAATCGAATGCAAAACACATCTGTTTACTGTACAAGAGGTGAAACAAGAAATAATAATATCATCATTTTATCTGGGAATATTTGTGTTGTTGACTAATTTTTTTTTCCACTCTGCATGCTCATAAATGGTCATTAAATTACCACAACCATTTATTGCAGGGTTACAAATCAGTTTTAGTGAGTAGATGGATTTGTAAATGTGGATTCTGTGAATAATGAGGATTAACTATACACACGTATACACACATTCATAGAAATATCTCAAACAATAAGTAATATTAGAAGAGTTAATAAGTACATAGTTGATTTTTAAAAAATCAATTGTTTTTGTAAATAACACCAAACAGCAATTAGAAAATATTTTATTTTTTTCTTGTAAATCTTTATTTTTTTTTCCATTTATTTTTATTAGTTGGAGGCTAATTACTTTACAATATTGTAGTGGTTCTTGCGACATGAATCAGCCATGGATTTACATGTGTTCCCCATCCTGAACCCCCTCCCACCTCCCTCCCCATCCCATCCCTCTGGGTCATCACAGTGCACCAGCCCTGAGTTTTAAAATCATGCTATTTTCAAGAGCCTCAATAGTATATCAGATACATATAAGGAAACCTAATGAAATACATGAAAGACTTTTTCAGAAACAATGTAAAATGTTAATTATATTAATAAATTGGAAAACTCTATACTTTTAAGTTAATTATTCATAAATTGGAGGATAGATTCTATGCAATTATGCCATTATGTGGAAAACTTGGAAAACTCAGCAAATTTGGAAAACTCAGCAGTGGCCACTGTGCTGAAAAATGTCAGTTTTTACTCCAATGCCAAAGAAAGTAGATGTCAAAGAATGTTCAGACTATCACACAATTGCACTCATATCACATGCAAGCAAAATAATGCACAAAGTTCTCCAAGTGAGGCTCCAATAGTATGTGAACCGAGAACTTCCAGATGTTCAAAGCTGGCTTTAGAAAAGGCAGAGGAACCAGAGATCAAATTGCCAACATCTGTCAGATCATAGAAAAAGCAAGAGAGTTCCAGAAAAATATCTACTTCTGCTTTGCTGACTACACCAAAACCTTTTACTGTGTGGATCACAACAAACTGTAGAAAATTCTTCAAGAGATGGGAATACCAGACCACCTGACCTGCCTCCTGAGAAATGTGTATGCAAGTCAAGAAGCAACAGTTAGAACTGGACATGGAACAACAGACTGGTTCCAAATCAGGAAAGGGGTACGTCAAGGCTGTATATTGTTACCCTGCTTATTTAACTTATATGCAGAGTACATCATGTGAAATGCTGGGCTGGAGGAAGAACAAGCTGGACTCAAGATTGCCGGGGGAAATATCAATAACTTCAGATATGGAGATGACACCACCCTTATGGCAGAAAGTGAAGAAGAACTAAAAAGCCTCTTGATGAAAATGAAAGACGGGAGTGAAAACACTGGCTTAAACCTCAACATTCAAAAAACAAAGATCATGGTTGAGCAAAAGTAAAACCATGCATGACAAGGAATGCCTCTTCAGGATCAGTGCAGCTCTGAAGCCTCAAAGCAGGAACGAACAGAGGTATCAATTAAACATAGTGCCTTAGAACCTCCTTCAGGTGCTATGGACCTGTGCTGGTCTAAGTGGAGCTTACATCTCTCAACAATGGCAATAGGGCTTGCCTCCTGGCCGTTCATCACAGGAGAAGAAATGCAAAAGAAATTCACTTCTCACTCTCCTGGGCAGGGGAAAGAGGTCTTCATCCCTATTTTCCAGGCAAAATATGAGTCTACCATTTGGTTTTGTGTTTCAGTGATGATAATTATTATTTTTTTCGATCCTACAAACCATAATCAAATAGCTTTATGTTAAGTTTTTTGGTCATCAAATGTTGACAGTGACTCCCTGAACATATTTAATTCTTCCAACTAGTTATCAAATGATCATTCTTGGCCCCTGTCTACCTTTATTTCAAAAGTGCTGTGTTAAAAAAAAAAAAAAAAGTGCTGTGTTAAGGGGCAAACATTGGAGTCCTCAATTCTGACTGAAATTCAGGCTATCTGGAAGTGTTTATTGGAGTTTCAGAAGCAATAATTAGGTATCAACAATGAAGATTCTTGCTAAGACATTTTATTCCCATGAGAATTTTGCTATATGTTTTAAAGGGAAGAAAACAGGCAAGAGGAGGCAGAAACCCAAACTCCTGGTGTAACAGTTAATAGAGTCCCAGTCCAGACACATTTGTGGTCATTTTGGTACAATCAGCCATTAGAGAACTGTTCAGTTCCAAAATTCTGTGTTGTTTAACCAGTGAAACTTTCCAAGCTATCTTGGAATCTAACATGATTATCAGAATGTTGCATCACTGGCAAAAAATGGAAACAAATATATTTGGATAACTTGTAGTAATATTTTTCTTCGTTGAGTTGAGCTCAATAAGTTCTTCTTATTAAATTAACTGTGTTTTCAATAATCAAAACATTTGTCCTTTCAAGGTCAGTTGTGACACAAAAACCTTGATTACAATTTTCATCAGTCTGACCCAAGTTTTCTTGACTCGATTGAGGAGAGAGATTATTAAGTCCTCAAAAATGTTATTTAAAATACTATTCTTTCGGGTAAACATGTAGGTTGTTTTTAGATATGATTGTATTCAATCATTTGGGGGATATTTTATTGATTTTTCACTCACTTCAAAGATTTCTCCTTTTCTCTGATTTTGTATTTACTTTCCCATAGTGGAATGCATTTCTAAGATCTCTGACTCCCTCTGTACCAAATAAACATATATGCAAAACAAACAGAAAAAAAAAAAGATCTGTTCTATTTTACCACTGAAGAATTCAGAGATGTTCATTTATCCCCTAATAAGAGGTTAGCTGTTATTTGATGGACCTTCTTCTAAGATTGATACATTCTTTTTTAATCTTCTATAATGAGAGCTACAGAGATGAACTTAATTCTGCTAAAATGACAGAATCTGAGGAAACTCTTAAGTCTCAGAATGAACATATATGGCATTTCACATGGAAATTTTGCTTTTCTATTAAACAAAATAGCAGACTTTCAGCATACTTTGACTCAGAATACAGTTTTGACTCAGGTTTTGTTGGTGACTCAGATGGTAAAGAATCTGCCTTCAATGCAGGAGACCCAGGTTCATTCCCTGGGTCAGAAAGATCCCCTGGAGAAGGGAATGGTTATCCACTCCAATATTTCTTGCCTGGAAAATTCTATGGACAGAGGAGCTTGGAGGGCTACAGTCTATGGAGATGCAATGAGTCCGGACACGGCTGAATGACTAATATTTTCACTTTCACTTTTCACTTTTTCTCATATATGGAAGGATTAGTCTTTTTGCCTAACATCTGAAGCAATAAAGTAGTGATGTCAAAGAAGAAGAAGAAATATTGGAAAATGAGGGAGGAAATGTCTCAAAGAGATTATTTAATTTTTAACAGCAACAATAATTCTTTTCAAAATTGCCTAGCTAAATACCTTATTTAAATAAAATTTTTTTATCGACAAAAGCTTCTGATTCTTAAAGAATGCATGATGTATAACATTCCTGGTGGAAAAAATAAACTCATTTGGGAAGAATTACAAATAAAGAAAAGAAAACTCTCCATTCAACTTATTAAAAGGTTACATGATACTTCAAAAATAATGTAATTTACTACTGTTATGTATTCCTGAATCCCCCACCTCAAATTTGTAATAACAAGTTTTTCATATGATCTGCAAAGGGGTATGGCAGTTACTCTTAAATTTTTTAATTGGAGGAGTCCACTAAAATTTTCAATCCACAATAACAGAAACTGCAAACCAATACGTCTCCATTTCTTCAAGCATCTATTACAGCATCTGATCTGCTGCTCTGCTCAGATACTCAGTCATGTCTGACTCTTTGTGTCCCCGTGGACTGTAACCCACCAAATTCCCTTGGTATATAGTAGTTATTATTATATGACTTAAAATTAAATACATATTAATAGACTGGTTGAATTTAACTGAAATGTTTTTTAATTGCTAGAATATTTTAATACAGGATCAAAGACTCACCATTGACTGAAGTAAATTTCTTGATGTGACATATTTTCAGGTCAAATTTGTATACGTCTGAAAATACCTTTTGATTCCTAATAAAATAATGACTGTCATCAATTATTCCTAGGAAAACTAAGATCCAAAACATCCAAAGTAGTTGTCTAGTTATGTGAAAAAATCTTTTCTTCACTGAAAAGCTTCATAGTTCTTTCTTTGTTTTCTGATTTGTTTTTAACCATGTTTTTTGAAGCGTGTCTTCTACTTCAAGAAAGGAAACATCATTTATCACTATGGAAACTCTCTCTTTCTCTTGAAATCCTCTCTAATACACAAATCACATTTTTTGGATATCATGTTGAATAGGTAATTGAGAGTATAAATTGAAAATTTGTTCTCTGGAGAAAATATGTTATCCTGGAGAATATCTCCAAGGTTTCCTTGGGTATTTGGATTTTGTGACAAAATTTTGTTGGACATAAACATTTTAGCCTATTTTATTCTTAGGTTGATTACCTTTAAAACGTAATACAATAAGTAAGCTTATGATAAATGTATTACTACTATGTGTATTCTGATCATTTATGAATTTGGTTCTTGGTTATCTACATATATACTAAATGTGTGTAAAATGAAAAATTATACTTTCAAATTTGTGTGTAGTATTAAAAGTTGAAAATGATATCTTTTCTAACAATATTGTAATTTTATGTTTTGTTAGGAATTTTCATCCAATATTGACTGAAAAGATCAATAGACTATCTCAGCATGCTATGCTGTACATTTATTTACTGTTGCCACTGATGCAATAAAATTATATTAGAGTACTTCATCAGCCCATACTATCCTGTATTAATTTACTTACAATGTCATTCCCAATAATATCTGATTGGTCCCATGAAAATTGTGAAGACAATTCCTTTAACAAATAAAAGAGTTGGTAGTCAGCAGGAAATGAGGAGGAATACGAGCTTATGCAATATATAGCAGAAGCATGTGTTCAACCACATTCTTCCAACCACCTTTCATCCTGTTTCATTTCTTGTATTTTGTACTCAGTGTCACTGGTACCCAGGTTCCTGAAATCTTCAATAAAAATACAACCATTATCATCATCAGTATAGATTACAATGAAAACGTTGCAGAGTGTTATTGGAAAGACTTCTTAAAATACAATGAAATCCTTGGAAATCCCAACTGGAGCCCAGTGCTTCCTCTTGTGTGTGTAGCAGTTTATTGGTATAGAAGAGTTGAAAATATATTGGGGCAGATGTATTCATTACTTCATGTGTTGGACCACTAATTCAATAAATATTTATCTGATATCTTTTATTTACCTTAGAGTGTGGTTGGTCTTGGGGATAAATGTGATCTTTTGACTGGAAAAATGGCATTTATCAGTTATAGTACAATAGCAGTAGATAGTGAACTTAGCAGAGGCGAATGCATCTTCATCCGCCTAAGAAGGTCAGTAAAGATGGTGATGTTTGGGTAAGTGTTGCAGAAAGGGAAGGCTGTCTCTGGAGAAGGCAATGGCACCCCACTCCAGTACTCTTGCCTGGAAAATCCTATGGATGGAGGAACCTGGTAGGCTACAGTCTCTGGGGTCGCTGCGAGTCGGACACTACTGAGTGGCTTGCTTTCACTTTTCACTTTCATGCATTGGAGAAGGAAATGGCAACCCACTCCAGTGTTCTTGCCTGGAGAATCCCAGGGACGGGGGAGCCTGGTGGGCTGCTGTCTATGGGGTCGCACAGAGTCGGACACGACAGAAGTGACTCAGCAGTAGCAGCAGCAAGGCTGTCTCAGAAGGAAACGTTGGTTAAGTAGACTCCAGGGAGAGCCAACTGCTAAATACAAAGATCACATAGTTAAGTGAGAGAGAGAGACTCAATAGAAACTCGAGTACTTAAGTATTGGGTATTGTTAGAATCTGGCACTTGGTAGGTGTTCAGTAAACTACCCCATCCTTGTTTTTATGGGCGTGGTTCAGGGGTGGAAAGCGAGAGAAGATCGTGAGCAGATTCAGTGACAGTGCTTTTGTCGATGTGATTGTCTCCCGTTTAGAAAACTGGATTAAATTATTTCTTTCTATTTAATACTAAGGTTAGGCGAATTGAAAAAAAAAAAAAAATTAACCAACTTGAGTTTAGTTTCTACAAAGTAATGTATAGACTTCGATTCATAGTCATCCTCTTCTGTCCCCTTCCGTCCCGCCTCCCCTTCTTCCCTTTTGGTTCTCTTTCCCGCTCCCTCTTCTCACCTTTCCTCTCTCTCTTCCTTTCTTCTTCTTTTTCTTTTCTTTTTTTTTCTTTTTTTAATTATGTGAATATAACTCAAATCTGAGACTCTTGTCTTTGACTTCACATGTGTAGAAAGAACTCAAATGCATTTATGAAATCCTAAATCAACGCTTTAGAGCAGAACCGAACAGGCTCATTATCCCAACAAATATCCAAAATATTTCTTCCTTTGGTTTTTATCTAATATCTTCAATTCTACTATAGAGTTCTAAGTTCCCAAATATTACTCTCTGACTGCACTGTGGTCTTATCTCAAATCTCTTTTACCACCACCAATTCTAGCCATGTAATCGTTTGCCTCTTGAGCCCTCTTTTGCTTCCTGTCACTGTCCTACAAACCTCCTGTGTGCTATATCCATTGTTTCCCCTGCCTCTGGTTCAATTCCCACCCAGGCCAGCCTTGGTACCAGAGTCCATTATTTTGATTATTTTCTTGCCAACCACCGACACACACTTGATCTCTCTCATCTTTCCATCATGCCAACTTTGTAAAACTTTATTCCTAATTAACATGGTCTTTCCTGACATTTTTCTTGGGCTTTTATAGTGCCAGGAGAAAAATGCACACCTGTTATGATTGATCTCATTATAAATTCAATATCTTCAATATAAGCTAGAATCCAGTAAGTTTCAGATTTGGTAAAACTCTTCAAATCATTTTCTCTCACCTTTCTCCTTCCTCTTCCTTTTCTTCTTTACAAAAATAAAAAATAAAATAAAAAATATAGATTTTATTACCTATGTTGAAAATGGAAACCCTGGAAGTTAAAAATGAACAAACTTGCCTGTGAGCTTTTTATATCTAATAGGAAAAAAAGATGCTTGACCTTCTTTTCTATATTGTTCTGCTCTGCTTTCTCCAAATGTATCTTTAGAACTCAACTGCTATCCAGCAAATTCTCTTCCTCACAGTTTCACTTGGGAAGATCCAAGCCTTGAAGCATTGTATCATGGAGCACTTTTTTTTCCTTTCTATGACTGTTGCATATTAGGTAGAATTCTTTACTGAGCAATAATTCAACTTGCTTGCACTGACCATGCAACTTTAATTTTCTTGGCTGCTGAGATAGTTAGCTCTTTCAGGCTAAACCTCGGAATTTACTTCCAAGACAAGGATAATCTGAGAATTTCTAGACTCAACTTTTGATGAGGCTTCAAAATCATTGAATTTGAATTAAATTTAAACTCTTCTGACTGAGCACTCAGGAAAGAGGCTGAAGTCTTTAAGAAAACTCAACAATAGAGAGAGGAAAGAGTCGCTCTAGAAATTTTAATGTGTTGCCACCTTCAAGCAACACTGCTCTGGTAAGTTGAATTCCTCATTTCTTTCCCAGCAATTCTTTGCTGATAATCACCTACAGTCTCCTCAATTTGCAAAACCCTCTGGAATCCTTGCTCTTGTATTTGCTATATATGTCTTTCCCTGAACTGTTCTTTTCCATTTTCTCTCGTCTGAGCCTTTCCTCTCAGATAGTTCTCTTTTTGTGGAGAAGGGAATGGCAACCCACTCTAGTATTCTTGCCTGGAGAATCCCATGGACAGGCTACAGTTTATGGGGTTGCAGGGTGGACATGACCAAGTGACTAAGCCACACCACAAGTCTCTTTTTATATATGTTAACAATCACTTCTTTCTCTGCACTTATATTTTCATTTCAAATGTACTAATGTATCTAAATTTAATATGTTTTATGTTTAAAAACCTTTTGTTGATCATTCTTGCATGCTTCTCTGAAAATATTAAATAAATAACAGTATTTTAATATAAAAAATAATTTTATATGATTATAGGTTCTAACTATCATTTTTTTCTGGATTGAGTTATCATTATGATTATCCATAGTATACAACTGACCAAATGATATAATTATTGTGCTACATTTTGAGAAATAATTGTTTTACAAAAATTATTAGAACTAATCTCTTAATGACATAAAGGGCACTTATTTATAAGCTTTTAAATTCATGTATCTAGCTATAAATATTATTTCTAGAACAAGACAGAATTCACCAACTCTTTCTAGTTTTAGTTTTTAAAGACTAAACATCTTGTTCAGTAAATATATAGAGGGGGATAGAATACTCTTGTCAAATGGTTTTCAATTCTTTGACTCCTTGCTGAGTTATAAGGTAAAAAGAAAGAAATCACATAGTGATTTTGCATTAAAATTTATTTTAATATTTTATATGCCATCAATTTGATCAGTTGTCCCTTAATTTTTTTGAAAGCAAACATTAGAAACATCTGGTTCATAGGAGGATTTTTTTTTTTTTTCTTTTTTTAGTTACCAAAGTCTTTCCTTCTCAGGCCCCAATTCACCACTTTGAATTGTTCTTTTATTTGATGTCTCAATGTAGGTTCTGATAACTGCAGGTGATAAACCATAAGCTTTTCTTTTTCAAAGATAATGGCCATTTGAGAGGGTAGGCAGAAAAGGAAAATCTGGCAGGAAAATCAGCTTCAGAACAGATGACATCTGAACTGTTCAGGTTCTGAAAGTTGATGTCTCAAACACTCCCTAAAACTTCATACCTTTAGAAAAAATATCATCCTTGAGAATTTTGATAGAAAAGACATATATTTTAGTCTGCCTCCATAATTAATGTCTTTTTTAATCCAACAGCATAATCATCTTTGTGTTTTCACTAAAAAGTACATTCCTTAAGGGCAAAGCTTGTGTTTTTTACCTACCTTCACTTTGCAAAGCAGGGCACATAGGAAGTATATAACTAATGCTTTTAAGAATGGATGTAATAAAATGATGAATACAAAAGTTATCAAAAAAATCTAACCCATTTTGGTTCCTTCGTGCTTTGGGCCTGCCTTATGTTAAAAAAAAAAAAAACCCTTGGATAAAAGAACTTATGAATTATCTACCTTCATTATAAATTAGCTACTACTTCACTTGCTGAGAACAACAAATGGATTGAAACAAAAAGAAGAAAGACAGGAGGACCCAGTATAGGGAAAAGATTACAAAGAGAAAAAGGAAAGACAAATAATGCAGAGTTCATAATTGGAGATAAAACATACCTGGTATTTGGAAATAAAATGGCTAAAGGTTTCCTAGTATCCTAGGGAAACTGAATCAAGAAAAAACAGAAAATTTTGAATTCAGTAGTTTTTGAGGTGCAGCAGAAAGATAGGAAATTCCAATTAAAGGATAAAAAATGATACTTATGCACAAATTGAAGGCAGCTTCATATCTGAAATTGCAAATTCACTGCAATAAAACCCATCCCTTTCCCTGCCAGAGTTTATTCTTTTCAAGGTGAGCATATTCTTTTATAGCTCCAAGGCTGATCTCTTGGGCTGATAAGGTCTTGGTTGTATTTCCATTGCAGTAGAATCAAGTAGAGGACCTTGTAAAATTAACGTTCCTCTGCTGCTCTGAAGATAAGTACTTGGCTGACCCCAGAAGTGCAGAGCTGACTATTAAGTTCACCTTCTTTCCATACCCCTGTGTTGAAAAAAGGCTGAAATGGTGAATAATTCATCTGGCAGTGATAAGCAATGTGGCCTTGTTGGTAAGGGCTTTGTGATGTTATCACCATCCTTTCTCTGAGTGGAAGCCTATCAAAAGGTTTTGCTTTATGTCTATTTCACTTAGGAAGCAAACAAAAGAAATTAATGAAGGTCAAAGTGCAAAGGTTCAACTGGAATAATTTCAGTCATTTTTTGCAGTCTGATATTATTACATTTGGGGTATTGATTATACTAAAAATGCTGGTTTCTCAGTATGGAATGTAATGAGTCAGTTTAAATGTTAGGTTTTATTATGGACCAGGGAAGCCACCATCCATGTCTTTACACTGATTGCCAGTGTACTTGAAATGTTGAAATTTCAGTTACCCAAACTTCTTCAATCCACCTTCATAGGAGTCTCTTCTTTCTCTTTCAAGAATATATGTGCCCTTATACTCATCACTAAAAAGCTTTTGTAATTTATCAGAAACTTAAAAACCATAACTAATCAGAAACATTGGCCCTGAGCACAGGACTTGATCAACTACTTCAACCAGTATATTTGAACCAAGAAGAGTCAGGGAAGAGTAGATAAACCCAAGGGAGTTAATTTGATTATCAATACAATAAATCTAGGGTAGACTTAGAATCCTAAATCTAGGACTAGGTTATATTTCAAAGAACATTTACATTTAATTGGAATCAAAGTCATAAGTTAAACTAAGAAGATAATTCTAATATTTAAATGTCTGCATCTAAATAGGAACATTATTTGTGTTTCAGAGCATTTTATAGTATACATAAAAATAACCAATATATTTTATTGTCAGTTCATAAAGCTGGCCTTCCTGGCATCATTCATTCATTCATATAACATATTTCTTTTGAGATCAGTGTGTACAAAGCACCATGCTGATGCTATGAGAATAGATATAACTAACATAATAGGTATAAATAAGGGCTTCCTTTCTATAGGCCAGGGAGATAAGTAAGCAACTGAAAACCAAAAACATTGTCCTATAACACAAAGATAATTGAGGAATACTGGAACATTTATACCAGTCTGAATATGACAGGGAAGGTTTAACAAAAGATATTACAGGGTAGTGTGTGTTGGTGGTAATAGGTAGGTAGAATTGTATCCCAAACAAAAATAGTTTTATACTTACAGACATAAACAGGAATATATTATAGAAAGTACACATGTTTCATCTTTATCAAAGTGACAAGTGAAAAAAAAATGGCCATAGAATGGGCTAGTCAGGTAGATGGAGTATATATAATGGTTGTATGCTGTGCATATAAATGCATTTTATTCTGTAGGTGGCGGGAAACCATGAAAACAATGAACAGAAAGGTGGCCCAGTCACTCACTCCATTCCTTTCAGGTGACATTAGCTGTATTTCCAGATGCATGCATGCTAAGTTGTTTCAGTTTTGTCCAACCCTGTGCAACCCTATGAACTATTGCCTACCAGGCTCCTCTGTCCATGGGACTCTCTAGGCAAGAATACTGGAGTGGGTTCCCTTGCCCTCCTCATATTTCCAAGTACTTCCATTTTAGGTACAGAGTGCCCTCTTTTAGCATTTTTGTGTCCCTTTTGGGCTTAAAATTTATTAAACAAACCATATGTGCGTGATGTACACTGACATTCATTTCGTATTTGGATAAGCCCAGCAGTAGGATGGAATGGAACACATTTTGTGATTTCCTGAGTCCGCAGCAGAACTTTATGGATATAAAAAGAATTCTTATGGACATATAAGAAATACAGCATAATATTTCTTAGTTATTTAAGTAAGAAAAAATAGAGAATGGACATGTGTTGATGTTTAAACCTCTATATTTGTTTTTTAAATATATTTTATTGATGTATAGTTGATTTACAATGTTATGTTAATTTCTATTGTACAGCAAAGTAATTCATATGTATGTATTCATATTCATATTCTTTTTCATTATTGTTTATCAGAAGATATTGACTACAGTTCCCTGTGCTATACAGTAGGACCTAGTTTATCCATTCTGTATATAATAGTTTGCATCTGCTAATTTCCTTTTTTTTTCTTTTTTTTGGCCATGTTGCTTGTGGGATCTTAGTTCTACAACCAGGGACTGAACCTGCATCCTTGGTAGTGAAACCATAGGGTCCTACCCACTGGAACAGGGAATTCCCTGTCCTGTATACCTGTTTCACAGTCTTGAGGAGCATAATTACAACTAATAATTTTTTCTTTCATGTATTCCTCCTTGAATTAGAGCCCCTCTCCCACTTAAAAAGGTTTTAATCAAATTTTAGAAAGATTTAGAAATATTCACCAAGTTTCTTAGCAGATAACTTACCACTTAGTTATCTGAATGCGTGTGGTTTTCTTGAAAACATTTCTTGTCTACTTCCTGACTTCAAGTTTCTCCTGTCTGCATGTGCTCACCTTTGAACATTTTTAGCTTACTTGGACATTCATAAGTACCACTCACCCGGGCTTCCTCCTGGTCTTAATTGCCCCCATCTTTTCCCTGCCATTCTCTCATTATTGTTTATGTCCACTGCTGAGTCTCTTTGATCTACTCCATAGCAGTAAATTTGTATTTCCCTAAAATTAAACTAGAATTGGTCATTTCAGAGATATAGGGGTCTAATTTGCCTTAAAGTATCTAGAAATATTCCAATAATTATAAATCCATCTTTTAAAATAGTTTAGAAAACTATTTAGGGCTCTCTGACCAGAATGATTATAGCAGTAAGAACAAGTTATAGGGGAAAAAAAAAAGTTTTCCCATGTACCTGGGAAGGCCAGGGATAAGTCTCATTTCAGAATTTGTTTGATTCAGTAACTCACAGATACCATGGAGCCAGTTTCATCTGGTTCTTCTGCTTTGTCTTTTATAAAATAAGGTTTATTTTCATAAGGGTAGATTGGCTGTAGCAGTTTCAGACTTCATATTGTCATACCAAGCTGTCCAGCAGAAGGACTTACCGGCTTTGGAACACACTGGGCTTTTAGCTAGAGCTATAGATCTTGACTTGTCTGAGTACTTGAGCCTGATGATATTTGTCTCCGAAGCAAAATATCTCAAAGCCCTGCCCATCTCTGAGGCCCTTACTTTAAAAGTGTCTGTATCGATCATGGCCTCTGCCTTTAGGTGATTCACAATGACAGATTCTGGTGGAGAGAGGCTGATAATTTGCTCTTGTCTTCAGGCTGCATCTTCATCAGGAGTTCAGCTGTCCTCTTTGTAGTCATAGAATATCTACAGGAGATCCTTGAAAAGGCCTCTGTGTTAAGCTCGTGATGCTACATTCTGTTATGTCATTTACTGCCTGAATTTTCTTATGAAAATCTAGCTCGGAGATGAGAATTTGGCTTTTTTAGGCCTTTCAGACTTCAGATGTCTAGACTTTGAGCCATTTGACTCTGTCTGCAAGCAGAGGAGCTTGCTGATAACCTCCTTTCCACCACTCGAAATAGTACAAGATGGCAGAACATGAGATACCTGAAACCCTGGACAGATGAGCTTGACAGCAGTTTGTTAGCCGCTGTGTATTAGTGTCTTGCTGTGCCACACAGGAGCTGCAACTATGAGCAGAGTGAGTCAAAAAAGACTGTGCGAGGCAGGCAGTGTAGTAGTTAGGCACCCCCGGTTCCACGGGAGGATTGGCATTGCTGAATAACTGTGAGGTTTGACAGGCAGGCAGAATCCACTGGGTTGAGGCCTGGGTAGAGTACAGCTGGCCCAAGTAATAGGGGAGCTAGCTTGGTGGGGAGACTTTTCCACTGAGTTGGGAGCATTTCTGACAAGAGCAGGGAACTCACATTGGGTTCTTCAGGAACCTGTGAAGATGAAAAATGTGAAGGTAGAATTTGCATTTGTAGATTTTATAATTCAAGGAGTTCTCTTTTAACAATGATGAACTTTTTTTTTCACTATTTCAAAATAGCCATTATCAGATGAAGCCAGTATCTTCCTTTCTTTTTGAAGCTGGCCAGTATTCCAATATATGACTTTTTCTTAGGCTATTGTTGTGCTTAGTATATACATGTTCTAACTCCAAAAATACAAAAGCTGTGGTTAAAACATTGTTTTTACTGTTAAATAATATTTCAGACATTTCAATCTGGAATATGGAAACCTTCTTGCTTCTACAATACATTCTCTGGTTGAGCTATTATTTTGTGATACTTCATTTCTGATTTTTTTTTAAACTAAAATTTTTGGTTGCAAGGAACAGAAATTAACTGTAGAAAATTTATACAGAAAGTATGAGTTATTGAGTAGTTTATAGACTCAAGAAAATGCTGGAGAAACATGTTCATAAAAATGAGCTAGAACTAAGAAGTCTAGACAGCAAAAATCACTGGCATATAATGGCCCAGGAAGGGTCTTGATCTTAATACTGCTGGACCTCCCATGACCACATTGCAACAGCAAGCCAACTAATAATGAAACTTGTGCTAAATTCTCAACTCTTTCCTGGTGGGTCAGACAGTAAAGAATTCACCTGCAATATAGGAGACCTGGGTATGATTTCTGGCTGGGGAAGATCCCCTGAAAAAAGAAAGGGCTACCACTCTAGTATTCGGTCCTTGAGAATTTTATGGACAGAGGAGCCTGGTGGGCTATAGTCCATGGGTCACAAAGAGTTGGAGACAATTGAGTGACTAACACTAGACTGCTATTGACACCAGACTCTTGAAGCCATCATTACTGTAAAAACGCTCCAGTTGATAAAATCTTATTTCTTGACATTTAATGGTGTGTTATGCACATAAAGGGAATAAATCTTAGGTGTGTATCTCAATGAATTTTTGCAAATCTATTAACTTTGACAGTAGACCTGATATCAAGATGGTAAAATTTTCAGGGCACTAGATACCTTCAGCGTCCTTCATAGCTATCTTTTTCCTAGATTAGCTTTTGATTTTTTCTGCTCTTGCATTTAATACAAATGAAATCATATGTGTGTATTCATTTGTGTCTGAAATTTTTACAAATATTAATTATGACATTCAAAGATGTTGTACATGTCTGGCTTATTTTTACAAACATTAATTGTGAAATTCAAATGTGTTATATATATTATTTGCTAGTCATTTTCATTGCTGTATATTATTTCATTATATTAATATATCAGTCTATATTCATTCTTCTGTTGAGGGCCCCTCACTCTCTCTTGGGTTTTGGTTATTCTAAATGAAGTTGCTATGGACTTCATCACACTTGTCTTTTGGTACTCATTTATACTAGTGTCTATTGAGTATGTGTGTATATATATATATATATATATATACACATTAGGCAGGTGTTCAGTATTGTTAATAACTAGCATCTTATTGTTAATAGCTACAAATGTCTTCTATTCTGAGACCTGAATTTTTGATTTCTCAAGGATTTCCTCAAAGTAATAGAGATTTTTAAATTTAGTGAGGTTCAAATCATCAATTTTGTTCTTGTGTTAGTATTTTTGGTGCAATTTAAAATAATATATTTGCTTACCACAAGGTTATGAAGATATTATCCTATATTATGGTACTATTTTTAATATCTTTTGCATTTATATAAATGACCCATCTGGACTTTATATTTATACATGCTATAAAGAAGGAGGTCAGGGGTCATTTTTCCATATGTAGTCTTAGAGGAGGTCATTGAGACAGCATGAGTGATGATTGACCTGTCATTTGGACATAGACAATTGGAAGCTCCTTGCCTCCTCCCTGTCTTTACAATGTGTGTTCTGACCATCATTCTAACATTGGGATCATTTTCAAGGATGTAGCCTTGAGAGAGCAATGAGTTATTGAGACCATCTGAACAGTGTATGTGACTGAACCCCTATTAAAACCTCTCTATAAGCTCTTGGGAAATAGATGGGGAAACAGTAGAAACAGTGTCAGACTTTATTTTTTGGGGCTACAAAATCACTGCAGATGGTGATTGCAGCCATGAAATTAAAAGACGCTTACTCTTTGGAAGGAAAGTTATGACCAACCTAGACAGCATACTAAAAAGCAGAGACATTACATTGCCAACAAAGGTCCGTCTAGTCAAGGCTATGGTTTTTCCAGTGGTCATGTATGGATGTGAGAGTTAGATTGTGAAGAAAGCTGAACACCGAAAAATTGATGCTTTTGAACTGTGATGTTGAAGACTCTTGAGAGTCCTTTGGACTGCAAGGAGATCCAGCCAGTCCATCCTAAAGGAGATCAGTCCTGGGTGTTCATTGGAAGGACTGATGCTGAAGCTGAAACTCCAGTACTTTGGCCACCTCATGCGAAGAGTTGACTCATTGGAAAAGTCCCTGATGCTGGGAGGAATTGGGGTAAGGAGGAGAAGGGGACGACAGAAGATGAGATGGCTGGATGGCATCACCGACTCAATGGACATGAGTTTGAGTAAACTCCGGGAGTTGGTGATGGACAGGGAGGCCTGGCGTGCTGCGATTCGTGGGGTCGCAAAGAGTCGGACACGACTGAGCAACTGAACTGAACTGAACTGAATAAGCTATTAATATGCTGTTGAGCATAGGCAGGGATTTAATCACCTTATGAATCCCTAGAAAAGGCTCCTACGTAAATTCTCTTCCTAGCCCCACCACCTACCAATATGAGTGGCTGCTTTTTTCTTAGGCCTCTCTTTGCTCCCCATGTGGAGGCCAGTTTGCAAATCAACATATAGAAATCCAGTTGATCCTACAATATTTGTGGAAATAAACAAGCAAAGCCTATTCAGAGGTCGCTATAAAGAGGGAGTCATCCACCTCACTTGTGTTTGGTGGAGACTCAAAAGCAGATAGAGAGGCGGGAAAGTTTTATAGCGGAAAAATGGGAAGGACTGAGATAGTTCTTGATTGGCAGCTTTTTATTTGTATTTGAGTTCTTCTTTCATTTTCTTAGTAATATTTTTTTTCTAGGAATTTAATGATTTGGGTCTAAGTGCTATTTTAAAAATACGTCCTTTCTTAATTATTTGTTCAATTACTTAGTAGGAATAATTGTTTATCTGTAGAAGATATAAAGAAGTGAAGTGAAGTGTAGTCGCTCAGTTGTGTCCGACTCTTTGTGACCCCATGGACTGTAGCCCACCAGGCTCCTCTGTTCACGGGGTTTTCCAGGCAAGAGTACTGGAGTGGGTTGCCATTTCCTTCTCCAGAGGACCTTCCCGACCCAGGGAATGAACCTGGGTCTCCTGTGTTGTAGGCAGATGCCTTACCATCTGAGCCAGTCGAGAAGTAGAAGATATGGATATGGATAAGGAATAGACAATCTGCTTGTTCTGTCTATCATTGAGAGAGAGAAACATTTGGTAAAACCTCTAGGTATGTCTGTATGCTATGTGTCTATTTCTCCCTTTAATTCTGTAAATTTTCTGCTTTCAATATTTTGAAGGGGGCTTCTGCTTCTGCCTTGGGTTATAGGAAGCATCAAAGAAAATCACTTCCATCTTAAAAATGAGTAAGACCCAGATTATCCACAAAATTATATTTTTCTTGAGCCCATGAGACCATTGAGGTACCAAGGCAGCCACAAACCATAAAATACCAAGTGGATTCTTCCTCATTCCAAGTGTTTCCAAGGTAAGCTGGAACATGTGATCTGTCTCAGCTATGGCAGAACATGGAGGGAAGGACTTCTTGGCTGCAAAACAAGCAGATAAGGATCAGCTAAAATTTTAAAGAACTCTCAATGTCCAAGTGTGGGCTGGCAAGACATTGCCAAGTATTGCTGGTACACCTGGCCAAAGGAAAAGCAGTATTCACATGAAAGGTCTTTCCCACCATGTGGTGAGGAGCACATTTGGGGCAGAGTCAGAGACTGAGTCCACTGATAATGCAGGAGCTGATGAGGGTCACATTGGAGGGACATGCCTGGAACACCTGTGGGCTTCCCAACCCTCCTCACTCACAAAATGAAAGCTCTACACCTGTAAGTGAGAGACAAAAAAAAAAAAAAAAAAAGCCACTTTCTCAAGGCACACAGACAATGAAAGTGCCAATTGGGGATGGTCATAGAAATCTCTGCATCACAGAGACAGGGATGAGATGCATCCTTGGACCAAATCTGTTATTGTGACAGATGTGCTACTGTTGAGAAAAGGGAGAGGAAAAGAGGGGCAACATTATGCAAAACTCCCCTCATTCATAAGGGTCTGACTGCCAAGGAGGTGGGGCAGGTAGGCTGAAGAAGTCCCACTCCAAAGCTGCTTCACAGGACCTTCCTAAAACTGAGGCTGGACCAAAACAACCGAGAAACCCTCTTGCCTATGTCAGCAGCCTGTGGTCAGCATCGAGGTTGCAGGACTTCTATGGTCAGCATCCAATTGCAGAGAATATGGATAGAATACGCAGATGTGTTTCTCCTCTGCATATGTGGAGACTGAGTCTTTGCTATAATGCTGTTTCCAGTTTTATTCTTTTTTTTTTTTTTTTAACCTGGAAAATGCTAGCTCTGATGTGCTTCCTTTCTGAAGTTGCCTGCTTCTCTATGAGAAGAAGATTATTTTCCTTTTGCACTGGCATGGTGTGAGGACTTCCCTCACAGCTCTGTTATCCTTGAGCTGTGATTGATATTTGCATCTCATAGGCAAGAATTGCACATCTTTCATCTTTAAATACATTTCTATAACAACCGGCACACTTGAGTGTCATCTGTCGTCATCAATGTATATATGAGTGAGCAGATCTATGATTGCCTAACTTTTGGCTATTTTCTTAATGTTTCTTAGTTTCCATTTATCAAATGAATAATACCCATAACTTTATTTTTAAAAATATCTCAAGTATTAATAGTACTCATATGCTTGTGGGACTTCATCCAACTGTCTGGAGTCCAGCTTTTAAGTCTTGTTTTGTTTTTTTTTTTCCCCAAATGTCTCAAGTTAGCCATCGTGATTTCCCAGAGATTCTGAGTATGTTAGTTTGCATTTCTCACATCCTTTGTAACCCTTCACAAAGCCATTTTTTATGTTCTATCCAACTATAAATCCTATCAGTGCATCCAAACAGAAGACTTGGGAAGAATGGAGGAGACAGAGCTTCAGTCAATCTGTTAAGGTGAGTGCTTTAGGATAACTGAGTGAGAAAAATGGTCAAGGACTCTAATCCTTTCTGGTTTCTGACATAAACATAGACTGGGTTCTTTCCCCCTCTTGATCAGGGGACATTTACACATTTACACAAAGACATGAACTCAAGTAAGCTCTCTCTAAGAAGTTGTTGGGATTTTGAAAGTTCTGTAAGTCAGGCTTGAAAAGGGGCAGGCCAACAGGCAAAGTGGACTAGGCAATGTTACCTGAGAGAGAGCCACAGGCCCTGGGAGGTCAGAGGAGAGACCACTGACTTTCGTGTACTCTATGGTGTCTCAGGCCTAGTGCTAATTTAACAAAGATCATTAGAGTTTTACCCTTTATAGATCCAGCTAGGTATGATCTGATTTACTCAAGAGCTTTGAAGAAAGTAAAAATCTAATATTTTATTTCATCAGGGATGACTAAGTATCTGGTATTGATCTGCCTAAGCAAATCAGATATGGTCCATGCTTCCTTGGATCAAAAATAGAAAAATAAAACTCATTGATCATTGAAAAACCCCATGGCTCTCATTTTTCACATATGTCATCAGTATGTAAGCTCAAATTTTATATTAGGTGGAATTGACAAACCAGCTTAATTCCTTAAGTATTTGTTGTTGTTCAGTTGCTAAGGATGTCTGACTCTTTGTGACCCCATGTACTGCAGCACAGCAGGCTTCCTTGTCCTTCACTATCTCCTGGAGGTTTCTCAAACTCATGTCCATTGAATCAGTGATACTATCCAATCATCTCGTCCTGTCATTCCCTTCTTCCGCCTTCAATCTTTCTTAGTATTGGGGTGTTTTCCAATGAGTCTGCTCTTCATATCAGGTGGCCAAAATATTGGAGTTTCAGCTTCAGCATCAGTCCTTCCAATGATTATTCAGGGTTGATTTCCTTTAGGATTGACTGGTTTGAACTCCTTGAAGTCCAAAGGACTCTCAAGAGTCTTCTCCAGCACCATAGTTTGAAAGGATCACTTCTTTATGGTCCAGCTCTCACACCCATAATGACAACTGGAAAAACCATAGCTTTCACTAGATGGACTTTGTCTCAAAGTGAGGTCTCTGGTTTTTAATACACTGTCTAGATTTGTCATATATTTACTTCCAAGGAGCAAGTGTCTTTTAAATTCCTGGCTGCAGTCACTGTCCACAGTGACTTTGGAGCCGAAGAAAACAAAGTCTGTCACTGTTTCCATATTTTCTCCATCTATTTACTATGAATTAATAGCACTGGATGCCATGATCTTAGTTTTCTAAATGTTGAGTTTTAAACCAGCTTTTCACTCCTCTTTTTCACCTTCATCAAGAAGCTCTTTCATTCCTCTTTACTATCTGCGATTAGAGTGGTATCATCTGTATATTTGAGGTTGTTGATACTTCTCCCTGCAATCTTGATTCCAGCTTGTACTTCATCCAGCCTGGCATTTTACACAGTGTATGCCACATATAACTGAAATAAGCAGAGTGATAATATATAGCCTTGACATACTCCTTTCCCAATTTAAACCAGTCCATTGTTCCATGTCTGGTTCTGTTTCTTTTTTACCTACATACATGTTTCTCAGGAGTCAGGTAAGGTGGTCTGGTAGCCCTATCTCTTTAAGAATTTTCCAGTTTGTTGTGATCCACACAGTTAAAGGCTTTAGCACAGCCATGAAAGAAGTAGATGTTTTTCTGAAATTCCTTTGCTTTCTCTATGATCCAATGGATACTGGCAATTTGATCTCTGGTCTTCAGCTTGTATATCTGGAAGTTCTCAATTCACATACTGTTGAAGCTTAGTTTAAAGAATTTTGAGCATTACCTTGCTAGCAGGTGAAATGAGCACAATTGTATAGTAGTTTGAACTTTCTTTGACATCACTCGTCTTTGGGATTGGATTGAAAACTGATGTTTTCCAGTCCTCTGGCCACTGTTGAGCTTTCCAGATTTTCTGAGATATTGAGTGCAGCACTGTAACAGCATCATCTTTTAGGATTTGAAAGAGCTCAGCTGGAATTCCATCACCTCCAATATCTTTGTTCTTAGTAATGCTTCCTAAAGGCCACTTGACATCACTACCCAGGAAGTCTGGCTCTAGGTTAGTGACCACACCATCGTGGTTATTGGAGTCATTAAGACCTTTTTTGTACACTTCTTCCATGTATTCTTGCCACCTCTTCTTAATATCTTCTGCATCTGTTAGATCCTTACCTTTTCTGTCCTTTATTGTACCCATCTTTGCATGAAGTATTCACTTTGTATCTCCAATTTTCTTGAAGAGATCTCTAGTCTGTCTCACTCTATTGTTTTCCTCTTTTAAGCAAATCATATATGGTCCATGCTTCCTTGCATTGTTTAATTAAGGCTTTCTTATCTCTTCTTGCTATTCTTTGGAATTCTGCCTTCAGTTGGGTATATCTTACCCTTTCTCCTTCGCCTTTTTTCCTCTTTTCTTTTCTCAGCTAAGTAAACCTCCTTAGTAAGGCCTCCTCAGGCAACCAGTTTCTATCTTTCCTTTCTTTTTCTTTGGGATGGTTTTGTTCACTGCCTCCCATACACTGTTATGAACCACCGTCCATAGTTCTCAAGTACTCTGTCTATCAGATCTAATCCCTTGAATCTATTTGTCACTTTCACTGAATAATCATAAGGGATTTTATTTAGGTCATACCTGAATGGCCTTTTGGCTTCCTTGGGTAGTTCGGGTGGTAAAGAATTTGCCTGCCACTTAGGAGACCCCAGTTTGATTTCTGGGTCAGGAAGATCTGCTGGAGAAGGCTTAGGCTACCCACTCCAATACTCTTGTGCTTTCCTGGTGGCTCAGAAGGTAAAGAATCCATCTGAAGTGTAGGACACCTTGGTTTGATCCCTGGTTTGGGAAGATCCCCTGGAGAGGGAATGGCTAACCATGCCAGTATTCTGGCCTGGAGAATTCCATGGACAGAGGAATCTGGCAGTCTACAGTCAATGGGGTTGCAAAGAGTCTGACATGACTGAGTGACTTCACTTCTTTTCACTTTAAATGGCCTATTGGTTTTCCCTAATTTCTTCAATTTAAGTCTGAATTTTGCCATAAGGAGCTCATGATCTGAGTTGACAGTCGGTTCAAGGACGTGTTTTGTTGACTGTGTAGTGTTTTTCCATCTTTGGTTGCAAAGAATATAATCAATCTGACGTCAGTATTGACCATTTGGTGATGTCCACGTGTAGAGTCATCTTGTGTTATTGGAAGAGAGTGTTTGTTATGACCAGTGCATTCTCTTAGAAAAATTCTGTTAACCTTTGCCCTGCTTCATTTTGTTCTCCCAAGGCCTGCTACTCAAGGTATCAGTTGACTTCCTACTTTTGCATTCCAGTCCCCTATGATGAAAAGGACATCTTTTCTGGTGTTAGCTCTTGAAGTTCTTGTAGGTCTTCATAGAACCATTTGACTTCATCTTCTTTGGCATTAGTGGTTGGGGCATAGACTTGAATCACTGTGATATTGAATGATTTGCCTTGAAAACAAACCGAGATAATTTTGTCATTTCTGAGATTGCACCCAAGTTCTGCATTTCAGACTCTGGTCAACTATTTGGTTCAGTTAGACTGCTCAGTCATGTCTAACTCTTTGCGAACCCATGGACTGCAGCATGCCAAGCTTCCCTGTCCATCACCAACTCCTGGAGCTTGCTTAAACTCATGACCATTGAGTCAGTGATGCCATCCAACTATCTCATCCTCTGCCGTCCTCTTCTCTTCCTGCTTTCAATCTTTGCCAGCATCAGGATCTTTTCCAATGAGTCTGCTTTTCACATCAGGTGGCCAAAGTGTTGGAGTTTCAGCTTCAACATCAGTCCTTCCAATGAACACCCAGGACTGATCTCCTTTAGGATGGACTGGTTGGATCTCCTTGCAGTCCAAAGGGCTCTCAAGAGTCTTCTCCAACACCACAATTCAAAAGCATCAATTCTTTGGTGCTTAGCTTTCTTTATAGTCCAACTCTCACATCCACACATGACCACTGAAAAAACCATAGCTTTCACTAGATGGATGTTTGTCAGCAAAGTAATGTCTCTGCTTTTTAATATGCTGGCTCAGGTCTTAGTTTTTCTTGCAAGGAGCTAGTGTCTTTTAATTTCATGGCTGCAATCACCATCTGTAGTGATTTTGGGGCACAAAAAAAATAAAGTCTGTCACTATTTCCATTGTTTCCCATCTATTTTCCATAAAGTGATGGGGCCAGTTGCCATGATCTCAGTTTTTTGAATGTTGAGTTTTAAGCCAATTTTTTCACTCTCCTCTTTACTTTCACTGAGAGGCTCTTTAGTTCTTCTTCACTTTCTGCCATAAGGGTGGTGTCATCTGCATATCTGAGGTTATTGATATTTCTCCTGGCAATCTTGATTACAGCTTGAGCTTCATCCAGCCCAGCATTTTGCATGATATACTCTGCATATAAATTAAATAAGCAAGGTGACAATATATAGCCTTGACCTACCCCTTTCCCAATTTGGAACAAGTCTATTGTTCTATGTCCAGTTCTAACTGTTGCTTCTTGACCTGCATACAAATTTCTCAGGAGGCAGATAAGGTGGTCTAGTATTCCCATCTCTTGAAGAAATTTCCATGTCAACTACTAGGGCTACTCCATTTCTTCTAAGGGATTTTGCCTATAGTTGTAGATATAATGGTCATGTGAATTGTTTGCCCATGCCTGCCCATTTTAGTTCACTGATTCCTAATGTCAGTGTTCACTCTTGCCGTCTATTTGACCACTTGCAATTTACCTTGATTCATGGACCTAACATTAGAGGTTCCTATGCAATATTGCTCTTCATAGCATTGGACTTTGCTTTCACCCCCAGACACATGTACTACTGGCATGTTATACTTTGGCTTAACCTCTTCATTTTTTTTGGAGGTATGCTCCTGCTCTTCCCTAGTAGCATATTGGACACCTACCGACCTGGGGGGATTCATCTTCTTATTTCATATAATTTTTGTCTTTTCATACTGTTCAGGGGGTTCTCAAGGCAAGAATACTGAAGTGGTTTGTCATTCCCTTCTCCAGTGGGCCATGTTTTGTCAGAGTTTTCCACCATGTCTTATCCATCTTGGGTGGCCCTGAAGGGCATGGCTCATAATTTCATTGAGTTACACAAAGCTGTGATCCATGTGATCATTTTGGTTAGTTTTCTCTGATTGTGGTTTCCATTATGGAGGCCATGCAATTGCAGTTCTTGCTTCTTATGCCTGCCCTCTGATGGATGAGGATAAGAGGCTTGTGCAAGCTTCCTGCTACTAGTGACTTGCTATGGGGAAAATTGGAACTTTCTCAGGTGGGCAGGGTTATGCTCAGTAAATCTTTAATCCAGTTTTCTGCTAATGTTGGGGCTGTGCTCCCTTCCTGTCGATTGGCCTGAGGTGGCCCAGTTCTCTCTGCTGCAGTCTCCATGTTAGGGCTGCAGGCTCTATGGTAGGGCTAATGGTGACCTCCTCCAAGAGGACTTATGCAAATATACCAGCCTTCCAGGAGTGCTTCTGGCAGTTCCCCGGACCCTGTGGCAGGCCACTGTAAAATCATGTCTCTGAAGGAGACTCCCAACCACACACAAGCAAGTCTGGCTCAGTCTTTTATGGGCTCACTGCTCCTTTCCCCTGGGTCCTGTTGTGCACAGGTTTTGTTTGTGCCCTCCAAGAGTCTCTGTTTCCCCCAGTTCTGTGGAAGTTCTGTAATCAATTCCTGCTGACCTTCAAACCTGGCAATTCCCAGTCCCTTTGCTGGAACTCCAGGAATACCTAAATATAATTTAGGTAATTTTATTTAGATAATTTGTTTAGGTTTTAATCTGGGAGACAGTGTGATTTCAAAGGAAAAAGTCATATCACAAAATAGTATCTTCTCAAAACGGTATATGTTCCAGGAAGGATTGTCCCAGGGATTCCTTATCAGGAAACAGAGCTGTCCCTGGGCATGTGAAGGTAGAATCATTTGAGAATGATCCACCTGTAGCTGTAAATATGTGTGTTTGTGTATGTACATTTCTCTTCCTCTTTGGAAATTCTCTCAGGATTCACTTGAAACCAATTAAACTTCAATTCATAAGGAAAAATACATGACATGCTACTTTAAATATTCTTATTAAATAATGATATTCATCAGAAAATGTTTATGAATCCCATTTCATTCCCCATTGTACAGACCCTTTACTCTCCTGGGATAGCTGAAATGAGTATAATAAGAAATTTGCATTGTTTTCTAATTATTTTCCTAGTGTTGCCTCTATTGCTGGAGTTGCTTTTATCACCCTCCTCCACCCTTTTAGAAAGACTAACAAGCAATATGTTAAACTAAGATACT
This sequence comes from Cervus canadensis, assembly GCF_019320065.1. Lineage (NCBI taxonomy): Eukaryota > Metazoa > Chordata > Mammalia > Artiodactyla > Cervidae > Cervus > Cervus canadensis. The sequence goes on from NC_057408.1 coordinate 32,901,592, forward strand.
TGAAATGCCACAGTCCAGTGTACTGTGTTTTGACCCTTTCCTTTGAGGTAAAACATCCATATGATTATTCCCTTCAGTTTGAATTTTTAATTCAGTACCAACCCTTTGCCTTCTTCAGAAATTCTCCCCTAAAAGAGTTCTGTAGGATTGCCTGGATTTTTGCCTCTCATAATTTTAAATCTATCTTTGTCCTTAACATCTGACCCTATGATGATGATGATCCTGTAGACTCTTTAAAAAAAAGCTGAAGCTGCCAACCCATTGCTCATTAAGTTAGTAAAAAATACCCTCTCCATGGGAGTTTTCTACAAATAAAATGATTTGCAAGTGCTTCTTCCAACTCCCTCGCTTCAAACCAAAGCTTTTACATTATTCAAGTCTCCATTGCACACTACTATTTTTAATTTTGTTTAATTTTTTTTTTTTTTCATTTGTGTGTCTGACTTTGAAGATCTATAGTTCTTTTCAACATTCAAGGTTTTTGGGCCCCTTACCTGTTCACAAAGGCATGCTATTTGAATTAATATTAACCATCAAAGCTTATTGAATTCCACTGACAGTAGTCATTGTGTAGTTAGCTTTGTTTAAATACTTATTGCCCACACTGTCTTTTGGTTTTCAGGGGCCTTCTATCTGTGTGACCAAAGAAGCTATTTGATTAAAAAACCTAACTGTTCTTCAATGCTGAAACTTCATAGCCCTGAAGAAGCAGAACCAGGATCACCTATTCACTTTTTTTAAAGACTATAGAGAATTGAGTAATGCATTATCTGTGATGTAACAAAATTTGGAATTAAAAGCAATATATTACTTTCAAAACAGAATAATTCATTTAAAAAATGACAGGAAAGTTTTTGGTTCTGGATGGATGTGTTAGACTGGTGATACTTCACAAGTTGATTACAGATTCCCAAATAGAAGGGGGAAAAAGATAAGACATTGAAATTCAGCATTAATTTACTTCCTCACTCATTCACTGACTCCCTTAAACATTCAATTTCATTTATATATATTCTGAGAAATCATAGCAGAAGACACTTTACTATGATGGGAACTCCCAATTTTAAAGGAGGAGAAAGAGAACAATAAAAAGAAAGCAGTAAAAAGAAAAGAAAAGAAAAAAAAAAATAGGATAAGAATTAACATTAATTGAGGGAAACTACATTGATGTTTTTGTTAATATTTTTAATAGGCTCCTTTGTGCCAGACATGATTCTTTGTGCTTTTATGAAATTAGGTCATTTAATAAAAATAGCTCCATTAAATAGCTATTATTATCACCATAATAATAAGGTGAAAGTGTATGCCATATAGGTTACATGACTAGACTGTAACAGTCAGAATTTCAATCTTGGCTTCCTAGTCTGAATTCCACATATATGCAGATACCAACTATTCAGTAGGAAATCTTTCATGTCAAACAAATAAACAATAAACAAAGGCATGCCTTCTTTTCATTAGACAACTGAAATTTCTTCATTTAAGCTGGTTTTGCTGATCAGTGTTGCTTGTGGCCTGAGGGCACTTGACATTTGGAAGTTGCAGTTAGGAGGAGATGAAAGTCACTGAAAAAATTAGACAAGGGCTGAAAGATAAATTTCACTAGCTAATCAGTTATCAGAAAATGGCCTCTATCTAGTTCCCTTACTCCTTATATTTGGATTGCCCATCAGACTGTAGTGGTGAGTTCTCTCTTCTCCGTCACGCTCATATACTTAAATAACATTTAATAAATATCTAATATGCATCATGGATGGTGCACATCTACTTCTATGGGAGATGCCATGCTAAATTAATGCCCAGGCAACTTTAGAATCAGAGTAGCCACTTGGGTTGCCCGCTTGGAATTAATACAGGAGTACATGGAGAAAAAGAAGAAGAAAAGTGGAAATATCAAGGACCCAGGTTCCTAGCCTGCTTTTAGGACAGTGCCACTGAAATGTGAAGTCTGGCTTCAAAGGTAGGTAGACAGTTTACAAAAGAAGAGCAGGAGCATGGGCCTTCTGGTCCTTGCTTTGTGTTTGAATTTCTTCATGTATGTGTGCCTGAGTCAGTGACGTTGTGACTGCTTTAGAGAAGAAGGCAAGAGAAGGCCTCTGGCCCTGAAGGAATTACTGTTGACCCAAAATCCAGTAACTGCAAGGAAGCCAAGCAAAGTCAGTGACAAAAAGGATCCTTCATTAAATACTCTTTGGAGAACTGCATCTGTCTTTCTGTCCTTGTGTTATCCATTCTGTTTCTCTACTTTCCCAGCTGTATATGTTTTACTTCTATCATCTGACTTCTCATGTTCTCTACCCTAACTACCCTTTTTCATTGACTCCCATTTGTAGACTGAGTTGTCCATCAGGAAATAAAGAAGCAAACCTAAAAAATAATTTACCAGGGCAATCAATTTTTCTAACCAGAGTGTGTTTACTGGTAACCATATGAATGCACACATTTGCACACACACATAACATTTAAATGGCCATGTAAAAACACAAGAGTTAGCTAGAAGCCAGATAGCAACTGCATGTTCTGTTAATAATTAAATGTGTTAATCAGTTTTCCTTCTAATATGCATCTTCATGTCTTAATGCCTTGGGCTCCCCTGTTAGCTCAGCTGGTAAAGAATCTGCCTGCAATGCAGGAGACCTTGGTTTGATTCCTGGGTCAGGAAGATCCACTGGAGAAGGAATAGGCTACCCACTCCAATATTCTTGGGCTTCCCTGGTGGTTCAGCTGGTAAAGACTCTGCCGGCAATGCGGGAGACCTGGGTTCGATCCCTGAGCTGGGAATATCCCCTGGAGAAGGGAAAGGCTACCCACTCCAGTATTCTGGTCTGGAGAATTCCGTGGACCATATAGTCCATGGGGTCACAAAGAGTCGGACACAGTTGAGCAACTTTCAATCACTCACTCTCTTATAGCTTGTGTTCATTTTGATCCTTCCTTCTATGAAGCCCTACTACATACTTAACTCCATTGATAAATGCTTCACCATCCCCAGAGAGCCAGCTCAGAGATCAGTAAATATTTATTGAAAGCATTTGTTGAATGAATACCAATGCCCTACTCAGAGAGGAGCTCTTCATTCCCTTCTCTACATGCTTAAAGATTTCAGAATCTACAGAGAAACTTCACAGGGGAGAGGGAAGAAGAGTGGTTCCTGAATGTCACACTGAAGGGGATGGGACATCTGTCCCTCATTGATCACGTGATTTCATCTGGCTTGGTTGACTGCGCCAACCTTCCCCCATTAAGGAGGGCTGCTCATTCTATTTCCCTATCGCTGTGAGCCCCAAAGGAACATCTGCCAATTAGAAAAGACATTAGATGATCATACAAATTGTATGATCATACATTTGGAAGTAATCTTCAGAACCTGGTGACAGATGAGATTGAGAAGAGAAAAGAACAGAGGAGCCCTAGTTATGGGGGTGAGATACCAAGAAATGTGGGAAGGGAGTGCTAAATCTGGGACTATTTTGGATTGGCATAGGGAGGGTGGATGATACCCATTTTATCTATAAAGCTTTCTTAGTGACACCTGTGGGTAAAGACATATAGAGTTGGGATTAGTGGAATGGATGAGATCAGATCTGTAACTCTGATGATGAATTTAGTTTTCGTCTTTGTCCTCTTTTGCTTTCAGCTTTATTTAGACAGGAAGCCCACTGAACCGAAACAGGTATTACCCGCCCACCGTACAGAGCTGAGTGCACTGTCAGTGCTGTATAAATCGCCTTCTTCTTCAGGATAATAACAATATAGATCATTCCTCTCTTCTGGGATGGCAGATCTCATGTTCATTTATAACATTTTGGACATCCAATTCAGTTTTCATCTTCATATTTAAACACCTTTGCATTTGTGATAATGATAATAATGAAAACTAAAGATGGTTGGCATATTTCACATTTGAGACTTGGGGATTCAGAAATCCAAGCTAGAATTTTATCTCCTGTCTCTTTACTGTGAAGTGTATGTATTATCAGGATGGTTTGCTGGATGCTTATCCCTTTCTTTAACTAATTGGTGGAATTTATTCTCTATTTTTGAACGGAATCTTCCAATTTCCCAACTAAAAATTCTCAAATTCATTGTTATCTCTGTCATATGCTGTGCATACACATTTACATGAATACTAGATAAGTTTCTTAGGTTAAGAAAGGTTTATATATCTTTGAAACACCTACAGTACCTCCTAATGATCTGACTATTTGAATTTGATTGAAAATTACCTCAAAGGGGAGTTTTCTTATATCTTTGTGAATGAGATTATTTTTGTATAGAATAATTGCTCTGTAATTTTTGGTTGTCACTTAGCTGAACTGCCACAGAAGTTTTAAATTATCAACCATTCTTAGCATATCTCTAGGTATTTATGAAGTCAAAATAATCGGTTTGTAAGTGAGAAGGCCTGTGAGTGATGACTTACTATCAAGTAAGCAAAAGCAATTTCTCATGCTATTTTACTGAACTGAGATCATGATTTCAGTCAAACATGGTATTTGTATATAAATATCCAGAAGTCCCTGTCCGGAAAACAAGTACAAAACTATTCCCTTTAGAGCTTTATGTTATACGAGAGCCACTTTGTTGGTGTCTGGGCATCACCATAACAACCAGTTTTGAGAAGGAATATAAATGCTCATTATTCTGAATTTTATGTATCAAACATCTTTATAATGTTGACAAGACAATTGGATTTTTTGGTTTCTTGCTTGGCTAATTAAGTAGCATGTATAATGTTCATATGTGCTTACTATGTTTGTCTCTATTTCTAACACTGAGAGACAACATAGATCTGGGGATTATAGTAAAAACATATTTTTAACCTCATCAATAAAGATGAGATAATTTAAGGGAAATCAGAGAAACCACTGTATATATTGGAGTAGAGATAAGATGTGGAGTGTTTTGACTATAAAATAGGAATTTGGCTTTGGTTTAAAATTTTCCAGTCCAAACTCTGCCAGGTGAAAAACAATAGCTATTTATCAGTTTATACTCCTGAGTATATATGTTCAGCTTTCATTACAACTCAGTTGCTCACCAGAAAAGGCACAACTGATGACTTGGGCTGTTTCTCTATTATGGTGAAGTTGCAGCTTTATAAAGTAAAAACTGTCATTTTAGATTCTTACCAAGGAGAGTAAAACTAAGTTAATCTTGGTCAATTTCAATGGTTTCTTTTGCTTTATTGTTATTACAAACCATTCAGTGGAAAGGAAAAGTAAAGTGTCACCATAGGTTCATGAAACTTGAAGCTAAAGGCTAAATGAGTTTCTCAGACTGAGCTCATTCAGAAACAGAGGCATACGTATCTCCATATAACACACTGATTAATCTGCATTTATTGAACACCTGGCTTTATTTGGCATCTAAGAGTCTGTGACTAGAATATTGAAGGCCATCTCTCTATTTATTGGAAATATCAGGAGAAATTTTATATATATATCTATCTATATATATATAATTTCTCTTGATAAATATATATATTATATATAGTTACATAAAATGATATATAATTTTATATTTATAAAACTGTAAATATTATATATAAATAAAAGACAGAGGGCTTCCCAGGTGGTGCTAGTGGTAAAGAACCCATCTTGCCAATGCAGGAGACATAAAAGACTTGGGTTTGATCCCTGGGTTGGGAAGGTCCCTAGAGGAGGATATGGCAACTCATTCTGGTATTCTTGCCTGGAGAATCCATCCCCAGGGACAGAGGAGCCTGCCCGGCTACAGTCCATGATGTTGCAAAGAGTCGGACACAACTGAAGCGACTTAGCACACACGCACGCATAAGACAGAGAATAAAGCATATACAGCAAAATTAAGGGCTTTATAACTTTCTACATAGGATTATATATGGGGAACATCAGTGAAAATTGTCAGCTTTACTGTCCTGTCATGGTGTCCAGGATGTTTATGATTTCAGAAATATGTGTAGATGGAACACCATACCTGAAAGAAATCGGAGAGATTTTATATTTCAGTTTCTCTTTCTTCAGCTGAAATACTTGCCAGAGTTCATGGATCTGGCCAGAGGCAGACTGTGAAGTGGAAAAGTGGAGTTTATTTCCTGGTTCCCAAGCCAGCATTCTTTTCTTTGTACTGAACAGAGATTTTTACCTTTGACTCAAGAATTGTTAAGACCTCAGGTGCCCACATAAAAAAGGAATGCTCTGCACTGTTCTTCTATAAGATTTTGGTGTACAGTAAGTTTGACCATGCTTTCAATTATGACAACTGACTAGCAAATAAGCTCCTGAGGGAATAGGGTGTAGACTAGACATCTGGATAATAAGAATTCTAGAAAAAAGGAGGAGGGAGCACTTATTTTTGCTTCTATTCTAAATGCAAGGTGAACAAACTGATCAGTGAAGTCCCGTGCTTTAATATGGCACATAATTATGGAGTGTGTGTTAATTTGCATGCATGTGTGTCCTTTCTGACCAATATAGAAGAACAAAGCACTGCAATTATTTATTTGTGTGCATATCACAAAAAATTCATTTAGCCTTAAATGTCCTTTGAGGACAGATTTTATAATGGTTGCATCCTACGTCCAACTATGTGTAAGAAAACCAAGCTACTGGTTTGGGCCAGACTGGTACACAATTGTCTAAGTTTAAATGCTTTCATCTGTCCTATAGCTTTATTCTTCAAAGTACTTTACTCCACCCCAGTGAGCATGCTTGTGGATAAAAGCAAACTAATTTACCTTTTTTTCACTTTGACTAAAGTCCTCAAAGACCATGTAAGGACTGAGTGAAGTAAGCACCTGGGATAGCAGCCTTTACTGTCTAAGAAACAGGTATAAATGAAGAAATACCACATGAAGCTGTGGCTCTAGTTTAACTCAGTTCAAACCATAAATGTGCATCAGACAGGAAAATCAAAAGAAAGAAAGATTTCCAGAAATGCTCCAGCCTGGCTAGTTCAGACTTGTGACGTTAATCACAAATCTCTAACTTCTTTGATCAAACTAATTACTTAGTATCCCTGATCCCCATGCTAAATGAAAGAAGCAACCCAATCCTGTGTATTGCAGAATTGTGCCCCCTTAAATAAAGTGGCAGTTCCTTTTAAAGCTGAACCTTGGTTCTGGGAAGTCCTCACTGGGGAACTCACATGCCATCTCCTGTCCAAAACCCCAGGGATGGCTTTCTGTTGCAAAGCTTCCTTCATCAATGCCTGACTCCTTCCTAAAGATCCAAATTGAAAGTTCAGTTCCTAGTCCTTCTACTCATTATCCAAGGACAATGCATAACTTCTTTAAATAGAGTCATTCTAAACATTAAATAAATAAAAGCAAAACAAAAGCACAAAAGAGCCTAATAATGGGCACAGGGAAGCTGCTTGTAGTGGAATTATTTTCCCCTTTACATACCTGCTACACTCTTCATTCTATGTTCCTATTTGTCCCATTCCAGCTGCAAGGGGTGATGCACTCTTCCCATCTCTTGTCTTTTTGCTCTTCCAAGAATATGTCCAGAGGTCCTTTCCATGCAAATTAATTTATAGCAACTCCTTAAGGAGAAATTATCTTGGGAAGCAGAAATTATCAACAGACCTAGGACCCTAGGGATTTAAAAAATATTAGATCTATTACTTTATGATATTTAAAAAGGTATGACATTTCATAATTAATTTTCATTACTCCATTGTGATAACAAAGTCATTTTGAATAAGAATATGCTTTTAAATTGTTGAACATAAAACACAAAAGAGATTTAGTTGTGGTCAGGCTAGTTGTTCATTGGACTATACCAAATGAATTCTATTGATCTTCTTCCTTCATCATCATAGAATCATAGAATCTCTTCAAGCATTTGTGGGCCAATGGCAATCAAGTGTTCCTTAAGCTCAACAGAGCAATTCTATTTCAGTGCAATTCCAAACCACTAACTCATCCCAAACATCTCCCCTACCTGAAGGAGGAACAAGCTCCCTCAGGTTTTGTTGCATCCTTTTCCCACTTCAGACACAAAGGACCATTTTTCCCGGAGCCAACAAGAAGCATGACCAAATAGAGAAATATATTTGGAGTGCTACAGGGAATCTGCTGACTTTCCAACCTAAAGAAGGCTGGGGCTTAGAAACTGTAATAAAGCTGTCAGGGAAATATTGAAGGTAGACCAAGGCACCCCTGGCCTCTCTTTCTTGAATCAGTTTTTATGCAAAGGTCAAAGTTCTGGGACACCGAGCAGTTAAGAAGAAGGGCTTTTGTGGGGTATTGTGTTGGGGCAGGTATGGACAAGGTGGCTTCCTGGTGGCCTTGGAATTGTCCTGAGCAGATGACTGCTTGCTCGGTCTGTCCAAAGCTTGCTTCCTTGCCAACAAAGAATACAAGCCAACCCTGTACTTCCTCAAGAGTGCAGCATGAAGTGAATGTGTTAGCTCTTCACCTGCCTTTGTTACCTGCTCCTCGTGAGGTTTCCTCTCTCTGGCAGAGTTCTGTGACTGATTTGTCTTTATTTCTTGGCAGCAGTCAGCGTGTTTCTCTGCAGCTCAGCAGAAGGGCACACCTGCTGCCTCCCAACTTTTGAACTGGAAACCAGAATTTGACTGAGGTCCTAGGGCAAGCTCTGCCCTCTGTGGGTGCCTGGGAGGATGACAGAGCCCGAGATGACACGGATGATACGCATGGAAGTGTTAGCAAGAAGCTGAGCCTTCATGGCCCAAGGAGTCAAGACAACACGTTTGAGGTTTGCAGCCTATGCAGGCGTTGGTATTGCAGTAATGAGAGACTAGAATACGCTGATGGTGAAAACACAGCAAAGTCTTGTTGAAGTGTATTCTCCTACAGCCGGTTAATTAAGAGTAGAAAAAACACTCTGAAATGCTTGGGTTCACAGACCTGCAACTATTAACCTTAGCTTTATAATATGCCAGGCAACAGAATGAGATATAAAAACTCTAGGGGAAAAAAATGTCATTTGAATGAACTTTTAAATTTCCAAAATAATACACACAGTATTTGAAATTTTACTTTTAATTTTGTGTTTAGTGGATAATATTGATGTGCTTCTTAATTCATGCTTTCTCTGTGCCCTCAGATAAATGCTCCATGAGGACAAGGACAGTGTCTGGTTTTTCACTTTCTGTGACTTAAAACTGAAATTCAGAAACAGCAACCAGAAGAGGAGAGTGTTTGATGAGGAGAGGTGAGGAGCAGGTGAGCAGTGTGGCTGTCTAGGGCCACTGGAGCTGCTTGTAAGAAACTGATTTGTTTGTCTGCTTCCATCCAAACAGAAAAGTATATACGAAATTTATTCCTTCTAAGAGCAGCCTAGAGCATAGAAGGGGCTCTGTCGATTCATAGCCACTGAATAAATAGATACAGAAGTAAAAATGGCCTGTTTTGCTAATAGAAGGACAAATGATGACTAAACTAAGCCAGCCTCTCCCAGTCAACGGAGAAACTGGTTCTCAGCAACATTTTAAATTCCTTGACTTAAAGGAGATTATTTGTCCCGATTTCTGTTTCCGTGCTCCCCTTTCTTAATCGTTATCTGTTTTCTTTTAGGTACTTAACAGCTTTACCTGTTTCTTCTCATCTATTATCAAAGTCTATTCACTTACAAAGCTCTGAAATCAGTCTCAGACACCTACTGGGAATGGAAGTCACCTTGATTCTTCTCATATGGTTATTTCTGTATTTTAGTCTTGGATTTTCCTCCACGCTTTCCTATCTCCCTACAGGATACCTGGTCTCAAGTTTCACTGGCCTGCAGTCTCTATCATTGGGCAGGTCTTGGAGTTATCTTATCAAAGTCAAATTGTATATTAAAATCAAAGAAAACTGAGGAGATCATAACTTACTGCTGACTTCCTTTCTGAATCTTTTTGTAGGAAATCAGACTCAGATGTCCCAGTGAAAACTAACGATCTCTTAGAAACCACTTTGTTTCTTAACCCAAACTCCTTTCTTAACTCTAAAATTCCTAGTCCTGTGGATAGCATTTTTATACAAAAAACACAAAAACAAAACAGATTTTTTAAAACTCTCCAAACGCTATCATCAACCAATTCCTCAAATAATATCCAATTCATCAGAGCAAACTTTTGATTCCAAAACCAAAATCTATTTCAAATCTTTTCACTTTTCTTAACCCTTATCACCCCTCTAGGTCAAGCCACCAACATATCTTAGATGAATTCTGTAGTAAATTCTTCATTGCTTCTTTGCATTTTCATTGACTCTGAGTCCATGCTCAGCCACCAACTAAGAAATCTATGTATGAATCAGTCATGATACTGATCCCACACAAAGTCATGCTCATCTTGTTCCAGTCTGTCCCTCTAATATTATATACTCACAATTTTCTCATCTCCTACCATGTCCCAGCTATAAAGGCATCTAATATTCAAATAGAAAAAAGCTGCTTCTCTGAACTTATGGTTGCCAGAGGGGAAGGCGAAGGGGAACAGATAATTAAGGAGTTTTGGATTGACATGTACACACTAGTATATTTGAAATGGATAACCAGCAAGAACATACCATATAGCATAGGGAACTTTTGCTCAATACTATGTACTGACCTAAATGAAAACAAAAATAATTTGTAAAATGAAAAATACATGTATACGCATAACCAAATGACTTTGCTGTACATCTGAAACTAACACAGTGTTATTAATCAATTATACTCCAATATAAAATAAAAAGTTGAAAAAAGCTTTTACTCACTCCAAGATCTTTGTAGACATTATCTATAAAATTGGAACACTAGCACTCTACCTCGCTATTTAATGCTTTTCTTTCTTCTTTCAGGTCTCAGATTATTGTTTTACTTTCCCAGAAAATTGTCTCCTGCATCCACACCTACTCCTTTGCTTCTTTTATTTATTTCATATCACTGAATTCATTTTCATCATTTTACTTATTCACTGTTTGCCTTCTTCACTGGAATGTAACCTCAGTGAAGACAAAATAATGTCCTGTTTTTCAACACTTACACCGCCAACATGGACCATTGTGATCAGCACCATCAGTATTCAGTAAGCCTTTGTTGAATGAAGAAATCAAAAATGGCATGAATAAAATTAAAATGTAACTTTCTTTGGTGGATATTCACACAGGTGCCCCTGAGTCAGCACCAATTAATCTTCAGTCTTTTAAAACTAAGCATCTCATTTTATAATCTTCTGGAAGAATTCACACACTCTTCTATTAATCCAGCAAAACATCATTCTAATAAAACACAATGGTTTTCAACATTTTTAACACTTTTTTCAGTTCTGAATAATTGTATTTGGCTTGAGAAATGAGTAAAAAATATTTTTGCCTATGTATAACTAAGGGGCATAATTTATATATAATCGGTTTAAGGGTACACTCTTTTCTCAGGTGACACACAGCTTAAAATTACACTTGTAGAAAAATGATACAGGAAGAAGGGAAGGAACAACTAATTGCCTTGGAACACATCACATTTTTGTGCCATCGAAGAACACTGGACGTTTTGTCTGCTTCATGGAAAATGCAACCAGCATTATTATAAACTTACAGTCCAAAGAAAAAGGCTGTGTATTTTGTCAAATAGTAACTTATATCACTTTGCATTGTCATTAACAAAGCAGACACAGATGGGATACTCACTCCAATTGTGGAAAGAAAGAGAGAGAAAGGAAGGAAGGAAGAAAAGGAGAGAGGGAGGACAGAAGGAAGAAAAAACAAAGAGGCAGGCTTGTCTGCTGCCATTCTTTCTTATCATTCAACCATCATATCCCCTTCTTCCACTTTTGCTTCTCCTAGATTCTCAATTTACAATTTGACTCAGTAAGACCTTGCTGTCAGAGAATGCTGAGGTAAATTAAGGCGATCAGGATGAACTGAGTTAGAACATCAGCTGTGCCACTTACCACAGCTGTTTTAAACAGTTTTGGCATCTATAAAATGCTGTTTTTAGTTCATATCTGCTTGAATTGTTATGACAATTAAGTGAGATAATGAATTAGCAGTAATAGTACAGAGCCGCAATTGTGGAGGTGGTGGTGGTTTAGTCGCTAAGTTGTGTCCGACTCTTGCGACCCCACGACTATAGCCCTACAGCTTCCTCCGTCCATGGGATTCTCCAGGCAAGAATACTGAAGTGGGTTGCCATTTCCTTCTCCATAAATGTGGCAGGCTTTAATTAATATTTACCTACATTTATTGATAAACCATGTCAACGTGGAATCCAACCACCAGAAGTGTCTTTAATTACCAAAATAAGCTGATAATAACTCTTGGATAGAAAGCACCACCATTGAATGCTGTTGGAGTGAAGGTTGAGATTCTTTAGGTAGTTTCTTTCTCCTCTATCCCTTTGAAGACTTTCTTAGCTATTTCTCAGTGTCCTTCTCCGTGCTGTGCTGCGCTTAGTCACTCAGTCGTGTCTGACTCTTTGTGACCCCATGGACTATAGCTCACAGTCTCCTCTGTACATGGGGATTTGGCAGGCAAGAATACTGGAGTGGGTTGCCATACCTTCCTTCAGGGGATCTTCCTAACCCAGAGACCAAACCCAGGTCTCCCGCATTGCAGGAAGATTCTTTACCAGCTGAGCTACCAGGGAAGCCCATCCTTTTCTATACATGACTTAAAATTCATGTAAATAAGGCCAAAGCAGAGATGCTTCACCTAGTGAGACATTCACACATAAAATGTAGTTATTGGCCTCTATTCTTCCTTGAGAAATTGCATGTTTGACTACATGGGTCAAGCGGAGTTGACTGCCAATCAGAGTGTATGTATAATTTATTCATTGGTAAATTGTTGTGGGGATGATGTGGAATCTTTGCCCAAAAGTAGGAGACCACATAAACACATATTTACGGCTGATGACCCCAATTTATGCTTTTTGCTCTTTTTCTTTGAGTAGAGATAGAGTAAGAATGGCAGTGCAGAATGAGCCACGCTGTCATTCATTTACAATATTTAATTGAATGCACTGTCTTTGTATTTTATCTTTTATTCCTGGCCCCTCGGGACACTGGGCAGTATGAGGTTCTAAGTCACAATTCCGTTCACTAAGTGTGTGCTGGAGCTTGTAATGAGTTTGTCTAAAGCCTTTCACACCTCTGCTTTCCATAGAAGGTTCATTTATCTTTCTGAAACAGAACAGAGCTGTTTTTAGATTTCCCTGATTTCCACAGACGAGACACTCCTGGGAGCCTGCTGTAGGAAGTTTTTGCTAAGGCACATTCTTAGCTGACTGGCTGATGGGGGAATAGAGAAAAGCAGCCAGAAAGCCCATGTCCTATATGCTTCGTCCAAGCTTCAGAGTTATTAATTGTACATCACAGCATTCTCTTTCCTTTAAATACATGTCTAACTCCTTTATTAAAACTTCACACTAATTGCTTCCATTGCATCCCTCAATGGGTTGATTTCATATGCAATGTATTAATTACACTCTGCAAAGACTCTAACATAAATTCCTCTGGTGTCTGTCCCTTATTGCTTCTTAAAATTGTGCTCTTTCATTTCTTTACTTGATGATAACTTATTCTAGTTGCTTTCCCTCTTGTTCTACCTTCATCGAGACATAGCAATCATATAAATGGAAGAGATTTCCAACAAAGTATTGACAGAAGTGGGTTCACATGCTTGTATACATTCCTCTATTTCATCAAGTCATAAGGTATGCTAGACAATTTTTTGTATTAATTTTTATTTATTTATTTGTCTGCCGGATGATAGCTGTGTCACGTGGCATCTTTGATCTTCACTGTGGCATGTGAAATCTTCAGTTGCAGCATGTGGAATCTAGTTCCTGACCAGGAATTGAACCCTGACCCCTGCATTGAGAGTGTGGTATCTTAACCACTGGACTACCACGGAAGGCCCTGCTAGACACTTTTTGCTATGCTATGGTCTCTTTAGGTCTTTAAAGCAATATGGATGCGAGTAACAGACCAGACTTGTGGGTCAGATTAATTCAACACAATATTAATGAAAGAGTGGGAAGCTAAAGTAAAAAAGAAGGGAGAGTAAATGAAGACAAAAGGAAGACTAACGTGAAAAAGGAGAACTCTTCCTGACATGCCCCGTATGTATGTTTTACTCTTGAAAGCAAGAAATAGCCATCAAAAGTCCCTGGAGTGGTCACAGCACACCACATAGTCTCTGTCCAAGGAGAGGAGTATTACCCTAAAAACTCAGCCCCAGCAACAGAGTATCCAATGGACAATTATGCAATTATTCACTTCCTTCATGCCACAGAAAAAATACATTGTATTTGACTCAGATAAAACATTCATAGATTTCCTAATGATGCAAACTGGTTGTTTGTATTGATTGTATACAATCAATTTTGAAAGACTAAGAGGTAAATCCATATTTCTCTCAAATTGTCCATATGATTTGTAAATGTGATGTAGTCTTTGATATTTGAAAACCGGAATGTTGAAAGGCCAGTGTTTTGAAGACCTGATTGCCATTTTATTTTCTAATAGTGTAAGTTGAGCTATAAATACTGTTTCTTGGAGCAACTAATACTGATTGATCAGCATTTGACAAGTAGTTCAGAGGGTGAAGACTCTTGAGAGTCCCTTGGACTATAAGGAGATCAAACCAGTCAATCCTAAAAGAAATCAGTCCTGAATAGTCATTGGAAGGACTGATGCTGAAGCTGAACTCCAATAATTTGGCCACCTGACATGAAGAGCCAACTCATTAGAAAAGACCTTGATGCTGGGAAAGATTGAAGGAAGGAAGAGAAGGGGACAACAGAGGACAAGATGGTTGATGACATCACTGACTCAATGGACGTGAGTTTGAGCAAGCTCTGGGAGGTGATGAAGGACAGGTAAGCCTGGTGTGCTGCAGTCCATGGGATTGCAAAGAGTCAGACATGACTGAGTGACTGAACAAACATAAGCAGAGGGTGATCTTGCTAGTTTAGCATGAAGAATAAATGATACTTACTGTTCCCATTGACTTCAGAGTCATATAATTGTATTATGGTCCATCACTGCAAACAGATAGATAAGAACAAATACCGGATAAACCCAAGCTTCAAGGAAAATATGAAATTTGGAGCTAAAGTTATGCAAAGGCACTAACTAGGAATCAGAACACACGAGTTCTTATTTAATCTCAATCTCTCCAAGCTTCAGTTTTGTAATTTGTAAAATGAGAACAGTGCCTACGCTGCCATTTTTGTTGTTATTGCTGCTTAGTTGCTAAATCGTGTTCGACTCTTGTGACCCCATGGATTGTAGCCCACCAGGCTCCTCGGTCCATGGAATTTCCCAGGAAGAATACTGGAGTGGGTTGTCATTTATTTCTCCAGGGGATCTTCCTGACCCAGGGATCAAACTTGCATCTTCTGCATTCACAGTTGGATTCTTTACCACTAGGCCACTTGGGAAGCCCCATTGATATTTTAAGGACAAGTCATTTGATGATCATAATACTTTAAGGAAATGAGTAATTCTGATTATTTTTATCATTCATGTTAGCCAAATTGGCTTATATTAGTAGGCCAAGTTGGCCTATTATTAGCCCTGTATTAATGTTCTTTGTATCCTTTATCTTGGAAGTATAGGTGTGCATTGTTTAATTCCACACATCTATTGTTTGATTTCTATTGTTTGTTTGTTTGTGTTTTTTTCTTTCTTTTTTTTTTTTTTGCATTTTCTTGAGGAATTCTCATTGAGTACCTGAAGCTGATAAATTAATTTTGAGAAACCTAGAAGCTTTTTGGAAGTATCTTGGAGCTTACATTTAATTACATGGAAATAGTCTTCTCTATCTATTCTGTGAAACAACTAGACATTTGAAACATCTCCCCAAAGATCTGCATCTCAAAACATGAGCCTGTCTTGCCGGAGCCCTTCATAAGAACGTGGGTCTGTAAATGGGATCACTGGTGCTTTATTGATGTTATATGCCCGAGGCAGCCTTCTAGAGAGTTTTTCTGTGTTGTATTTCACTATTATAACTCCATCATGGTCAATTAGCAAGACAGACTCTTGGCTTTTAGGTTTGAAAATGAGGCTTCTTGATTATTTATGTTTCTAAGATGTTATTGAGTAATTCAGCTTAGTAAAGAACTTCGATGTATTCCATCATGATGACTGTAAATCCAGGTGTTAATACTCTCAGATGGCCCATCATCTCACTGGAGATACCTAATAAAGCAGCCATTAACCGACTGTATATGGTGATGTAAACTATACTGCTAGCTGAACTTCCCATTACCAAGAGTACCACTGTGGAGGCGGAGGAGATTATCTAAGTAGGGACCAGCCATGATCATAAAGAAAGCATAGAAACAAAGATGTTCCCTTTACCCAGTGAAAATATGTATGCATAAGGCATCAGTCCTGAAAGGGAAGTATGAAGGAAGATTTTATATGTTGCATTATAAAATTAGCAAGGTAGATTACTTTCACTCTGCAGACATTGAGCCGTGTGGAATGTAACAGCTTTTAGTGATGCTGGTTTGTCCCAGAGAATTTTTAGTTATTTTTGCCTTGGCAAATCCACTGTCACAGAGTACTGAAAATCAGACAAAAGAAACAAAAGACGCTTGTGCATCTGCCTATAGATACACACAGTAAATGTTCTGACATCACAAATATTTGGGTCTGGAGTTGTCACTTAGTTTTATGCTTTTAGGAGATAAAAAAAAAAGAAAGAATTCCAATGTCCTAAACAAAACTGCATGTGAGATATTGGAATGGTGAATAAAACCAAGACTGTGACTCTGGAGACATGGAGTCCAGTGTTAACTCTTCCTCAGACTAACAAGCTCTAGAGACCCATCACATCACTGTGGATCTTGGTTTCTTCTTAGTTGAGGAAAATCAGGATTGATAAAGACAAAGTTTGTGTGCTGTCTTCGCTTTATCCTGAGCCAGGGAAGATACTATCAAATAATCAATTAAAAAAAAAATTGAACCCAAATGTGACATCACAGTCCTCTACACAGTTCTCCAAGAGCAGCCGCCTGACAAGTGAGCCGAATCCAGGTGTGGGAGGACACTCTTAGGGCTATAACACAGTTTACCACAGGACTGTACAATCCAGCACCACGGCCTTTTCAGTTCCCAGTCTTTGTATTTAGCAAAATTTCTTAGCCTCCTACCCACATGTAGTCAGAGGGCATCCCCCAGCATTTTGGTCACCTGTGCTCTGAGAGCCAACATTTGCATCAGCCCATTGCCTGTCAGTGATATTCCCTTTTTTTCCACTTCTTTTCACTTTTTTTTTTTTAATAATCAAACACTCCAATCACTTGGGGCATTTATTTATTTTTTATTATTTGTGTTTATTTTTTAAATTTATTTGGCTGTGTTGGGTCTTAGTTGCAACATGTGGGGTCTGCATGCGGACCTAGTTCCCGATGAGGGATAGAACCTGGGACCCTGCAATGGGAGTCCAGATTCTTAACCACTGGACCAAGGAGGGAGTCCCCTCTTTTCATTCTTACTATTTCTGTCCTTTTCAATAACTTCTTCTGTTACTGGACACACAGTTCTGACTCAGAAAAAGAAAAAAAAAAAAACACACATTCTTTTAATTTAGCCTAGGGAAGACAATATGACTGCGTGCTAAATACCCTGAAATATTTGAATATTCTTGACCATTAGGTGGTTTTTCTGCATTTCTTTACCATCACAACTAATAGACCAGCACTGGGCTAAATGCTGTGGGAAATTGAAAGAGTCAGCTGAAAGCATGGTCTCTGCCTTGCTAGAGTTTATAATCTAATGGAGGAGAGAAAAATATATACAAAACACCCCCAAGGAAACATAAAGTACTATAACAATATACAATCTTTAAAATAGCATCCATCCTGCAAACTGTTGACAGATTAATCTTCCCCAAGCACTGCTTTTATCATGTCCTCTGCCTCTCAACAGCCTTCACAGCCTTATTTCTTATCACATTAAGTCCAAACCCCTCTGCTGTTTTTCAGGACCTCTTTAATCTGGTTTCACCTGGTTTATCCAAATTTATGTCCCACTTTTTTCCCCATCAGGCCAGAATATTTCCAAATCTTTGGTGGTGGTGTCTTTCCTAGCTTAAACATAGAATGTATGGCCCCACACCTGCTTTACCTTACAGCTCTTTGGAATATTAAAATATTACCCCAAAATTCAATGTGTAAAACAACAGCCACAACAAAAGATCAAATTTGATTTCTTCTTTGAAACTATTTATTGATGGGGCAGGTCATATTGACCTTTCAGTTATTGAAATTCTAATATTGTTTGTATACTCTTTAGATATTTATTTTCAACTCTTGGGCTTTCCCCATATTATCTGAGCAACTGTGAACTGCAGTTTCTAAAATCCTTAATCCTGGTTGCTTTAACTGTATTGTGATGCCTTGTAGAATCACTGTGATAACTAGAGATAATATATTTAATGGACTTAAACGTGGCTTTGGCTGTGTGTGTTGTGTGTTAGGCACTCAGTCTTGTCTGACTCTTTGTGACACCATGGACTGTAGCCTGCCAGGCTTTTCTGTCCGTGGAATTCTCCAGACAAGAATCCTGAAGTGGGCTGCTCTTTCCTTCTCTAGGGATCTTCCTGACCCAGGGATTGAACCCATGTCTCTTGCATTGTAGGCACATTCTTTACCATGTGAGCTGCCAAGGTTTGGGCTAGTTACCACTAAACCAACTTTTATTTTCCTTTAAATGGCTACAAAAATGAAAAAAGTAGAATAGAAATGTCACGACTGACTCTTAACCTACTGTGTCCATAATCCTTACCATATGGGGCAAGAGTATCTATTTCTCAGATTTAAAGAATACATTTTGGGGAGATTACACATTGTCTGGTGGTTCAGATGGTAAAGAATCTGCAGGAGACACTAAGTCAGGAAGATCCTCTAGAGGGGTCTGTAGCAGGCTCAGCAAGCACTCAGAATAGCATAGAATCATCTTCAGTGTACCTAGAGTATCAGCTTCTACTGAGAGTCGTTGAAATGCTGAGACACAAAAGCACAGGCTTTGATCTAGGTAGGAACATAGGGAACTCTTGAACATTCTAGGCAGAGAATTGTCCATTGGTATACATGGGTTCTTTACTGTCTTCACCAAGGGCAAGGAGATCAAACCAGTCAGTCGTTATCTTTTTTGTTTTGTTTTGTTTTTCAGATGCTAATTTTCATTTATTATTTGAACTTTAAAAAAATCAGTAATTATTTTACATGGTTCTCACATGTGCAGATCTGAGAGATTATGGTCTTAAGGGAGATCAACCCTGAATATTCACTGGAAGGACTGATGCTGAAGCTGAAGCTCCAGTATTTTGGTCATCTGATTCAAACAGATGACTCATTGGAAAAGTCTCTGATGCTGGGGAAGATTGAGGGAAGAGGAGAAGAGGGCATCAGAGGATGAGATGGCTGGATGGCATCACTGATGCAATGAACATGAACTTGGGTAAACTCTGGGAGATGGTGAGGGACAGGGTGGCCCGGAGTGCTGCAGTCCATGGGGTTGCAAAGAATCGGAAATGACTGGGTGACTGAAAAACCAACAACCATGCATGGGTTTTTTTGGTAAAGGCGCATGTGAGTTTAGGGTTCTCTTGGTGGCTCAGCTGGTAAAGAATCCTCCTGTGATGAAGGATACCTGGGTTCCATCCCTGGTTTGGGAAGATCCCCTGGAGAAGGGAAAGGCTACCCACTTCAGTATTCTGGCCTGGACAATTCCATGGACTGTATAGTCCATGCAGTCTCAAAGAGTTGGAAACAATTGAGCAACTTTCACTTTCACACAAGTCTGGACATGCAGAGAGCAAACTGAGACAGATAGTGTCCTTCTGTGTACAGGTGTATAAGGCAGTTGCTTCACCTCTGTGATGCAGATGGGGAGCAGTAAGAGCGGTCACCTCTTTCTTCAGGAGCTGAATAGCTTCTGGACATGGTCCTCCAAACCAGGATACATCAAATACATATAGCCCATAATGCTGTCTCACTGCTACTTTGCAAAACTGCTCTTCAGTTTTGAACTAGCACATGCATGACCATGAGGAACTAGAAAGAAAATGCAAATTATTTTATTTTGCAAAATAATGGATGTTTGCATAAAAATGTACAGAGTAGTCATTGCTGTTTCTGGCTCTACCTTCAACAGCTGCATGAGCTTTGGCAACTGACTTCTGAACTCAGTCTCCAGGAAAGCTAAGAGAACTAAGTAAATTATTTCTGCAGTTCGTTTGATTTCCATAGTACAACGATTTCATCAGTCTTCAAACAAGTAGAGTTAATTCTCAAAAACTCGTAACTTTAACATGAATTTTAAGGATACTGCAATGTGATAGTACTTTGTCGAAGTTCTGCTGAGTTCTTCCATGTGCTCCAGTGGCTTGACCAATTTTACAAAAGATGCAGCAATTTCAGGTATTAGAATTCAAGTGTCAGCATTTTTCCACATGAAATTCTAGGTCCATATTAGGGTTCTCGCACCAAACCTGATCCTGAAAGGACCTTCCCACACCTGTGGGTCTCTGTGTGAATGCACATACGTGTCTGTGTGAGAGGTGGCTGAGGGAGGGTAGGGAGGAAATGTGTCCAGGAATCTTTTCTGGTAAAAGACACACCCGGTTAAAGGGGCAAGGGGAGGACTATACACAGTCCTGTGAACTTTTGTGGTTGGATTCAGGGCCCAGAAACACTTAGCCTGGCAATTTTGACTATGTTTGCCTTTATTCAAAGCAACCATTTAAGAAAAAGTCAAGAAGACAAAAACACGGTTATATTCATTGTTTGCACATCTGGTGGTAGAAGGATAAATTTTGAAAATGCCCTAATAAAAATTGAAGGCAAATGGAGTAACATCCAAGGAAAATGTTGGTTCTGTATTAAAAGCACCTCGTTTGTACCAGCTCATTCCAGATGCACAGCTGGTTGCCCTGCAACCTCCACTGTAATTCTGTAAAAGCCTCCCTTGTAGGCTGCGCAGCCTGTCTGCTTTTTATCCCCTGTGATATCCTAGCCCTCCCACCCCGCCCTTTTTTGCTTTTACTGTTTCCATGTTTATCCCAAGGAAAAGTTAAAAAAAAAAAAAAGGCAACAAATATGCTACTTCTTTTTTGCTTTTTTTGGAGAGCACTTGTGCAGTGGGAAGCAACATATCTACGGCACCTAGTGATTCAACTGGGAACTGTAAGACTATACTACATGCCATAGCTTTGGGCCAACTTTTATAGCTCAATAAATTTAGAGTTTGTTAATGGATCTGCTATAAAAGATTAAAATTCATTTATAAATACTGATTCCCAGTCTATTATATTAGGATTATCTACAGATTAAAAATGAAAACTATGCTAAAACAACATTAAAGCCTTAGATTCAGATCTTCTCTATTTGGCACAAATCATCTTTAGGCTTGAGAGCAAAAGAAAAGAACAGAGAAGCTATTATTTTGTTAGAGAGAGAAAAAGAGTAAATTGTCTTAAAATCCTGGTCAAATATACAGCCAGTTAAAGGGTCCTTTGACGAATATTTCTTCCTCTCTGACTGGTTTCAGACTTTGGACATTCAGAGGAGCAAGTATCATTTGAACAAGACTCTCTTGATTATAATTTAAGGGTAGTAATAAAGATAACGTCATTCATTTTTAAGTTCATACTGCCCAGCATTGGCCATTCAACTGACCTTGTTTACAAAAGCAAAAATCTCACAGAGTCTACCTAAAGGGTGATTATTTTCATTCAACCGACTTGTCAATGCCATGGACATGGTCACAGGCTTCTGACATTATGGTGCTCAGTCACTATTCATCAAGCAGGCATGGACTCTCGTTTTCTCTCAATTTTTATGGTTAGTAAAGATATATAGCAATCTTTCATTTGTTGGTTAATCACCAAGTTGAGAGTAATGATGCCTGGCATGCGTAAAGCACTTTGTACTTTCAGAAGAGCTTTCATATATGCTGTTCTGTGACCCTTACAGTGTTCCCATGAAGTGTGTGTGGTTGAGTACAGCCCGTGGTGTAGATGAGGACATGGAGCAGAGAGCAGGAGGCGCTCCTCTCAGGCCTCCCCACCAGTCTTGCATCTCCTGCCCTGCTTCTCCCTACCTGTCCACTCTCATTTGGGTAAATACATACTTAGGAATCTATTCTTGGTCAGGGTGGCCAAGATTTAACAAAAAAGTAGATTTTTTGTTAAAATCTGAAATCACACCAGGAACTCTTCATGTGATTCTTGCCAGGTTAATATGATCCCAATAACAACTGGTTATGCTAGATGACATGCCGTTATGATTCTGGGTCACTAAAAAGGAGTTTGTGTATACTTTGTGAATGTGTGCATTTTAAATATAGAGTTTTTAATTTATGTTTGTTTCACCTGTGATGTAAAGCCTCTCCTGGGTTGTATGTATGTGTGTGTGTGTGTGTGTGAATAAGCAGTGGAACAGTAATGCAGCATTATATGTTCTATTTATTCATGTAAAAAACATGATTTTGTTTTAGTAAATTATAGTAACTCAAATACTGTTTGAATATGTTCTCCTTGCTAAAAAACATTTAAAAAGGCTACATCTACAGCAAAAATTTCCTTTAACCAATCATCCCAATCTGAATCCTCCCTATTTGCTACTATATTTTCTACATAACATTTATATACATTCTATGCCTGTTTCTTTTTACAAAAAAATACATTATGAAAAAAAATATTATGGTTTGTATATCATTCTGATGGTTTTGCTTTTGGGTGAAAATTTTGTCTTAACTATCAATCTATTATCATTCTGTATATCTAGCAGTCTGTAAAGACAACTGCTTCTACAGTATGCCATAATACAAATGCACCATGTTTTAATGTCATTTCCCTGTTAAATTAACATTTGCACTATTGCCAAACTTTCCCTGACATAAACAGTGCTGGGCGAATACCCTCCTACATGACTCACTTTGCATATGTGCCTGTTTCTCTAGGGCAGAAATGATTAAGCGCTGGTGCTAGCTATATCATAGAGTATGCAGACTTTTTTATTTAAATAGCTATTGCTTAATATACTTCCCCTCAATGATTGTGCCAATTTACATTTCCACCAGCTGTAGATGAGAGTGTGCTGTACCTTCATGTAGCTGCCAATATGCGATTCTATCAGACCTTAAGTATACTCTAAATAACAAATGTATGAGCCTTAAGCACCAGAAGCCTCCTTTGATGTTTGGCTCCTAAAGTTACATTTTGAGGTACAATGGCAAACTGGGTGGAAAGAGCAGAGGGGAAACATTTTAAATACTCTGGAGTGTGAGCCCAAGGAAGATGTTTATCTGAGAGAAGAGATTCAAAAACAAAAAACATGCAGCTGTCCTCAGATGCTTGAAAGATTCATGCGGAGAGTTCCAAGAGCATAGGACCAGGGCCAAATACAGAAAGGGGACGGACAGAGGCATATCAGTATCCCGTCAGTGAAACTTCACACACCAGGAACCTTTGCCTGCTCAGGCCAGATATGCAATCATTCACATGGTCGTATCTTTATGAAAACTTCCGAGGTAGGATACTTTTACTAACACTTTCTCTTGCTACTCCAACTTTCCTTCTGCCGAAATCATTGTTGTCAGGTGACTTTGAAGTGGCTATCAGTTTCCTGAAATCTGAGTAGAGAAGCTCAGTTGCAGACACATATAATGTAGATTTAATGGGTTATATTTATACAGTACGCAGTCACATTTGTGTGGTTAGATTGCCTCTCTAGGTTCCATAGGCTAGTATATGCAAGAATTGTATGTGTAGAACTTGAATGAAAACAATCATAAAGCTACACTTCGTGTGCATAATAACCCAGTAACAGCCTGTCATTTTCTCATCTTCAAATTCTGATAGACTGAGAGCCACTGTCCGGGGATCAGTCTTATCTTCAGTTCCCTGGTTGGCTTCACACACGTGTCTCATCGTCCCTGGAGATCTCTACTCCGCTGCACCACACAGCTCTCCTTGTCGGCACCCAGGCTGTGACTTTGCCCACACTTATCTCTGTCTAATGGGGCATTTTCCTTTGCATCTACACTGGTTCTTATTAATTTCTTAATGATCTGCTACAAAGTCTAAATATTGGTAAAGATAACATAAAACTCTTAATAGGCCACTATAAAAAGGGCATTTATCATAAATCGGCTGGTGTGTGTCATTAATTCACAAAGGATTTTAGGCTCATCACTGCATGTATATGCACACACACACAGACACAGACATTGAAATGTTCTGACATCTTTTACATTAATAGCTTGATATTAAAAAAAAAAGAAAAAAACCTTGGGAGATGTTTACCCAAATTAGATACTAGTCTCAACACTTTATGTGATGTAACAGACCAGTTAAGATGTGGACAGAAAATTTAGCAAACTATTAAGTTAACAAAATATCAATGGTTAGAAACACATATCTTTCAAAACTTGCTAATAGAAAGACATTTTTTTGGTACCTATCCCATAAATCATTAAAATTAAAATGCTATAAAATTATTATCATATAGAGAGATGATCAAAGAGCGAGCAGTCAAAAGTTTCAGGAAAATGGTAGATAGTATGCCAGGCAGTTACTAAATAAATATAATAAGTGTAAATATGCTGTTTTGCTGTATTTCTATACTTCAGAGTGTATACTATAGTTTTGCTTATAATTTAACCAAATATTAGGTTTTATAATTGATTTCGTTTTTAATTTTTTTATTTTTTCCTTTTAAGAGGGTCACCCAAATACATGGGCTTCTAACTATATAAAATCATGGATATTTTCCTACAGGAGTGTATAAATGATGATGACTTTTTAAAAAGTGTGTTGCTCCCCTTCAAAGTCAGTGAGCCTCACGTATCTGAAATAAACTAGAGACTGGATCATTATCAGCATATTTAATAGAAAAAAATTATGGACAAGTTGAAAGATCAAAATTCCATGGTTCTTTTAAGTTGCTCTATATCTCTATTTCTCAACATGAGAAAGAATATCTTAAGAGAAAAGATTAATTAGACTCAATGACTATTTTCTTAAGATAAAAGGGAAGAAGAAAGAAGAGGAGGAGGAGGAGAAACAGAAGGGAAGGAGGAGGATGAAGAGGGAAACAAGCTAATCATATATCCACATAGCCAGTCCTTCTGGAATGAAGTTAAAATTAACATTCCATAAAATAATACAGATTGCATATGTAACTGTTCAAAACAGAGGTGCCCAAGTCAGCACACACAGCAAGCGACCAAGAGTTCTCTTTCCTTCTAATTTAGATATTACTCAAAACGCACAAGTTCAGAGTAAAGTAGCACACTTGTTCCCCTGGCATTCACTATGGCTTGCCTTTGGCAAAATGCTACTTCTTCTTATATTAAGGGATGGGAAAATAAAAAAAAAAAAGATTTTCCAAAGCGTGTTTGAAAAAGCCCAAGGGCTCTTGAATATCAAATAGATGATATTAAACAACATGGATGATTGAAGTGTAAATGAATAAAAAAAAAATCTGGAGTTTTTCCCCATTACATTAAATATCCTTAAAAAGCTATGAGAAAAGAGAGCTAAATATCTGAAAAATGCTCTGAAATATTTGATGATCAAAAACTAAATTCTGCTTATCTGTGCACCCAAAATGTATGTGCATATATAGAAGCACATGAGGTATGTGTGTAAAGATAGAACTAGTTTGTATTTATTTTACAGCCTGAAAAAGTTCTGATGGTGAAAATGTTATGATAAATGTTGATAGAATTGGAAGCCATTTGTTCCATTTGTTTCACCTATGGATAATCAGATATTATTTCAACTTATTGGTTGCAAATAGCATTTGAAGTTGTAGTAAGCTGACCTCTCAGGTCTGACTTTTCTTGACACTACCATCAACATCTCTCTCCATCTGGCCAATACCCTTGCTGTCCTCCTGATTAGCAGTAGGCTCTGACTAGTCAGCAGTTTGGAGAGTTTGCAAAGCAAACACTCACTTTAAGTTTTCCTGTCACTCAGGGCAGCTTTTTACCTGTGAACCTTCATCTAAACATGTATGTGTGCATATATACACTTTCTCATGGCCCACACACATTAAGGAAACATCCAGAAGATCTAGTCATTGAACGATATACGTGGCTGAAACTCAGGTTCATAGAATTCTACAAAAAATTTCTAAATTCTTAACAGTTTTTGGAAACTAGCAATATGAAGGATCCATTGAGAATTTTTGCTTTTCTTTTCTTAATTTTTATAGTTTAAATCTGGCAATGGGTGGAGAAGAGACACATCTAGTATTTGAATCATGAAATGATTCTACCATGGTTTTTTCTATCATGAAATGGTAGAAAGCTCACTCTTCAAAGCATATGTGTATATGTGTATATTCAAGTTTAGATTTTCGTCCAAAATGGCCTATGTTTTAATCACTTTGAGAACTGACTTGATCGCAATTTCAAAGTTTCCTTTATGTTTCAGACTTTTCTTTAAGTTCCTCTTTTTTCCTATAGACTAACTTGGGTATAAATCTTCTTGTTCTAATCAGAGAGAGTATGGGTGCAGCATGAAAATCTGTGTGAATATTTTTGACTTTCACAATGACTGGAACTGAGAAGGGCAGCATATCAACTGTAAGGTAGTTCCCTGCAGCAAGAGAGGTGACTTTGCAAAGAAAGAATTGGTTTGCAGTTCACGTTAATTTCCAGTATTCCATTGGACATTCATGTAGGTGAAAAAGCAGTTTAGTAATACCTCAGCTAGAAAAATACTTGGTTCTAGATTATAAAATGAAAATGTTATTTTCTCAGTGATAATGTATGTGACAGTGTTCAGACATGCCTTATCCTGTGTGTGCTTTGCAATCACTCTTCTGCAAGCATTTTGAATTTCATTTTACTTTTGTTATCAGCAGACATAGTTATACTTTGGACCTTACCAACATAATTGACCCCCTTCCTCTATATCCTCCATTTTAAGAATCCCCCTCTCTGATAATCATTACCCACATTTTCAGCTTACATTCTAAGCATCAGATTGAAAAAGGCTTTGACCTCACAAATATCAACAGTTAGGTGATTCTTCACCTTTTTAGAGTCCCTCACTCCTTCTCCATGTCTTCATTTTCTTCCTTAATTTAGACTCCATCTTTATTACCTTTTCCTTGTTTAACCTCTCAATTTTCCTGATCTTTTTTTCTTTATTATACTGACTTGTATAAAAGGGCCAAATTTAGTTAGATCCACACTTCCACTTACTCTGAAACTTAGAGGCAAAACCAGTATAAACAAAAACACACAACCATGTTAACTGAGGTCAGTTAACATTTATGACCACCAAGCACACAGGTCTCCTTGGTATTGCCTAGCAAGACTGAAATATTTTCTTTCACTGGTTGTCTTTCCTAGAGGATGCTTTCAACAGATATTCTGTTGTCTTTCTTCTGTATCTCTTTCTTTGAGGGTGCGATATCACAATATTAATAAAATCCATCCTGACGTTTTTACTTAAATTAGTGTACCCCTGTCTTATTCAACCTCCCCTAACCCTGTATTAGCTTTCTCCCAACCTTATCACCACATGACATACTTCATATATTTTTTATTTGTGTTTTATGACATCTTTAACCACATTAAAATGCAAGTTTGATGAGGACAAATATTTTTGTTAAAATATTTCATAGTACTTATAATTTTGTTCATGTAACTGCCAGATGTAAAATTTATCCTAGCTTTCTAACATGAAGAGGTCAATTTCCTTTCTCAAGCCATTTCAGCTATTCTGTCATTCCCTCAGTTTCAGGAGGAATCACTGACCAGTTGCTGTCCAACGACACCATAAGAAGTTTCATGCCCTGCATAAAGATATTAGAAATGTCTGAATGATATATTGTAATGCAATCTCCTCTCAATGCTGCCTGTTCTTTTCAGCATAATCATCTCTAATCCATGATTTACAAACTCATTTATTAAATGGAAGGGATGACAATGATGTTTTCCTATTGCTGGTGTATTTTTGGCATTCAGTGATCTATATTATCACCAATTAATTTGCACTGATTCCAAGTTTTAAAATCTTCCAAATTTTCCATCACAATATTTTACATCATAACTTGAGTTTAAGATGTTAAGTCATTTGCTAGTGTATAGATATATATATATATAATAAAAGATGGAAAAATTAGGCATCATCTTAAAGAAGCATAGTAAACTCCATGGATGGAAAAAGGGAATGGTGTGAACAGTAGTAAGGAGAGGGAAAATATTCCAAAATAAAAAAATGAAGAAACACACACTTCAAACTCTATGCTGGGATGTATGTGTGTGTGTGTGTGTGTGTGTGTGTGTGTGTATATAATATATATATGAATAATATATATATATAAGCTGTATGCTGAATAAAGCACAGAAAATTTTCTACCAGAAAGGCCCTTTAAGTCAAGAGTCTCGAAGCAGGAAAGAACTAGAATATTGGTGAATGAAGCCAAAAATTATAAACCACGGATGAAATGATGTGTAGAATCAAATCTATAGTAAGGAAAGTATAGCTTAGGGTGGATTTGGAGCATATCTTCCAACTAGTGACTGTGGTGCTCTTTGTATTGGTAGCCAGATCCAATAGCCAGATCCTGTTAGGTGCTGGAAGGAAGACTTTATTATATTAGAATCATGCTGTATACAAGTTGCTTATGGAAGATAATCATTGATGGCTATTTGAGCCCTCTTATATGTCTAGTACTAGAGAATGCATTAAAGTTTTGATTAAAAAAAGTATAATAGAAGTATCTTTCTTCATAAGAAGCTTATACATGGAATAATTAGAAACTGGAGAGGGTATAGCATAATATTTAAATCAAATGATTGGAAATAAGATAACATGATTATGATTGTTGACAGGATCTAAGCTGTATGAGATTGGTTCAGATAATAAAGTTGGTCATAATCCCAAGAGAGGGCTCACTAAGCCAAGAGAGAACAGAACAATCTTCATCACACAGATTACATTTGATATTCAAGTTGCTGAATGAGGAATGAGTGGATGGGACTGGTAGTGGAGCTTGTAGGTGATAATTGTTTTTGGTGGTAATGACTGAATCATGGCTCAGAATATATATTCAATGTGACGTAAAGGAAATTAGGTGCTTTCAGATTGTAGTGCTGGAAAAGACTCTTAAGAGTCCCTTGGAGAGCAAGGAGATCAAATCAGTCAACCAGGCAGCATCAGGACTGAAGCTGAAGCTGAAGCTCCAATACTTTGACCACCTGACAGGAAGAATCGACTCCTTGTCAGAAGAGTCTGATTCTGGGAAAGACTGAGAACAAGAAGAGAAGAGTATGACACAGGATGATCTGGTTAGATGACATCATCGACTCAATGACTATGACTTTGAGCAAACTCCAGGAGATACTGAAGGACAGGGAAGCCTGGTATTCTGCAGTCCATGGGGTCACAAATGGTCGGACATGACTTAGCAACTGAAAAACAACATAGAAAACGAGAAACAAAGTCTGGCACTGTGGAGTGACACGAGCTAGGTTAGCAAGTCGGGAATCATGTGAATATCCTGAATATCCCTGGGCAGGACCAGCCAGCAAGTCAACATGGGAAAAGAAAGTCTCAAATAGGACTGGTCAAATACCATTTAGTGTTGGAACATGAGCTCTAATGTACTTCCAGAGTTGATCGTCTATGATTCTGTGATGGGATAAGGATGAACTGTTAGGGTTGTTAATCTGTTTAAAAAAAAAAAACAAAGGTAGGCAGGAATGGATACTGTCTGTGCAGGACAGACTTAAAAAAAAAAAAAAACAGTAAAAGCTCAAAGGTAAAGGTGAATGTGAGTTAGAGGCATCAGAGGAAGCCCCCATGGGAGAAACACAGCTTGAGGGTAGCCGTGAAGGACGAGTGGATGCATAAAGGATGTAGGAATCGGGAATGGAGAAGAAAAGATTAAAATCTTTCAAGTGGAGAGCAGGTATAGACATCTTCAAATAAAATATGGAATAATATTAAAATGAGCATGGCCATGAAATGGTGAGAAGACTTGGCTGGTGAATGAGAAAGAGGACCATATTGCTGATTCATTTCAGGCAGATCCAGTACTTTGTTGCAGGATTTGGACATCACTCTTCCTCAGTTCTTATCAGTCTGCCTGGGTAAGCTCTGTGCTCAGGCATGTGCATAAAAGCTCCTAAAGTAAACCCATACACAGTCATTAGGAAAATGAACCAGGTCCCTGGGGAAGCATTGTGATATACAGTGTCTGAGCTTCTTCAATATCCTTATGTAATAAGGTACCTTATAAATGTTATTAGCTGCAGGTTTTATGGCAAATTTTATGCCATTTTGATTATGATGCCGCTGGATGACAGCTAGTTTACGTTGCTTAAACATCCTCCGTATCTAATGTCGAAAGGAAGCTAATTAGCTATAACCGTGAAAATGGCTATGTCATGTGAAAAGGAAACTATGTGGAGTAAATTTCTTTACCCTAGGATTGAGAATGTTATACAATGATTACCTCCAATTTTAAAACATTTAGGCGAGCTAAAAGTCACCGAAAGGAAATTGAAAAAAAATGAGAAGGTATAACTGTTGTTTTTAAAATATATTTTTTCTTATTTGTAACAGGCATCATGACCCAGATTCCTTAATGGTTTATGCCCCAATGAATCACTTTCTCTCGGTCACCACTTCCATGTGGTTATATCTTTATTAATGTTTCCTGATGGATCATCAGTCCATATTTCTTTAGAACATCCTCGACAACATATTCTGAACATTATTTAAGACTCATTATTCATTGAAATAAAACTTGCAAAAGCACAAGTTGGGTAGTGGGGTATATTTTATTAGTATGTGTTGTATTCCAAGTCCCTCATCAACATAAAACTCTGTAAAGAGTCTATAAATCTAATTAAGGGCATTAGAATAAGAAAAAAAAATCACTGAATGGTTAGTTAGGACAGGGAAGCCTTATGTGGAAGGGGGAGGATATTCTTAGTTATAGTTATAAATGACTATTGAAAAATCCTCATTACTTTTTAACACTTAAATACAGAATTGACACAGATACTGTTGACCACGAAACCAGCACAAACATGGGAAATAGGTAAAGGCTACTATTTCTTTCATTGTAGAGACAGTATTTCATGAAAGTAACATCAAAATTTCAGAGATATTTATGGCAGATTTTCTCACACACCATTTAAAAAGTTCTTTCTTTAAGGAATATATTTTCCTTTTGTTGATAGACCAGTAAACTGACCATATGGGGGTCAAATTAGCAAGGCGGAGCATGGGAGGTGGGATGGAGGTGGAAACTGCTTTCAATATAGCCTCTATCGTACAACAAATTTGTTAGAAAAAAACAAACAAACAAACAAAAAAACAGATTGTCAAACTAAGAGTCCACATCCCGGATATGGTTCATGGGTATATTTTCTTTATTCTTAACAGCATATTAATATTACCCTTAATACTCCCTGGTGGTCCAGTGATTAGGACTTGCCTCTTTTACTTCCAAGCCCAGGTTCAATCCCTGGTCAGAGAATCAAGATCCCACAAGCTGTGTAGCAAAGCCAAAAAAAAAAAAAAAAAAGGCCAAAGTTTGAAAATTGAAAGATTTCATACAAAATGTTCATATTTCGGCTCTGTTGGAGATCTGATAACACTGCATTCTTGCATGGTAGAGAGCAGCCTCTAGAGATGGGTCCCGTCCCTCCAGGCTGACACAGTTTCGTCCCTCTCTGGTCGTCCCAGTCTAGCTTAATTCATGATTTTATGAGCAACCTGACCCTGGAGGGGTCCTTCCTTCAGGAAATGAGAAACTCCTTGGCTTACATTTGATAGCTGAGAGGGAACATTCACATAAATTCTCTTTGAACAGAGAATGTTGTTCACTAGTGACCCTATGACTCTCATATATGAGGGAGCTGGACATTTCTTTACAAAAGAAAAAAAAAAAAAAATATATATATATATATATATGAACAAGAGTGTCCATTCCACCACTGAGGTCATCCTGGCTTATTGGATTCTTTGTCAGGAACAGAAAGAGAAGTTCCTAAACTTTAGAAAACCGAGTGAATGCAATCGTCCAACAGATATCTCTATGGAGTCTAAGTCCCTGGGGCACATAATCTTTCCATGAAGTGATTAAACTGTTAGTTGCTAAATTTATTTAATTTATCTTTATTTGTATTTATTTTTATTGATGTATAATTGGCATACAACATTACATTAGTGTCAGATATGCAGTTTACTTCTACATTTATGGCTTTGTGCCCCTAAAATGTCTGGTCTCATCCAATTTCCTGGTGCCTGGTATGCCACAGACAGGATCATTTTTCCCATGCTTAAAATAAACTCTATTCCAAGAGCAAGGGAGTTTATCCCATGCTTTCTGGTGCCTCTCTTTTGGAGACAGAAAGAGTGAGTCCAGGGAAACTCAGACAAGGAAAAAAGTGGTAATTGAAAGAACTGATGTAGAAAAAAAGGAGGCATCAAGATAAAACTGTGTGTTACCAAGTGTAGTGGGCCAAAGTTGATCTCATCTGTCCACGTGCTTCTGTACGGCCTCGAGTATTTGAGTTAGTATCAGTTTAACCATACCCCCTGCACACTAAGAACTGCTTTTAGGTTGATGTAGAACTCACCAGCTGAGCTAATGGAAATCTTTTCCTGTTTCTTTTCTCACAGACCAAATGAGATGGAGGACTCCTATATATCTTTCATCCAGATCTGTAACCAGCAATGATTGACACAGGGACCTGTAAACATCTGTGTTAAAAATAAAAACAAAAAACAAAGAAGCAACAAAACTAAACCATGTCTCAAAACCAGGTATTCCCGATTCAATTCACTTATTGGGACACCTGAATCATCTTCAGCAAAAAGAAACCAAATTCAAGAAAACCAAATACTTTTGTTCCAGATAACAAGTGGGAAAGGAAAACAAAAAAAATGTCAATCAACATAGCATTTTATCTAAATTGACACAGGGCTATCTATTTTGATGGGCTTTTCTCCAAACTGAGCAGCTTAGTTGTTACAGAATCATACATATAGAGCCTCATGCTCACTCACTTATTCTGTGCAGAAAATTAAAAATGACTGAAACAAGGTCTCAGCTCTCAAGAAACTCACCATATATTTTGCTGAAATAAAGCTCACCTACAAATTGTGGTAACATCAGTCAAAACATAGAAAGTGTTAGGTAAATGGTCTAAATAAAGAACGGGTATTTTATAGAGGAGAGAGAAGCCTACAACAATGCTTGGCATATAGTCAACCTGTAATAAATCTGTGTTGAATAAATGACCAAACAAATGAATGGACACTGTTCGCCACTGACTTGATCAGGTAATGCCTTAGTGAGAGGCTGAGCTATGTATACATTGGTCTGCAGGGGATAGTAGAATTGTCACAGCCAGTGATGAGGTAAAATAGAATATATTCTAGATGGAGGCAGTTTTATGGAAAAGGGTGTGAAAAATACTTGGGAAACAATGAACAGATAAATTTGACTGAATGAGAAAACTGGGAACGTGTAATGGAATAGTACAACTAGAGTCAGGATCTAAGTTAGAGACAATTTGTAAATATAATATTTACATCATACAAAACAAAGACCAAAGTGAGAGATTAATGGAGTTCAAGCTTTGTATCAATCTATATTAAATAATTTGGGCGGCAGCATTCCAAGATAGATAACCACAACGGTGTGATCATTCACCTAGAGTCAGACATCCTAGAGAGCAAAGTCAAATAGGTCTTAGGAAGCAACTTTACAAATAAAGCTAGTGGAGGTGATGGAATTCCAGTTGAGCTATTTCAAATCCTAAAAGATGATGCTGTTAAAGTGTTGCTTCAATATGTCAGCAAATTTGGAAAACTCAGCAATGGCCACAGGACTGGAAAAGATCAGTTTTCATTCCAATCCCAAAGAAAGAAAATGACAGAGAATGTTCAAACTACCATACAATTGCACTCATTTCACACTATAGCAAATAATGCTCAAAATTCTCCAAACTAGGCTTCAACAGTACATGAACTGAGAACTTCCAGTTGCTCAAGCTGGATTTAGAAAAGGCAGAGGAACCAGAGATCAAATTGCCAACATCCATTGGATCATCAAAAAACAAGAGAGTTCCAGAAAAACATCGATTTCTGCTTCGTTGACTATACCAAAGCCTTTGAGTGTGTAGATCACAACAGACTGTGGAAAATTCTTCAAAAGATGGAAATACCAGACCACCTTACCTGCCTTTTGAGAAATCTGAATGCAGGTCAAGAAGCAACATTAGAACTGGACGTGGGACAAAAGACTGGTTCCAAATAGGGAAAGTAGTACATCAAGGCTGTATATTGTCACCCTGATTATTTAACTTATATGCAGAATACATCATGTGAAATGCTGGGTTTAATGAAGCACAAACTGGAATCAAGATTTCTGGGAGAAATATCAATAACCTCAGAAATACAGATGACACCACCCTTTCGGCAGAAAGAAAAGAGGAACTAAAGAGTCTCTTGAAAGAGGAGAGTAAAAATGTTGGCTTAAAACTCAACATTCAGAAAACTAAGATCATGGCCTCTGGTCCCATCACTTCATGGGAAATAGATGGGGAAACAATGGAAACAGTGAGAGACTTCATTTTCTTGGGCTCCAATATCACTGCAGATGGTGACTGCAGCCATGAAATTAAAAGATGCTTGCTCCTTGAAAGAAAAGCTGTGACAAACCTAGACAACATATTGAAAAGCAGAGATATTACTTTGCCAACAAAGGTGCATCTAATCAAAGCTATGGTTTTTCCAGTAGTCATGTATGGATGTGAGTGTTGGACCATAGTCTGAGTGCCAAAGAATTGATGTATTTGGACTGTGGTGTTGAAGAAGACTCTTGAGAATCCCTTGGACGGCAAGGAGGTCAAACCAGTCACTCCTAAAGGAAATCAACCCTGAATATTCACTTGAAGGACTGATGATGCAACTGAAGCTCTGATAATTTGGCCACCTGATTCGAAGAGCTGACTCATTAGAAAAGACTCTGATTCTGGGAAATATTGAAGGCAAGAGGAGAAGGGGATGATAGAGGATGAAATGGATGGATGGCATCACTGATTCAATGGACATGAGTTTGAGCAAGCTCTGGGAGATGGTAAGGACAGGGAAGGCTGTCATGCTGCAGCCCATGGAGTCACAAAGAGTCGGATATGACTGTGACTGAACAACTACAAATTCCAAGACAGATGCCTAAGTCAGTTTTTGGCTCTTTTTTTCTTTATTTCTCGTATCTATAATATCACATTATTGAAACTCACAAAAGGCCAACAATATATGTATCAATGAATCAACCAGAAATGAAATATGGGTAGAGTACGGCCACTGTAACCTTTACTTTTTCCTACTGCATCATTGTAAGTTTGACTTTAAAAAACAGCTAGGTTTTTAAATTATTTTAATTTACTTTCTTAAATACCCATGCTTCTCCTAAGTGTGAATAATCAAACCGGATAATGAGTGCCATGTATTGACAATAAATTTAGTATCTGAAATTTTAAATTTTTAACCAATTATTTTATCGTCAGGTACACCTTCACACAAAATGATAATTTAAACAGTAATTTCCCAAGCTGTACTTTTAAGGTTTTTATCTTACTTTGTTATTTCACTGTCCTGTTCAAAGTAACTAAAAACAAAGCTTCAAATTTAACCACTTAAGTCTGATTTTTCAAACAAACAGGAAAGCTACTCAGATAAGGAGTATAGACATAAATAACTAGAAGAGGCAATTTTAAATTTCATGTGCTGCTTCTTATAACCTTTGTCAACATCCCAAATTCTAATAAAAAAGTTTAAGAACACATTCACAAGGGCACCCAGAATTTCATTTGGTTAGTTATTCTCAAATTTTCTGGTGCCATGTCCCTTCAGCTGTGATTATTGGTACAATCCAGTCATTTTATGGGGAATGGATTGGCTGTCCCTGGTTGCTGCTTCGTCAGTGAAACGTTTAATAGTTTCCTCTTGCTAGAACAGGGCCCCAGTGAGAAATGAGACTCCTGTGCTACTTTTGGAATTAAAGAAACACGTATCTATAGTGTTCCTTTTGACTACCTCGTAGTCTAGCAAAACTAACACCTTACACACAACTTGCACAATAATGCGCCAGTTATAAGTATACTATTGACATTTGGCAAAAGAGTAAGGACTTTATAAAAATATATGTTTCTGCAATTCCTACAGCATCAGAACATAGTGTTACAGTCTGTATTACTAATTTTTTTCTTCCTGAATATATTTGTCCCTTTTTATTACTCATTATTCTATTTGAAGATTCCTTCTCAGATAAAATGGGGGCACTTTCAAAGAGGGGACTTAATGAATATAATTAAGACAGATATATACTTGTCTCTCATTTTTATTGCCCTAAATATTTTCCCCTATGTTTAATTATTTGGGGTCTAAGTTCTGCTTTAAATAAGTATCAGAATTGACCCAACGAGGAATGCAATTTCTTCAAAAAGAGAACTAGAATCCTGATTGCAATATATCCATTAAAATGTCCCCACAAACTGCTCCAATCTAAATTATCTCAGGCTGCTGTGTCTTTCCAGCCTTATTGATTTGAAAAATAACAAACAAGTATAAATGACATTTACAGCTCTTAATTGGTGTCATTAGCGGTTCTTATTATTCTGCAGGACAAGCACTAACCCTTTATTGAGAATTCAGTGATGCAGGTCTGCTTGGGACTCATCAGCCTTAAAGACAAGTAATAAAACAGCTGAGTGACTGACTTAGAGCCCTATTCATCAACAAAGGCCATAGGCAGCTGGGCCCTATTTTCCCTTGATTTGTTCTATGCAATTATTTAGACCTTGGAACTCCAAAAGAAAAAAAGGCACAGCAATGGGAAGAATTTTAATTAATTCCTCATACCCTTCAGTCTTAGAAATCCTTGGGGCGCATTTTAGGGTTTTTATTTGTGTGGCCGTATCTGTGTTTGGTCATTAATGGATTCAATTAGACATATGAAACAATGGGTAGGAAAAGGTAGAAGTTTCCTCTGTTCTCCCTTATCTGAAGTCATCTTTGGCATCCACTGGATTTCTACTGATGACTCTCTGTGGTAAAGAATCCACCTGCCAATGCAGGAGACAGGGGTTCAGTCCCGGGGACTGGAAGATGCCCTGGAGAAGGGAATGGCTGCCCACTCCAGTATTCTGGCCTGGAGAACTCCGCGGACTGTATAGTCCATGCAGTCGCAAAGAGTAGGACATGACTGAACAGCTTTCACTTCACTGTCTCCAGATCTGAGTAGCTGTTTTTCATCATGCTAAAAAAAAGTTCAGAAAGGTAACATGAAATGGGCATCCATCTTGTAACCCTGTCTCTATGAGATTGACTGAATAATTGGATATAAATAGTTATACATAAAAACCTAGCAGTCTTTGAATCAGGTTCATTATAAATGAGTTGCACAACCCATGTATGTGGGTTTATATTTTTTAATTTCATTATTTGCCATGGAAATCTAGCCGAGAAGTGGTATCTGATTTTTTACCTATAGCCTGCTTTTTACTTAGCTGCCTGAGCCTGGCCTGTATGAAGCAGAAAGTAGATCAAGTAAGTAGTGTAGATTGGGCAAGTGGCTCCATTAAAATCCAAACCGTGCTCCACCACATTCCTCCTCAACGCCCTTTCCTGCCATTAGACAATTGTGTAATGGAACCACTCAGCCTTGCTCTCAGACTTCATTGTGGCAGTCTGCAGTCAGATCAGACTGACACACTCAAATTAATAATCCAGGAATTTAAGGAAAAAAATACTACATTATAAGCCCAAATTCTATTATATGAGACTGAGAAAAAAGTGTGTATCAAAGGCCATTTGATAAGCCGGTTCAAAGTTGTCAATCAAAATTTGAATATATATAGATAAATGTCTGAGGAATAACTTACATATATTCCCTTGCAAATATGAAAATCTGATGTAAATTTCTGCCCAGAAGTGAGGTGTTTGCATTCCATAAGGAAAGGGTGGATGTCTTCTTTTCATTTTCATTTGCCTGCCAAAACCAAGCTTAGAGTTGTGTGTTTTCCATGTGGGAGCCAATGTTATGACTTGTCTATGAGAAACAAGGTATAGGTGACAAACGCAAGCTGTTGTGTGTTTCCCACTATGGATCTGTGGGCCCCCGGCTTCTGTGCTCCTATTCTGGTGCTTAAACTGCAGGAAGCAGCCCTCTTCCATCAGAGGGACATGGCAACCAGGGGTGGTTATTTTCTACTGTCATGCCCAAAGATCAGTCATGTGTCAGAAGACAGTCTTAGTTGGGAATAAAAATTCTAAATCCCCAAATTCAGTCCTTCTGGTCTTTCTTCTACCAAGGCTAAGCAGGAGAGGAGGGGCCTTACCTAATTCTGTTTAGCACTGCCCAGCAGCCAGCTGTAGACAGGCAGCTCCAGAGAGCTCCTTAATGGGCTCACACAAGACTATGTCATCCTAAGCCATGATGAGCCAAACAGGAGAAGCAGAGGGCAAAAGATGCGGTTTCTGCATCAGATTCCAACCCTTTGTTCTTAGTCCTCAATAATCTTTTTCGTGCTCTTACTATTCAGTCGACTGTCCCATTTTTCTGCTGAACTTACTATAGTGAGTTTTTATGTATTTCCATTTTCAGATCAGCTTCCTAATATTCATGCACCATTTGTGTAGATGCAAACAGACAAATACAAGATTATATGAAGGGAAAAATGTTTTGGTTGCCCTAATACATCAACAGCAATTCTTCACTCTCTCAAAGTTATATCTACCTGGAACTTGTTAGATTTTCTAAAGGGTTATTTTTACTGTCAATTACCATCATCATGATTTCTATTTACTGAGTCTTTGTGGCCAGGTGCTCTGCTAAATGACTTAGATCCACGATTTCCTCTAAATATCACTAAAATCTTTAGAGATGGATATCACTACCCTTAGTTAAAATATGAGAAAACTGAGACTCAAAAATATTGCATATTTTATCCAATGCCATGATAGTGATGATTAAGAGAAGCTATCAATAGATTTTAAAGCCCATGCTTAAACTCAAAGCCCATATTTTAAAATGCTTTATAGAGTTTAAAATGTTTTATAGGGTTTCATCTAGAAACAGTAGTCTTGAAAAAAATTAGTTTATACATTCTAAACACAAGGTTCTTGGATCCATGGGGGTCAAGAGATGATTTTTATGGAGCTGTGATGTCACTGAAAGGTAAAGTGGGTGTGAATGTTTGACCATGGGATGATATTTAGTATATTCTTAAGAGGACCTAACCCCAAATGGTTGAAGAGGGTGGCTTTAATGGTAAAGAATCTGCCTACAATGCAGGAAACTCAGGTTTGATGCCTGGGTTGGAAATATCACCTGGAGAAGGGAATGACTACCCACTTCAGTATTCTTCAAGAAGAATTCTGCAGACAGAGGAGCCTGGTGAGGTACAGTCCATGAGGTCACAAGAAGTCAGACACAATTGAGTGATTAACCTCAGATGTTTATGGACCACTAAATAGGTTTTCCTACTCTCAGGTGTTAATGTACAAAAGAATACTGTACCCTGGGCGCTTGATGTTCAAGTGCACCTTTTCAAATGGAGGTGCTGGAAAACTGGTGAAAAGCATTCATGTTTAATTATATGCTGTGAACTGTGACACTTAAGAGAAGACGTACAGTGTGGAGACCAGTGTCTCATTTTGCTGTGTTGAAAGGACAACTAACACCAGTTAGTTCCATCTCAAGTACATGAAAACTACTGAGGAAGTCAGAAGCTGATGATGGAAGCAGGAAGGTATATGTGTGGGGCAGTGGTTCTCAATGCTTAATGTACAGCAGAATTATCTGTAGAATCAGATAAAAAATATCAGTGACATAGCACTCTTCCAAGCCAACCAGAATCAGAATTTCTGGGGTCGGTTTGGGTAACTGTGTTTTTGATGTAGAGAGAACTGAGAACCATTGATTTGGTGGTTAGCTTCCAAGACAGGAGGAATAGGATTTTGAGGGTAGGAAGGATTATAGAAAAGTTTCACTGTTGGGATCATCTCTTGATTTCTCACTATGTCCAAAACCATAAGTATACACACACTCACCCCCCAACACACACATGTATATATATCCTCTATGATATTTTCTGTCTACCATTCCCCTGGGCTCTATCATTAAAATTGTGCTAGGATATTTTCAAATCAATTCATTTCTCCTAAGTTGTAAGTGGTGATTTGCTACTTTTCAAAGATATTTAACAGAAATGATGTTCCCAAGAAATTTCACACATCCAAACATAGGGACTTTATCCACATGTTTCCTAAAACCCACATATCCCTTTGTATAGAGACTCATATATGGAGACCAATGGTGATGAAAAGTTATTTAGTAAATTAGTTCATTGACTTAATGAGAGCTTAAGAGCCCTCAATTGACTCATTGAGTTTAAGAGAAAAGTCGATGAGTTATGTGTGAGATATTTCAAGTTTGGGATTCCCATGGGAGGTTAATATGGAGTATTGTGAGTGGGATGATATATCTTAAGAGAGACTTCAGTAGTGATGAAAATAGCATTCTGATCAGTGGGCTTCTGATTTCCGAAATGATAGGTAGATACCTGTTCTACTTAATGAAAAATTTTGAAAATAGACAAGATTTTCAATGTCCAGACATTTGTGGAAGTTTGTTGTTCTATACCGTTTTATGGTGAAGCTGTGTTCTCCACCAGGCTGACAAACTCCACACTTGAATGCCAAACATTCTTTCCAGAAAAAACTGTAAACATTACCAGGTGCCAATGTAGATCCACAAATCTATATCTACATGGCATTTACACATTCATGTTCACCAGCCTCTGTGAAGATGGGGGGTTCTTACTGAGGTCTCTTCTTCTGTCTTTCAGTGGCTGTGGTGAGGCTATCAGATTGGATTCTGTGGGTCCTCAGATATTTACAAACCTACTCAATTTTGATAAGAACTAGTTTGTGCATGTGTGTTAAGTCACTTCAGTCATGTCAGACTCTTTGCCACCCTATGGACTGTAGCTCACGAGGTTTCTCCATCCATGGGACTCTCCAGGCAAGGATACTGGAGTGGGTAGCCATGCCCTCCTCCAGGGGATCTTCTTGACAAAGGGATCAAATCCACGTCTCTTATGTTTCCTGCATTGGCAGGTGGGATTTTTACCACTAGTGTGACCTGGGAAGCCCTATGGAATGGTTCAGGAGTTCTCAAATGCAAATGCCAATGCAAGGATTACCCTTAATGGTAAGATGCATTTTAAACTGCTCAGTAGAGGATGTCAAACCAGCAACATTTATTTCAGCTGACAAAAGTTACTCTGTAAATGGTATGAGACCCATTCCTAATCTGTAGGATTGCTATGAAAAGCCAAGGTTGAGAGAGAGAAGGCTATGAGATCTCCATTGTTCAATCAAACATTCAAAGGAAGTGGAAGACAGATTTCTCCCAACTCACACAGCAAAAAATTTATGAAACCTGTTATTGACAGGCCATCAAAGATAAAGATGAGTATTGATGATGCTATTTTAGACAAAAATATGACTTTTGAGTCTTACTATTTTGCAAAGAGATACCCTCTTTTAAATGTTATGTAAGTATACTACCCAAAGCAATCTATAGATTCAGTGCAATCCTTATCAAGCTATCAATATTATTTGGTAGAAGAAATACTTTCACAATTATTTAACTAGAAGAAAGAATTTCACAATTTGTATGGAAACACAAAAAACCTGGAATAGCGAAAGCAAGCTTGAGAAAGAAGAATGGAACTGGAGGAATCAACCTGCCTGACTTCAGACTATACTGCAAAGCTACTGTCATCAAGACAGTATGCTACTGGCACAAAGACAGAAATATAGATCAATGGAACAAGTCAGAAAGCCCAGAGATAAATTCACACACCTATGGACACCTTATCTTTGACAAAGGAGGCAAAAATATACAATGAAGAAAAGACAATCTCTTTAGCAAGTGGTGCTGGGAAAGCTAGTCAACCACATGTAAAAGAATGAAACTAGAACACTTTTTAACACCACACACAAAAATAAACTCAAAATGGATTAAAGATCTAAATATAAGACCAGAAACTTTAAAACTCTTAGAGGAAAACATAAACAAATCACTCTCTGACATAAATTACAGCAAGATCCTCTATGACTTACCTCCCAGTGTAATGGAAATAAAATAAAAAATAAAAGCATGGGACCTAATTAAACTTAACCGCTTTTTCACAATGAAGGAAACTATAAGCAAAGTGAAGAGGCACCCTTCAGAATGGAAGAAAATAATAGCAAATGAAAAAATCTGACATAGAACTAATCTCTAAAATATACAAGCAGCTCATATAGCTCAATACCAGAAAAACAAGCAACCCAATCAAAAAGTGGGCAAAAGAACTCAGCAGACAGTTCTCCAAAGAAGATATACAAATGGCTAATAAACGTCATTTGTTATCAGAATGCTCAACATGAAAAAATGTTCAACATCATTCCCTATCAGAGAAATGCAAATCAAAGCCACAGTGGGGTATCATCTCGTGCTGGTCAGAATGTCTGCCATTGAAAAGCCTATAAACAATAAATGCTGGAGAGGGTGTGAAGAAAAGGGAACCCTTTTACACTGTTGGTGGGAATGCAAACTGGTACAGCCACTATGGAGAACAGTGTGCAGATTCCTTAAAAAACTGGGAATAGAACTGCCATTAACCCAGCAACCCCCAGGCATACACACCGAGAAAAGAGACACATGTCCCCCAGTGTTCATTGCAGCACCGTTTACAATAGCCAGGACAGGGGAGCAACCTAGATGCCCATCGGCAGATGAATGGACAAGGAAGTTGTGGTACATGTGCACAAAGGAATAA
The DNA here is from genome assembly GCF_019320065.1 of Cervus canadensis. Taxonomy (NCBI): domain Eukaryota; kingdom Metazoa; phylum Chordata; class Mammalia; order Artiodactyla; family Cervidae; genus Cervus; species Cervus canadensis. The sequence goes on from NC_057408.1 coordinate 32,944,408, forward strand.
AAAGGAACACATTTGAGTCAGTTCTAATGAAGTGGATGGAACTGGAGCCTGTTATACAGAGTGAAGTAAGTCAGAAAGAAAAACACCAATACAGTATATTAACACATACATATGGAATTTAGAAAGATGGTAACGATGATACTATATGCAAGGCAGCAAAAGAGACACAGATATAAACAGACTTTTAGACTCTGAGGGAGAAGGCAAGGGTAGGATGATTTGGCAGAATAGCACTGAAACATGTATATTACCATATGTAAAGTAGGTGACCAGTGCAGGTTCGATGCATGAAGCAGGGCACTCAAAGCCAGTGTTCAGGGACAACCCAGAGGGATGAGGTGGGAGGGAGGGGGGAGGCGGGTTCAGGATGGGGGGCACATGGACACCCATGGCTGACTCATGTCAGTGCATTGCAAAAATCATCACAATGCTGTAAAGTAATTATCCTCCAATTAAAGTAAATGAATTAATTAAAATATATAAAAGCTATGTCTTCACAATAAGCCCATGTGAAGAGTATAAGGAAGACAACCAGGAGAAGCAATATTTATAGATTTAACTATTCTTTAGGCTTATGAAAGTTCTAACCTCAACGGAAAATTGTCATTTATCCCAGTCATCTTTGTTCATCTGAAAGTCATCTTAGGGGCTTCCCTTGTGGCTCAGAGGTGAAGAATCTGTCTGCAGTGCAGGAGATGCAGGAGACTCGGGTTTGATCCCTGGGTCAGGAAGATCCCCTGGAGGAGGGCGTGGCAAGCCACTCCAGTGATTTGCCTGGAGAACCCCAGGGACAGAAGACCCTGATGGGCTATAGCCCACAGAGTCACAAAGAGACGAACACGACTGAAACAACTGAGCACGCATCTTAATTAATGATTTAGAAGAAAGCAAAGTCAACTAGAATTCACATTAGTTTTATACCTGGCTTCCTCACTGATTGACTTTGTGACCTTGGACTATTTATTTAATATTTCAAGACTTCAGTTTTCTCAACATAAAATGAGGGAATCAGATTAAATGATCTCTAATATTCCTTCCAGCGTTAATAATCTGCAAATGTATTCGTTGAAGATAGGAAACCTCAAATGAGCATTTGGTTTAAGTGTGACTGGTTTTGTAATCAGATTTATTGTCTATGACCTATTCAGAATCCACTGTCTATCGGAGGAATTCTAAACTCTGGTTTCAAACATCACCGCATTCAGAACCTCAGCACTGAGAGACTCTAGCTGGTTTCTACCCTGACATTTTATTTAATAGATTAGAGGACCATGCCCCAGTAAGAGGATGTCTGGCTGAGGCTATTCAGGTGAGCTAGGCACAGAGCTAGGATATTCTACTTGAAAATCAGTACTCTATACTACCTCTTGTATCTTTATTTAAAATGTGTATTTCTATATATAATCTGAAACCTAAATCTCAAGGTCATCTGATTTTAAGGAAAAGAGACAAAAGTAAGTAAATGAAAAGGTTGATTAAAGTTGGAAATTGCACAATAGTCAATCCTAATAGATTTTTTACCTCTAAAACCGCATGTACAAACTCCACAACTTATAAATTAGGAATTGGCCAAATTATTTCAATGTAGTTCTTAAAGTTCACATTAATTAATCATAATCTTTAGTAAGGTCATAGGAATGGGCTTATGTTACTCCTGTTTTGTTATCTGTTCTGCATCTGAAGGCTAGGAAGCCAAGACTGAAAAGAGAAATCATCTTTAGCACAAATTGTCCACAGAAACATGAACAAATCATTTCTCCTCGAATATTTTCTCCACATCAATTAAACAAGGGTATTGGAATATAAAGCCTTTATTGCTCATATTAACTCTCAAATTCCAAGATTCCAGTAAATTGACAGATATATTTTATTGACAGACCTATGCACCCCCCCCACCAAATTAAACTAGATACAAACACAATGTTAAGATGAGTGAGAAGTTCAAGTTTCCAGCTTAAGAATTGTTTTTTTCTCCTCTTCTTCTTCATGGTATGCAGTAGGAACTGGTTAAACTAGAAATTTTTAAGTTATAAATATTTAAACTGCTTTTTTACAACACAGAGCTTAGATGCAAAGGCATTAGGCACTTTAAGAAATAGATTGAAAAGAAATGTCATTATCTTGATTTTCTGAATTGATTTGCTTAATAACAATACTTAGCATTTATATAGTGTTCTGTATTTTCAAATTGCTTTATAATCATTAATCAGTTAATTCATGCAACCTCTCTGTGAGGTCAAGATTATTATCCCAATTTTACAGACAAAGAAATTGAGATACGGAGAAATTAAGTGACTTGCCCAAGGTCATTGAGGAAGTGAGTGACAGGCTCTGGATTAAAACTTTGAGACTGAGTCTACACTGGCTAAATAAATTGTAGAATTGACATAATCAACTGAATAATTAAAGAAGAAATAACCATTTTCTTCAAAATAGCTAGAAAATTGATATAGCACTGGGCACTTACAGCCTTGAATTATCTAAATGGTTATTTCACATTTCACATATAGAAATAAACTATAAGCATATTTGTAATTGAAATCTTATGTGATGTTTTGCTTTTCTTAATCATAACTGTCTGTCCCAATCTTATTGACTTATTGGTGCTCTGTAAAATGTTCTCTTTTATTTGAGAAATCCCCAAATAGCCCCAGGATGCACTGCATTCTAATCTTTCTCCCCACCCTCAACCCCATCCCAGGGGAGAAAATTAGTGAACATCTGGATAAACGGAGAATGTTTAACTTAAGAATAGAATACTTTTATTATTACTATTATACAGCCAAGATTAATAAGGAGAAATAAGAAATATTTTGTAGACCAGATACATTTTTGTTTGGTCCTTAAAGTATGGGTCATACTCTGATAAAAGGAAGCTAAGACAGAAGAAGCACCCTGAGCAAGAAGGAAACAGTGAGGAAGAAATAGGTTGGGTAAAAGTTGCAAGACAGAAGTCAGGCTTGGTGGGAAAGATGTTGCAAAAGAGGAGATAAGAATGTACAATATGATGAGGCAGAGACACATTAAGCAGATCATAAGCTTGATTCAGAGGCATATTGGAGACTTTCAGGCAGAAGGGTGGAAACCCATATACAGGTTTATTTACTCCTCTCAATTAGTTTTTACTGTTGTTACTGTTTTCCCCCAACTACCTTTAAAATTTTATAATGAAAACAATGCTTGAAGGAGAGATGCTGAAAAGCTTCTGGGCTTTGTTATGCTTTTAACTAGCTCTGGAACCTGGGACAAATCGCTTTTGTTAGCAAACTCTCCTTCATTAAACTGGTAAAGTAAAAAAGGGGGCTGATGTTGCCTGAGCACCATAGCAGAGTACTGTGTCAGATCCTTTCCATCTATCGTCTCATATAACACCGAAGGGCACTGGGAAATGGAAGTTATTTATTTACGGATGAGAAAACAAAAATTTAGAAATTTAAAGTAACATGCTCAAGGGAGTGTCAGAGCTGGTTTTTGAATTAAGGTTTACACAGAGTTTAAATCTTAAGCTCTAAGCAAAATTATCTGACATCTACCTGTATATGAAAAACATGAAATTAAGATAAATTTAAGATAAAAGAAAAGTAAGTACATTTTCAAGTAAACTGCTAATTTCCCAACGCTACTGCACATTAGGATCACCTGGGAATTTATTTTTCTTGGTTGTGCTGGGACTTGATCGTGCATGCGGGCTTCCTCTAGCTCCAGTGAGCAGCAGCTACCCTTTGTTATGGTGTGCGGGCTTCTCTTGCTGCGAAGCACGGGCTCTAGGTGTGTGGCTATAATAGTTGCAGCTCACGGGCTCAGTAGTCGTGGCACAAAGGCTAAGTTGCTCCATGGCATGTGGAATCTTCCTGGAGTGGGGATGGAATCCATGGCCCCTGCATTAGCCGGCGTATTCTCATTCACTGTTCCACAAGGGAAGTCTTCTTCTGGGAATTTATTTAACTATTACGCCTGACTCCTACTCAAATTTTCTGATTTAATTGACAAGCAATGTTACCTAGGCATTGGAATACTGTAAAATTTCCCATGTGATTAGGGACAATGGATCTAAACAAACAATGTTAGACTCATCTGGAAGATGCAGCAGCTAACCATACTCAACATGAAAAATGATAGAGATCTATTCTGGTTGAGATTTTTTTATAAAACTGTAATAGAATTAACATTGGGCTTCCCCAATTGCTCAGCAGGTAAAGAATCTGCCTACAATATGGGAAATATAAGAGACATGGGTACAATCCGTGGGTCAGGAAGACCCCCTGGAGGAGGAAATGACAAGCCACTCCAATATTCTGGCCTGAAAAATCCCATGGATAGAGGAGCCTGGTGGGCTATAGTCTGAAGTGTCACAGAGTCAGACAGGACTGAGAGACTAAACCTGCAATAGAATTAACATAATGTGTTGATTAATTAATATAATGATAAGTAGCTAAAATATACTAAAATATCAAAATAATGGAAATCATTTAGCTGACTTTCAAGAGTTTTGTTCTCTTCCTCATATTTTGTCTTATTTCCCTCTGAGTCTGTCTCTTTTTTGGTCTCTTTGACTTTCTGTGTCTTTTCTCTTCATGACAAGATCTAACTGGAATCAGCTGAATTTCTGATTATTTCAAAAATCATCACAGGCTATAGTTTCCTCATTTGCAGAATCAACTCATGCTTTGCTCATGAATGGAGAAGCACAAACTTTGGGGATAGACACACCCAAGTTTTAATCTATCGATTCTTGTTCAGCTGCTCGGTCATGTCCAACTCTTTGTGACCCCAAGAACTGCAGCACGCCAGGCTTCCCTGTCCTTCACCATCTCCGGAGCTTGCTCAAACTCATGTCCATCGAATTGGTGATGCCATTCAACCATCTCATCCTCTGTGGTCCCCTTCTCCTCCTGCCTTCGATCTTTCCCAGCATCAGGGTCTTTTCCAGTGAGTCAGTTCTTCCTATCAGGTGGCCAAAGTATTGGAGCTACAGCTTCATCATCAGTCCTTCCAATGAATATTCAGGGTTGATTTCCTTTAGAATGGACTGGTTTGATTTCCTTGCTGTTCAAGGGACTCTCAAGAATCTTCCCTATCTATATCTCTAACAATTACATAAGTATGTAGTTTTGAGCAAATTGATTAACCTTATTAAACCTCAACCTTCCTCACCTGTCGAGTAAGAATAAATATATTTAACTCATAGAAAAAGATGCTAAAATAAGTGGACCCAAACATGCTTCCCTGATCCACATCCTGGCAGAGACTGGTCTTCTTTCATCTACTCCCCTTTCTGTCACGTAGTAATGCCATTCAAAGTAGTAGCTTTCTCCTTCCTTCCTTGACACAGTGTCTATTCCACATAGTTTCGTATTAACCTTTATTTTCTTTTATATCATTTTACCATCAGACTTGTTCATGCTGGATTTAGAAAAGGCTGAAGAACCTGAGATCAAATTGCCAACATCTGTTGAATCATTGAAAAACCAAAAGAGTTCCAGAAAAACACCTACTTTTGCTTTATTGACTATGCCAAAGCCTTTGACTCTGTGGATAACAACAAAATGTGGAAAATTCTTAAAGAGATAGACATAACAGACCACCTGATGTGCCTCCTGAGAAATCTCTATGCAGGTCAAAAGCAACAGTTAGAACTGGACATGGAACAACAGACTGATTCCAAATAGGGAAAGGAGTATGTATTTTTTCACCCTACTTATTTAACTTATATGCAGAATACATCATGTGAAATGCTGTACTTGATGAAGCACAAGCTGGACTCAAGATTGCCAGGAGAAATATAAAAAAACTCAGATATGCAGATGAGACCACACTAATGGCAGAAAGCAAAGAAGAGCTAAAGAGCCTCTTGATGAAAGTGAAAGAAGAGAGTGAAAAAGTTGGCTTAAAACTCAACATTCAGAAAACTAAGATCATGGCATCTGGCTCCATCACTTTATGGCAAATAGATGGGGAAACAATGGAAACAGTGACAGACTTTATTTTGGGGGGGCTCCAAAACCACTTCAGATGGTGACTGCAGCCATGAAATTAAAAGACACTTGCTCCTTGGAAAAAAAGTTATGACCAACCTAGACAGCATATTAAAAAGCTGAGACATTCCTTTGCCAACAAAGTTCTGTCTAGTCAAAGCTGTGGTTTTTTCCAGTAGTCATGTATGGATGTGAGAGTTGGACTATAAAGAAAGCTGAGCGCCAAAGAATTAATGTTTTGGAACTGTGGTGTTGGAGAAGACTCTTGAGAGTCCCTTGGACAGCAAGGAGATCCAACCAGTTCATTCTAAAGGAAATCAATCCTGAGTATTCACTGGTAGGATTGATGCTAAGGTTGAAATTCCAATACTTTGACCACCTGATGTGAAGAACTGACTCACTGGAAAAGACTTGATGCTGGGAAAGATTGAAGGTGGGAGGAAAAGGGGACAACAGAGGATGAGATGGTTGGATACATCACTGACTCAATGGACATGAGTTTGACTAGCATCTGGGAGTTGGTGATGGACAGGGAAGCCCGGCATGCTGCAGTCCGTGGAGTCACAAGGAGTGGACACAGTTGAGTGACTGAACTGAACTGAACTGAACCATCAGACTTATTTTACTATCTCTAATTGTTCCTACTTCATTATATTTTTTTCACTTGTATATGTTTCTTATGCAGATAGAGGAATATGATATTTATTTATTAATAGTTTTTTAAAAAATTTCCAGTCCTCTCTGACCTTATCCTTGTCCTCGTTCTTTTTATCCTCATTCAAAAGAAAATACCTCATAGGATCTACATCATTAATTGGTGAAATATATGAGAAGCATGGTTTACAATCAAGCTTTCTGAAAAGCAGTAAGATTCTCATTAATGGCATCATTTTTCCGGTTGGTCTTAATGATGAGGATTTAAGCAACCAAAAGGTTTGAGGGATTCTCTGAGGGTTGAGGTGTGGGAAAGTGGAAATATGTCAAAGTCCATAGAAATTTATTTTTGTCTAAAGTTATGCTCACACAGGACATCAGTAACCTGATCTTGAACACGACTTTCTCTTGATGTTACATGACAATGAGACTGGGTAAAAATCCTCACTAGGGCCCTTCAGCAAAAACCTGATGCCCTAAAGCATGAGATTTGATCACCCTATCTTAGCACAAGACTTCAAATGATTGTTAGACTTTAGAATTCTTTTAAATCCAGCTACTGTGCTTAACTGGAAGGAGACAGCGAATTTCAACAGCTGATATACAAAGTTATCTAGGGACATTTACCCCTCTTTCATTGCAAAGATTTTAGGGATATTTACCCATCTTTCATTGCAAAACATCTTGATTCAAGTTTCTTTGAAATTTATGAGTAAAATTGATTTTTCCCCTCAGCTCCTTCACCAATATAATGGGTATTTGAATTGCAAAATGTATTTCCAAATTGTTTCTTTTTTGGACACTGGAATCTGGAGTTGCTTCCCTGGTCTTTCTTTCTCTTTACTCAAATTTTGCTCAGACTTAAAACCCCATTCCAAACACCCCTGTGATTCTGTCTCTCGTTTAGCAGTTCTTGCTGATCTCCCTTAAATCATTTTCAGTGAGGATGTGCTGCACCACAGCAATTGAACAATTTTAATTATATGATATTTTATGGTCTGCCATTTCCTAATTTCTACAATGCATGCATTTTAAGTTCATGGGTCAGCATTGATTGGAAGATTCTGAATGACAAGGTACTTGTTTCTCAACATGCTATCTCTACATTTCTGTATTTATAGAAGGTCCTCACAAATTTATGCTTATTTTTTTGATCTTCAGTGACTTTGGTTTTAAGGAGGTGAGGAATGGAAATAATTTTAAGATAGAAAAGTTGGCCTACAGAACAAAGGGTAAATTTAATGAAATCTTGGATTATTTACATACACATTTACTCTATGACTTTTGTGTGGCATTTGAAAAAGCTTATCCTAGTTCTCTCTCCCTTGCTTTTTTCTAAGTCCCCTTTCTCTGTTGTTACTTGGTATGTGCTTTGGGAATGCAAATTATTTTTTTTAAAGATTAGACCAAAGCAAAACATAATTAGAAAAGGAGATCAAAGATGCATCCTCTAATATATCTCAAGGCCAAATATGAATGATTTCTGAATGATCTGCTATTTTACTAAATCATGTCACACAGATAATCAAAAGTTATGCTATCACATTTAATCATGCATTTTGAGAAGGATAGTGTGAATTTATCCAAAATAATATTGATCTTCTTTAACACTGCAAGTGGACTCCTTGGCTTGGCAAACTAAAACTTAGCCTGAAAGCTAAAGAGCATGGTGATACTTTAAAAAGAAGACATAAACAGAAATAAAAATGAAAAGCAATAAAAAGCAAAGCATGGACTAGAATCACCTGATCTCATGAAGCCTTTGGAAGCTCTCTAGATTATCAAGAGGTGGAAGTATCCCTTGTAATAGTAGGAAGGAAGGACTTTTCTGCATAATTGGTTGCCTGACCTGGCATTCCTACTTTCATGATAAAATATTTGCCAAAATTGTGAAGCTTAATGAAAGTAAACACAGTATTTTGCCTTAAAGGAAAATAAAATTTACAGTGGAGCATCTATTGTACTCTTCATATATGTGAAAGATTATATTAAATACAAGTAGGAAGACTTTCTCTGCCTTTTAATATATGATAGATGGAAGCAAGCAAACAAATAAAATCAAACAATCAAGGCAAAAAGAACAATATTTGATGGTAGACAGTACCTTGAAAGTCAATTAATCCAATCTCCTTATTATGATGAATAAACAAACTGCCTGAAGGAGGTGAAGTAACAGCCACCTAAGTTGACACCTATTTGACATAGTCTGGTCACCTTGGTCAAACATGGAAAAAACAGAAAATGACTAATTCTCAACTTACCATTTTTTCACTACATCATCATGCAAAAGAGTGACTCTGATAGAAGATTGTGATCTTATTAAGATCTTATTAAGATCTGATTAAGATTGTGGGATGCATTTTCAAAGAGAATTGTAGATGTGTATTTTGAAAAAAGCTTTGTAAAAAGTAAATATCTACCAAATGTGCTGTGTGTTGTGCTAAGTCACTTTGGTCAAGTCAACTCTTTGTGACCCCATGGATCATAGACTGCCAGGCTCCTCTGCCCATGGGGTTCTCCAGGCAAGAATACTAGAGTGGGTTGCCATGCCAGGGGACTTTCCAGACGCAGGGATTGAACCTGTGTTTCTTATGTCTCCTGCATTGGCAGGCAGGCTCTTTACCACTAGCACCACATGGGAAGCCCATCTACTGAATAGGCTGGTTCAACTGCACGGTTATTTGAGGACAAAAAATCGATTAGATGATGCTAATATGTCTCTGTGTCCCAGAAAGGAGTTTCAGTGATAACTTTTTTAGAAGCAGGTTGATCAAAATTTCACAGATTTCACAAATGGTCATAGATGCTGTTCTGAGGTAAACAATATTTCTTTGTTTCTAGAATAATGCTGATCAAAGTCCCTTGCTCCCCAAGAAGTGATGGTGACTAGATTGTTAAATGTTCAGGACCCCAACTGGCTGAATAACCCAATTTTGTGACCCAATAATTTGCAACCTTAGAGAATGACTTGGCTTTCAAATCTGAGACTGTTGATGCTGGGGCAAAATATGGTTATAGAACTCCACCATCCTGGAATTTTAGGAATCAATTCTGCTACTTTCCATCCCAGCAATTTGGGAAAGTTGAGTTACTATTAGTTTCATTTCATAATTCATTAGTTTGATTGACTGTCACTAAGCTGAACATCTGGAGACAAATGAAAGGTACATAAATAACAATCACATTTTTACAAGATGGGAAAATAAAAATCTATTTTAGAAAATACAATGGTAATAAGCTGCTCTAGAAACTGTGTAAATGAAAGGAAGCCATCCATGTTTCACTTTGTCATAAATCCAAGTAAAACAGCTCCTTTAGAAATACAAGATTCCAACTGGCTATGTGTTTTATCTTGGCAATTTCTGTAAGTGTGTGAAAATCTTTCTAAAATACATATAAGTTATGTATATACATGTACGCATATATGTAAATATACACAACTATATTCCTTGATATATTTCTGTGAGGTGAATACATGTTAGTGGAAAATCCTTCCCCAGTGTGATTTTGTGTCTGAATTCTAAGGCAGAGGGAACTGTAAAATTATCTGCTCCATCACTGCACTCTTTGTAATACCAACCAGATCACAGAATCTTGTGCATATTCAACTGGTAAATGAGATCACCATCTTTTTCTTTCTTTAAAACCCTCTAATTGCTTCTAATTACACTTCAAATTTCATCCACACTTACTGTCATCACAAGGCAATTTTTCATCTTACCATGCATGCCTACCTTATTTCAAACCATCATGTCCTTTTATCCCTCCTCCAGTCTATTAAACCTTATTTTATTTATTTATTTTTTTATTGAGCACCACAAAGACTTGTCCTCAACTTAGGCCTTTCATACTCACTTGTCTCTGCCTGGAGCCCTGAAATTTTAGGAATTTTATGATTACCTCTTTCCTGCCAGTTCCTCAGAAGGACCCTATTTGATTATCTAATCTATAAGAGCTCCATTCATTCCAATCAGTTTCTGTTCAGTCCCTAAGTCATGTCTAACTCTTTGTGACCCATGGACTGCAGCACTCCAGGCTTCCCTGTCCTTCAGTATATCCCAGAGTTTGCTCAAACTCATGTCCATTGAGTTGGTGATGCCATCCAACCATCTCATTCTGTATCACCCCCTTATTCACCTGTCCAGAATCTTTCTCAGAATCTTTTCCAACATGTCAACTCTTTGCATCAGGTGACCAAAGTATTGGAATTTCAGCTTCAGCGTTAAGTCCTTCCAGTGAATACTCAGGGCTGATTTCCCTTAGGATTGACTGGTTTGATCTCCTTGATTTCCAAAGAAATATCAAGAATCTTCTCCAGCACCACAGTTCAAAAATGATTCTTTTGTGACTCAGAGTAGGTACCAGATAAATATGAAACAAACCCATTTATTGAAATAGGGGTCTAAGAAGACAAGAGAGAGAAAATATCTAAACCCTAGAGTATCCTATAACATCACAGTTAAGCTGGGCCTTTTCTCTCTCTACTTGGGGAGAGGTGGTGGTGAGGATTGAGCTTCTTTCTTTATCACAAGGAAGAGGATCACAATTTTTGGGAAAGTGAGGATGGATAACTCCAATGCTTCAAAAATGAGACCTTCTTACTTTTTATAAGACCTGAGGAAAACCCATTACTGGACTCTAGAGGAGGGAGCCTACATAATTCACTTTCCTGTCCACATGATTGTGCTTAAATTAGCACGAAATGGGGTAGAGAAATCTAAGAATTTATCAATATCCCCTACTGTTTCTGATGTGAAAACATTTTGAGAATCAAGTGAACTTCCAATCCTTCTACTTTAAGTTCAGTTCAGTTCAGTTGCTCAGTCATGTCCAACTCTTTCAGACCCCATGAACCACAGCACACCAGGCCTCCCTGTCCATCACCAACTCCCTGAGTTTACTCAAACTTCTGTCCATTGAGTTGGTGATGCCATCCAACCATCTCATCCTCTGTCATCCCCTTCTCCTCCTGCCTTCAATCTTTCCCAGCATCAGGGTCTTTTCAAATGAGTCAGCTCTTCATATCAGGTGGCCAAAGTATTCGAGTTTCAGCTTCAACATCAGTCCTTCCAATGAACACCCAGGACTGATCTCTTTTAGGATGGACTGGCTGGATCCCCTTGCAGTCCAAGGGCCTCTCAAAAGTCTTCTCCAACACCACAGTTCAAAAGCATCAATTTTTTGGCCCTCGGCTCTCTTTATAGTCCAACTCTCACATCCATACAGAACTATTGGAAAAACCATAGCTTTGACTAAATGGACCTTTGTTGACAAAGTAATGTCTCTGCTTTTTAATATGCTGTCTACTTTGGTCATAACTTTCCTCCCAAGGAGTAAGCGTCTTTTAATTTCATGACTGCAATCACCATCTGCAGTGATTTTGGAGCCCAAAAAATAAAATCAGCCACTGTTTCCACTATTTCCCCACCTATTCGCCATGAAGTGATGGGACTGATGCCATGATCTTAGTTTTCTGAATGTTGAGCTTTAAGCCAACTTTTTCACACTCCTCTTTCATTTTTATCAAGAGGCTCTGTAGTTCTTCTTCACTTTCTGCCATAAGGGTGGTGTCATCTGCATATCTGTGGTTATTAATATTTTCCCCAGCAATCTTGATTCCAGTTTGTGCTTCTTCCAGTCCAGCGTTTCTCATGATGTACTCTGCATATAGGAGACACAATATGATTTCTGTCTTCACTAACACTGTGGTATAAACAGATGCCTTTGTTCAAGTCACCGGTCTCCATATGTATTCATCTCTTGATGGAAACCATGGTGGATTAGTGGCATGTGACTGAGTTATAAAGTTAATATTTCTTAAAGCCTCTTACATTTCCTGTAAAGTGTTGACTTCTATATGCTTTAAAAAAGAAAAAAAAATATCATGGCAGTGATTCTACCTCAAGTACCTAAATGATATTTGAGGAAACAGGCTTAGAGGACACAGTCAAATCACTGCACAGCAAAATTGAGTGCCGTACAGATTTAGTCCATCCCTCCTTTCTGTTTTCAGAGTCATGACTCTTATTTGGATAGACACTGAGTCAGGATATTAGACTCTTGATTTTACTTTAAATTGTGTGTGTGTGTATGTATGTGTGTGTGTGCATGTGTGTGTGTGTGTGTGCATGTGTGTATGTGATATAAGATGGTTTGGATTCCAACTATGGATCTGTACCACAAGGCAAAGAATGTTAAACTTGGCCAGAGCCAAAAATCATTAAGTTTTGAAGCTCACTTATAAATGATCTTCAGTAAATCATTCTGGTCCTCTGGCCAACTCTAATCTAAAATATATCTGAGTTTAATTATGAAGTGACTAAGAAAATCACTCAGAACCAAAAACTTTCATAAATAAAATATAAAACAATAATTTGGGATGAATGCACAGTGAGGATTATGTAGCCTGAAAGAGTCAAATATGGTTTAATTTTGGAGGTGAGACTAAAACTGGTTTCTGAAAGATTCTTAGCCATTTCATGGTTGAAAATGAGAGAAAACACCAACTGAGGGAGTGAGGATGATGAAGATGCTTTTAATGGTGACACAATGATATTCCTCTTTGAAAATTTCCTTAAACTATATTTATTCATTTAACATATATGAAATCCCTTCTGTACATTACTAGAATATCAAGGAAGGCAATGGGAAATTGAGTACAGACTTCAAGGTAAGAATTCTGATATTTTCTGGCATTTTTGCTAACTCTATGGCCTTGTCTATGCACTTCATTTCTTTGAATCTCATTTCTTTTTTCTATAAAATGGGCGTTATAATACCTACCTCACAGAATCACTGTAGGGGTTAGGTAACATGAATGATATTGCCTGCCTAGCCCAGTACTTGACATAATCTATAAATCTTAGGCACTTTCCTTCACCCTGAGGTGGAAAGGAGATTGGTTGTCTTCTAGGTCCAAAGTGTAGCTAATAAAGATATCATCACTCTGTCAAGTTAAGGAGTTCTGATGTTGTGATAAGATTCTTCACCGATTGTCATTTGCCCCTATTAGTCACTGCGAGAGTCCCATTTCTCAGAATTCAATTTCAGGGCTTCCCTGATAGCTCAGTTGGTAAAGAATCCTAATGCAATGCAGGAGACCCCAGTACGATTCCTGGGTTGGGAAGATCTGCTGGAGAAGGGTTAGGCTACCCACTCCAGTGTTCTTGGGTTTCCTTTTTGGCTCAGCTAGTAAAGAATCTGCCCACAATGTGGGAGACCAGGGTTCCATCCTTGAGATGGGAAGATCCACTGGAGAAGGGAATGGCTGCCCATTCCAGTGTTCTGGTCTGGAGAATTCCATGGACTATATAGGCAATGGGGTCGCAAACAGTTGGACACAACTGAGTGACTTTCACTTTTACATTCAATTTATCAAAGCTTTAGTGAACACTGCTCTGGTCTAAGTTGTGTGTTCACAGAGGAGTGGGTAGCTTTCTCAACCTCAAGAAAAATCTTTTTTTACTGGAGAAAACCATGGCAAATTAACATAGAATGTAAGCAATGAGGAAATCAGAATATAACCAAGTCTTTAAGTGAGTTGTACAGAATAAAAGGAGAGGAAGAGAAATTCATCATGAACTTAGGTCTCGAACTGGTATGTAAAGTATAAACAGCAAATTAATATGCAAGCGAGAGAGGGAGAGAATATATAAGCTGATGGTAAGGCTGCAAGGGAATGCAAATGAGCATTCCAAATCTTGGGAAGTGAGCAGCTAAGCCTGACTACAGAGTGAGGAGGGGGAGAGTGAGAGAGAACCTGGAAAAGTAAAGTTAGGGTGAGATTTTAGAACTGTTTAAAAGTCAGGCGGGTGAGTTTGGAATTTAACTTCTACACAAAATATAACTAACTTCACTTTGCAGATGAAGGAAGGGGGTTTGGGGTCAGCCAGTCTCCAATGGTCAGTTCTAATGACAAGTTTCCAGTCACACCAGTGAAATGCACAGTGCCCAGGACTATAAAGCTCTCCCATGTAGGAGTTCAGAAATAGCATTTCCACCAGCATACATTTAAAATATGATTTGATTTTTTCAGATATTTTATTTAGACACAGCTTGCATTCTTTGTAAAAAAAAAAAAAACAGGAAGAAAGAAAGAAAAGGTGGATCCCTCTGTAATAGAAACAGGATATCCAGGAAAGAAAAACACTAATCAAGTCCATGTAATTCTATTTGATGCTCTTATCCTCAGGATAGTGAAAATCTGATGGATTAAAACAGCATAATAGACTTACAGCCTTTACAAAACTCTATGGGATGTTTCTAGGGGTAAAATCAGCAATTTTGAATTCTGGTGAGCAGCAAATATTGTTTGGGCAGACTTTTTAATATTTCTGGTCTTCAGAAACCTAATCTGTTCCCATTTGGGGGCGACAGTGACTTTAAATCAGCTATTCACAATCTGTTGGCAAGTGAAATCAAAATATATGCTTAGACAACCTTTTTTTGCACATCTTCATGGAGGGGAAAAAATAATAAAAAGGAGTTCTCGGCTCAGAATATAAACTGTGCTGACAATTACACTTGGCCTGCCTAGACATTTCCTCTGCTAAACTCCACGAAGAGAGTAATGCAGAGCTGCCTTGCACATGGAGAAAAATCAATTTCATAAGAGATATATCTTCATGTGTCATGATCCAGTGTATGATTGTGGCCTTTGATGTCTATTTAGCTGGCAGCAAATTTACAGCCATAACTTTTAATTCCCAGCAATGAATGCAGCAAAAATAACTTAACAGTTAAATAGGAACCTTGTGCTCATTGGGTGACTGTAATCAACTGCCAGGAATGACCTTGAAATTGGACATTCCTCTCTGCTTAAGCGCCATTAGCAATATTTTTCAGAAAGCAAACCATTTAGCTGGTTGGCCAAAAAAAAAAAAAAAAAAAATAACCGATAAAAATCTATTCTTGGCTACTCTCTAAATTGCATTGCACTATCTGTTCACCAGCTGAGGGTGAAGAGCATTGTATATTAAAAGATTTTCATTATGTAATAATGTGAATACCAGCAGCAGTAATTATAAAATCAATAATTCGTAATAAATATGTCCTCCTCATATAATTACTAAATGATTGCAAAACCAATATTATGCACTAGTTAGAAAGGAAAAGGTTGCTGTTAAAGACTTTCTATATTACACATTATTGTTCAAATCTTAAACACCCTTGGTCAAATGAAGCAAAGCTTCATCCTCATCAGAATAAAACTAAATGCTATTTCTTTTCAAGCTACTAAAAAGTATTTGATCCATGGTGAAACTAATTATTAGATTAAAATACTTGTCTTCAACATGACAATGTATGGTCCCTCTACTGCTTCCTTTGATTTGTATTGCATCCTGTTGTGATTTTTACCTCAATGAAGGTATGTATAAGTACTATCATTCATTTGTTTCAGGAATTCATCTAATTGCCATGTCTCATGTCTTTTAATGAAGCCCAATCCATAGAGAAAAGTTTGTTAATCTTATATTTCAATTGCCACAAGAAGGAGCCTGTTCCTACTGGGAGAAAGTCACTAAATTCCCCTTTTTTAAAGATGGGGTGTGTTTTGGTCTTTGTATTATTTCTGAGCTGTCCACAACCATCTGTGGTTGCTAAGGGGTCATGACTATTTACTTCTGGTCCTAGCAACATGCTGGAGTCGGCGACACCACTCTGATTGAAACTTAGCACCTTTGGCATCAGAAGACTTAGAGATTAGTCCCCTAACTAGAGCATTCTCCCCATAATTCCTCAAGGAATAGTTAATATGCACATTTGTTAAGTTCCTACTGGGTGTATAGCCAGCCCTATCTTGAAAAACATGAGGAAAAAAAAAGACAGAGAGAGAGAGAAACAAAAAACAAGCTTCCGGCAATTTATATTATTAGGGTCAAGTATTTTGGGAAAATTCTAGGAGAATTATATTTTATGTCACAAAATTAAAAAGTTATGTGTCACAAAGACTGTAATAGTCTTGACTCATGAAAATAATAATAATTAGCTTGCCTGATGAAAACCCTCAAACATGACCACATGATACAGAAAAATCTGATTGGTATATAGCAGCCTAATGTCAAGATCAAAATGAACACTGAGGCCTACAACCAGGACAATTCAAATACCAACTCCATATTTCTAGGGCTATGTCTCTGGCCACTCAACCTAAACCTGGTAGTTCACATTCCTGAGCAGCTCAAATACCTGCCTAGCATTGTGCTCTTTTTACTTTACATATTGTGTTAGAGCTCTCTGGAGAAATAGAATAAATAGAATTCATGTGCTCCTGTGGTTGTGTGTGCATGAGAGAGAAAGAGCATGTACAAAGAAAGACAGCTAGAGAGAGAGAGAGATTTCTTTTAAGAAATTAGCTCATATGATCATAGAAGCCAGTAAGTACAAAATCTATTGGGGAGGCAGGGAGGCTGGAGATCCAGAAAAGAGCTGATATTACAGTTCAAGTATAAAAGCAATCTGGAGGCAACATTGTCCTTCTTGTGGGACCTCAGTCTGTTTTTGCTTCAAGCCTTCAACTGAATAAAGCCCACCCATATTACGGAGTGCAAGTTGCTTTACTCAAACTCTACTGATTTAAATATTGCTTTCATATAAAGAATACCTTAGGGAAACAACCAGACTAGTGTTTGACCAAATATTTGGGTACCATGGTCTAGCTGAGTTGGCACGTAAAATTAAACATTACACATCTTAATTCCACAGCAAAGAATCTACCAATTGAAAAAAAGACTTTTGATACCAATTCTTGTCTGAACCCTTCATTTTTTATGTGATAATACAGATAACTAGCTCCTTGCAGTTCCACATACTTGACACAGTGTGGGGCTCATCGATTTTTTTTTTTTCCAGCAAATATGTGTCATGAGCTAATTCTTAAGTGGAATTCCCATTTCTAACTAGTCTTAAAACATAAATTGTTTACAAATATAACACATATGACTATTGACTATAAAGCAACATAAGTGATTTTTTTTTTTTTTTTTTGGTGTCTGCTGGAAGCAGAGAGGTGATCATAGCAAGTCACATGTTTCTGACTTTCCTGCTTGGCCTGGTGCTAATATTTACAATGAAAATAAGTATATGATATTTCACAACATCAGAAACTTAATGACTAGACTATTTTATGAAAGAATATTGATAAAGATTATTAATGGCTATTTGGTATTAGCTTTTGGAAGTAAACTAACTAATCTTAAATATTTGTAAGCTTTGGCCTACTAATTCTATTTCTAATAATTTGGTCTATAAAAATACTTATCAAAAATACTTATACACTTGTCAAAATATGCAGGTGTTCTCATTGTAGTGTATTTTTCATGGGTATAAAATGGAAACAATATACACGTTTATCAAAAAGGAATCAATAGTTATAATACGGCTCTACTCTGAGTATAGGTTAACTATTAAGAAGTGTAAGAAAGGCATATGAATCACCAATGGGAAAAAACTTCAAGATATATTTATAAGCAAAAAAAAAGTCACAGAATAACATATGGGATATGATTCCTTCTATTTTAAAAAGAAATATATATGCATATTTGTGCACATATGCAAAAAATACTCAAAAGACTATCAGAAGACACATCGAACTCCATCACAAGGAAGAAAAACACAAGTGTACAGAGTGCAGTAAAGGGAATATTTTGTGTTTTAATCTATATGCTTCTATTTTTTTTCAGCCATTTAAAATTATGCATATCTGTTCAGTTCAGTTCAGTCGCTCAGTCGTGTCCGACTCTTTGCGACCCCATGAATCGCAGCACGCCAGGCCTCCCTGTCCATCACCAACTCCCAGAGTTCACTCAAACTCATGTCCATCGAATCCGTGATGCCATCCAGCCATCTCATCCTCTGTTGTCCCCTTCTCTTCTTGCCCCCAATCCCTCCCAGCATCAGGGTCTTTTCCAATGAGTCAACTCTTCACATGAGGTGGCCAAAGTATTGCAGTTTCAGCTTCCGCATCAGTCCTTCCAATGAACACCCAGGACTGATCTCCTTTAGGATGGACTGGTTGGATCTCCTTGAAGTCCAAGGGACTCTCAAGAGTCTTCTCCAACACCACAGTTCAAAAGCATCAATTTTTCGACACTCAGCTTTCTTCACAGTCCAACTCTCACATCCATACAGTATGCATACCTGTAGTCTATTCATTTTCCTTGCTGTATACTGTATAACACCTCACTTAACAAATACATACAAATATGTTCTTTGATACATCTATAAATGACTACTGGAAAAAACAGCTTTGACTAGATGGACCTGTGCTGGCAAAGTAATGTCTCTGCTCTTTAATATGCTGTCTAGTTTGGTGATAGCTTTTCTTCCAAGGAGCAAACGTGTTTTAATTTCATGGCTGCAGTCACCATCTGCAGTGACTTTGGAGCCCCCAAAAATAAAGTCTCTCACTATTTCCATTATTTCTCCAATTATTTGCCATGAAGTGATGGGACCAGATGCCTTGATCTTTCTTTTTTGAATGTTGAATTTTCAGCCAATGTTTTCACTCTCCTTTTTCACTTTCATCAAGAGGGTCTTTAGTTTTTCTTTGCTCTCTGCCATAAGGGTATTGTCATCAACATATCTGAGGCTATTGATATTTCTCCTGGCAATCTTGATTCAGCTTGTGCTTCATTCAGTCCATCAATTCTCATGAGGTTCTCTGCATATAAGTTAAATAAACAGGGTGACAATATACAGCCTGGACATACTCCTTTCCTGATTTGGAATCAGTCTGTTAGTTCCATGTCGTTCTAACTGTTGCTTCTTGACCTGTATACAGATTTCTGAGGAGGCAGGTAAGGTGGTCTGATATTCCCACTTCTTGAAGAATTTTCCACAGTTTGTTGTGATCCACAGAGTCAAAGGCTTTGGCATAGTCAATAAGGCAGAGATAGATTTTTTTTTTTTCCTGGAACTCTCTTACTTTCTCAATGATCCTACAGATGTTGGCAACTTGATCTCAGCCTTTTCTAAATCCAGCTTGAACATCTGGAAGTTCACAGTTCATGTATTGTTGAAGCCTGGTTTGGAGAATTGTGAGCATTACTTTACTAGTGTGTGAGATGAGGGTTATTGTCGATAGTCTGAGGGTTCTTTGGCAATGTCTCTCTTTGGGATTGACATGATAACTGACCTTTTCCAGTCCAGTGACCACTGCTGAGTTCTTCAAATTTGCTGGCATATTGGGTGCTGCACCTTCACAGCATCATCTTTTAAGATTTGAAATATCTCAGCTGGAATTCCATTACAATCACTAACTTTGTTTGTAGTGACGGTTCCTAAGGCCCACTTGACTTTGGAATGTAGAGTGTCTGCCTCTAGGTGAGTGATCATACAATCATGATTATCTGGGTCATGAAGATCTTTTTTGTTTAATTATTCTGTGTATTCTTGCCATCTCTTCTTAGTATCTTCTGCTTCTGTTAAGTCTATAGCCTTTCTGTTCTTTATTGTGCCCATTTTGCATGAAAAGTTCCCTTGATATCTCTAATTTTGTTGAAGAGATCTCTAGTCTTTCCCATTCTATTGTTTTCCTCTATTTCTTTGCATTGATCACTGAAGAAGCTTTTCATATCTCTCTTTGCTATCCTTTGGAACTCTGGATTCTAATGGGTATATCTTTTCTTTTTTGCCTTTTTCTTCTTTTCTTTTCATAGCTGTTTGTAAGGCCTCCTCAGACAGCCATTTTGCCTTTTTGCATTTCTTTTTCTTGGGGATGATCTTTGTCCCTGTCTCCTGTACAATGTCACGAACCTACCTCCATGGTTCTTCAGGCATTCTCCCTATCAGATCTAATCCCTTGAATCTATTTGTCACTTTCACTGTATAGTCTTAAGGGATTTGATTTAGGTCATACTTGAATGGTCTACTGGTTTTCTCTACTTTCTTCACCTTAAGTCTGAATTTGGCAATAAGGAGTTCATGATCTGAACCACAGTCAGCTCCCAGTCTTGTTTTTTGCTGACTGTATAGAGCTTCTCCATCTTTGGCTGCAAAGAATATAATCAAACTGATTTCAGTATTGACCATCTGGTGATGTCCATGTGTAGAGTATTCTCTTGTGTTGTTGGAAGAGGGCATTTTCTGTGACCAGTGCATTCTCTTGGCAAAACTGTTAGCCTTTGCCCTGCTTCATTCTGTATTCCAAGGCCAAATTTGCCTATTACTCCAGGTATTTCTTGACTTCTTATTTTTGTGTTCTAGTCCCCTGTAATGAAAAGGACATCTGTTTTGGGTGTTAGTTCTAAAGGTTTTGTAGGTCTTCATAGAACCATTCAACGTCAGCTTCTTCAGCATTATTGGTAGGGACATAGGTTTGGATTACTGTGATATTGAATGGTTTGCCTTGGAAATGGACAGAGATCATTCTGTTGTTTTTGAGATTGCATCCAAGTACTGCATTTCAGACTCTTTTGTTGGTGATGAGCACTGCTGCATTTCTTCTAAGGGATTCTTGCCCAGAGTAGTAGATACAACAGTCATTTGAGTTAAACTCACCCATTCCAGTCCGTTTTAGTTCGCTGATCCCTAAAATGTTGACATTCACTCTTGCCATCTCCTGTTTGACCACTTCCAATTTGCCTTGATTTTCGTGGACCTAACATTCCAGGTTCCTATGCAATATTGCTCTTTATAGCATCACATTTTACTATCATCAGCAGTCACATCTGCAACTGGATGTTGGTTTTACTTTGGCTCCATCTCTTCATTCTTTCTGGAGTATTTCTCCACTGGTCTCCAGTAGCATATTGGGCACCTACTGACCCAGGGAGTTCATCTTTCAGTGTCTTGTCTTTTTGCCTTTTCATACTGTTCATGGGGTTCCCAAGGCAAGAATACGGAAGTGGTTTGCCATTCCCTTCTCCAGTGGATCCCATTTTGTCAGACCTCTCCACCATGACCCGTCCATCTTGGGTGGCCCTACATGGCATGTCTCATAGTTTCATTGAGTTAGACAAGGCTGTGGTCCATATGATCAGATTAGTTAGTTTTCTATAATTGTGATTTTCAGTCTGTCTGCCTTCTGATGGAGAAGGATAAGAGGCCTATGGAAGCTTCCTGATGGGAGGGACTGACTGAGTGGGAAACTGGGTCTTGTTCTGATGGCGGGGTGGCAGGGTTGGGGGGGGGCATGCTCAGTAAATCTTTAATCTAATTTTCTATTGGTGTGCGGGGCTGTGTCCCCTCCCTGTTTTTTGAGCTGAGGCCAAACGATGGTAGAGGTAATGAAGACAACGGGGGCCTCCTTATAAAGGTCCCATGTACACACTGCTACACTCAGTGCCCCCAACCCTGCAGCAGGTCACCGCTGACCCATGCCTCTGTCAGAGACTCCTGGACACTCGCGGGCAAGTCTGGGTCAGTGTCTTGTGGGCTCACTGCTCCTTTCTCCTGGGTCCTGGTGTGCACAATGTTCTGTTTGTGCCCTCCGAGAGTCTGTTTCCCCAGTCCTGTGTAAGTTCTGGCAGCTCTGTGGTGGGTTAATGGCGACCTCCTCCAAGAGGGCTTATGCCACACCCAAGTCTGCTGCAGGCAGAGCCCCTGCCCCTGTAGCTGACCTGTACCTCCTCAGGAGACACCCAAACACAGTTCTCTCTCAGTCTCTGTGGGGTCCCTGGGCCCTGGTGTGCACAAGGTGTGTTTGAGCCCTCTGAGCATCTCTAGTGGGTGTGGGATTTGATTCTAAACATGATTTTGCCTCTCCTGCTATCTTTCTGGGGCTTCTCCTTTGCCCTTGGATGTGGGATATCTCCTCAAAGTCGCTTCAGTGCCATGCAGCCTCCACTCCAGCACTAGTTCAACATACACATAGATATTTAATAGACATTTTGTCCACATTGATGTACAAGAATATCTACAAAAGCATAATTGTGTGATATAAAGTAGGAAAAGAGGAATGGCCATTATTTACAGAGTTTGATCTAAATATAAATGGAGGATAAATATATAGGTTAGAGACATTTTTGTAATACAGTATAAAGGAAGCACATAGAGATGTAATAACATTAAGAACAAAGTATTTTGCCTAGCATGAAAAACTCAGGATAGCAAGAATAAGTGTCTTTAATGAATTTAATTTTACAGAATCCAAAGAACTTTCTGCATACTCACTTTTTGTCTTCACTTGGTTATCAGAAAAGTTAAATTTATGCATGAGATCCAGAGATTCACAGAATCAGAGATGTTTAGTGAACACACAGACCTTATTATACCACGATTATTCTATCAGTGAATGCCTTCCTTCAGTTGTGTCAGTCTTCCAGTCCTACCACTGTACTTCTATTCTTCAATGCCAAGCTGCAATATGGATATTTGTTACTACAACAAGTGCATTTTTCAAAAGTAAACTAAATTTAAAAAAATAGTTACAGCAATAGGTAGGATTTAATTCTATTTGTATAACCATTATTTGATGACTGGACAAATATTTTATTATGATGATTTCCCTTACAATAACCTTTGTTGTTATTGTAATTAAGATATTAACCGTTTTTTATTTTACAATTTTCTGCTTATCTATTCATAATTTCTCTAAAATGGTCATACACCCATAAACAATTTTCTTTAGCAGGCAAATATGTTATATAATTCACCAATTCATTCCCTTCTTCCTTTTCAGTATGCATTTAAGTATGTATGCATCTGTCTATCCATCTATATGTGTGTGTGTGTATATATATATATATATATACACATAACTTGTCTTGTCAACTTTCTATCCTGGGTACTATTTTTGCCATATGTGCTACATTCAGGATTCTTTTTTTGTTCTTTAAGTCTCTGAAATAATTGTTATAATTGAACATTTACTTACTGTTCAATCATTTTATAATTCCTACTCACACCATCTTTCTTAGTCTTACCCTCATTTTGTTGATGTTCATCATCAAAAGTTTCCTTAAAGTGTGCAATAGATGTACATTTGTTTACACATTTCAAAATGCCTCTATCTAGTTAGAATTAAAAATACATAAAAATAATTTTCATATGATCTTTGAAGGCTTTCCACCACTCTTCTTGATTCAGCATTAATTTGAAAAGTAATTTTACTCCAATCTCATTTCTTGTATGTGTAATACCCCCAACCCCAGTTTAATTGATTTTCTTCATCTCTGTTGTTTTATTATTTTTCAGTGTTGTGCTTCATTGCATCAATTTCCAGTCCTTACACAGAGAAAAGTTACCAACTTGGTTAGTATTATATTGGAATATACTTAAGGGTCTTTCCTTTAACAAGCACAGTTTAGAATAACTAATATCCTTTTTCTTTGAAGCATGTCCTCCAATGCAGACATAGCATGTTACTCATTTGAGATGTTCATGTATAATCCAGTCTATTGTCAACATAGATACTGCATAAAGTATCTAAATATTAGTGGTAACTGGACAAGTCAACTCTAGTGTCTCTTTCCCTTCTCTTGCATAACTCAGATCAAACAAGGCTTTGCATCTTATTAATATAATATTGCTTTCTTGTTAAAACCTAATGTATGTTCCTCTTGCTTTCTCATTAAACTCAGCCTCTTTGTGAAGAGACCATGACTTACATTGTTTATGTACTTCAACTGCCTAAAATTTTACAGAGAATGTAGATAATTTTCAGTGGGTTTCTGTTATTTTCTCATGAATCCATTCATACAGATTTTAGCTCTGATCCTTCACTTGTATTCTGTAATAATCATCCACAATGAGTCAAACCCAATTCTAGCAAAGCAAAAAAAGAAGTACCACAGGGGATTTTCGGTATTCTCCTGTTTCCCTTGCTCACATATGCTTTCTTCCTTTTCCTGTTCTCCTTTTACTATGGGATGGATGCTCTTTTACCATCTCTTAACTTCTCAAAGCCCTCGAATTAAGTACACTAATAGTGCCTGCTCTTCATGTCATTGCTTTATTCTCCATTTTTTTCTTTCTTTCTCAAGCTTGATACATTATATTCAAATTTTCCATCAATATTTCATCATCTTAGGAGTTTTATTAGTTATTGCTATGTAAAAATAACACATTAAAATTTATTAGCTTAAAAAAACAATTATTTATTATTTCTCAAAATGCTCTAGAAAGCTGGCTGGGCCTGGTTAGGCTTGACTGAGCTGAAGTAAACTCTTGTATATGTGATTAGCTGGTGGATAAGTGGGGTCTACCTAGTCTGGATGGCCTCACTTGCTAATCTGAGTTGGCTGTCAATTGTAGCAGTGGAGTGACTTGGTGCCCTGTCTTTTATTATCCAGAAGTCTACCTGGGGCTTGTCCACATCTGGGCAGCAGGATTACCAGAAGGAAAGCAGAAGTACACACGGCCTTTAGAGGCTCAGGCTTCAAAATGGCTTACTTTTACCTCCCCTGCATTCTGTTGGTCAAAACAAAAAGAAAAACCCAAGGTCAATGTAGATTCAAGATGTAAGAAATTAGACTCCACTTCCTAATGAGAAAAACTGCCAAGTTTCACTGCAAAAGGACTTAGGTCAAGGCAGAAAATTAGTGCAGTCATTTTTAAAATCAGTGTAAAACTTTGTGTCCTCTGGTCATAAATTTTCATATCCTTCCTACATTAGAAATGCACATATCCCCTCCTCCTAAGACTCCCCAAAATTTCATTTAATCACACTATTGCACTTGAAGTTAATGACCTTGTGGCCTCTGTTAGGTCTAGAGGTAGTTCTTACTGTGCAACTTGTCAATTCAGAGACCTATGAACAGAAAAGAACAGATTTTTTTTTTTTATTCACCCTCTCTCTACTGTAGGGTCTAGGTGTGTTTATTTCTAGACCTTTTCATATGCCAGAAATTATACTCATCGTTCTTCCTATTAGGGTCCAGAGGCACTTTATTTTTCCAACACTCTGAAGTCCATTTTTTTTTTTTTTTTGGATTTTTTAGTTCAACTTCTGTTTGAAAACCAGCTGATTCTCTCCTGAACTGACCTCTTTCTTGTAAAACTTTGCTAAAGGCCATGAGTTAAAGCCAACTCACGATGCCATGGCACCTTTCCAACCATTTTCCCGTGAGCCATAGCTCAGTGGGCAAGATCTTCCTTCTAAGTTATTGCACATAGCAATTTTGCCAAATATCTGAGACCAGATTAATGTATTTTCTTAATCTTTCTTAATTAATGGGTTTCCTTGTTGCCTAGTGTCTATCACTAAACTAATGTTTCAAATTTTACTTTTGTGTTTTTTCTGTTAATGATGACAGTACCTAGCTTTTATTATCAGTTTATTTATTATTTAGTAACACTAGCTGCTATTGCAAGCAAACCATTCCATTTCTGATACCAATTCTGATGTGTGTTTTTCCACACCACCAAGCAATTAACCCAAATCTGACACTTTCTTCCTGGAAATAACAGCAGATCTCATAGGTTAATGGCTCAGCAAACAAGACTGCCCTCACTTCAGATGTCAGTTGCAGATCCAGGTTTCTTTCTGTGCTTCTGACCAACTAGCTATTCACTGGACGTTCCCATGACCCCCTTCTCTTGGGTTTGATTAAGTTGCTTGAGCAGTTTACACAACTCAGAGAAATCATTTACTTACTAGATTACCAGTTTATTATAAAAGACTATAAATCAGGGATGGCCAAATGGAAGAGATTTCTAGGGAAAAGGTGTGAGTAAGGGACACAGAGCTTCCACGCTCTCTGGGTGCACCACTCTCCCAGCACCTCATCAGGCTCACCATCTTGGAAATTCCCCAGAGCATGTCTTTTGAGGTTTTATGGAAGCTTCATTACATAGGTACGATTGATTAGATCACTGACCTTTGGTGTCTGAATTCAATCTCCAGCCCTGTCCTCTTTCCTAGAGGTCAGGGGTAGTACTGGAAGTTTCAACCCTTCAATCACATGGTTTCAATGTTTCAATCCCACAGTTGGCTCATTGGCAAGCAACCACCATCACTGAGTGCTTTCCAAGAGTCACTTCACTAGGGTCATAAAGGAGTTTTCTCATCAGAGGAAATTCCAAGGGTTTTAGGAACTCTGTGCAAACAACATGAAGACCAAATATATGTTTCTTATTATAGATCATAATATCACATACTTCAGTACCTTAATGCCATTTCTTGCTCTAGCCAAATGTGATGAAAGTATTAGGTTGGTGACCTTTCACATGGGGTTTAAGGACATAGGCTCCATTTATAACCAGAAGGCTAAAGAGGAGACCAGATTCCTTAAGAGCCTATCATACAGTTACAGTTCTGAGCAGTAACTCCATCCACACATTGTTTCCCACCATAGTTAACAGTAGTTAAATTAGGAGCAGAATAGCTGACTGTGCTTACCATTTTTATCCTCTTTTTTATTCCATATGATTCAGAATTTTTCTATAAAATTCAGTGAGACATTGAATGTCTTTCAAGATGTGTGTGTGTGAGAGAGAGAGAGATGTGTATGTGGAGGGATGTGGAAGGAACCTGGGTGAAACAATAGAAGTTCTCTTACCTGTGTAAAAGAAGGAAACTGAGAAAACATCAGTGGGACCCATGATGATGCCAATGGTCAGAGAAACAGTGAGGTTCACTCCAGACTGTGCCCTTCACTGCCCAGAGGAGAGTCAAAGACACACATTAGTCCTGTAACCCAGGGAGAATTTCCCTAACTGTCATCTGTTTGTGATTTTGACCTGTATGTGCCTGGAATTTCTATGATATTTATCATCTCTGTATTAATGTGGCAATTGATATAAATTCTTCCCTGGTAGTTCAGCTGGCGAAGAATCCACCTACAATACAGGAGACACCAGTTTGATTCCTGGGTCACAAAGGTCCCCTGGAGAAGGGAGAGGCTACGTACTGCAGTATTCTTGGGCTTCCCTGGTTGCTCAAATGATAAAGAATCTGCCTGCAACGCAGGAGACCTGGGCTCAATCCCTGGGTTGGGAAGATCCCCTGCTGGAGAGCACGGCAACCCACTCTAATATTCTCGCTGGAGAATCCCCATGGACAGAGAATCCTGGCGGGCTACAATCCATGGGTCACAAAGGGTAGAGTGTGACTGTGTGACTTAACACAGCACAGCAGATAAATTATCTCTTTTGTTAAAAACACTTTCAAAAATGCGAATTGTCTAGGTGTTCATTAAGGGGCTCTATCTAAACTAACATATCCTCCATTAAATCTATAAATATTTTAATGTAGAAGCTAGCAAGTAACTTTTATTTATTGATTAATTAATCAATTGTTTTGAGTTTTTTAGGAGAACAGCAGCGAGGTTGTTTTCCTCCTTCAGACACAAATTGTATGGTGCCTTACCCAACACCACTTCTCCAATTCTGTGACACCAACTGGGTGTCTAAAAGCTCTGTTAAATTCTGACACTGTTTAACTGAAGGTTGAATAAGATCCCGTAAGCTAAAGAGTTCAGTCCCACAGGATTATCACATTTCAGATGCCAATTGAAAGTTTCAGGCCACTCATATTTTCACTGGCATGCTGTGAATAAGGAGTTTCTAGGATTCCCTCCTGGAGTTTGATCATCTGCTAGGACAGGCTCCCAGAACTCAGGAAAGCACTTTAGTCACTCTTGCTACTTTATTATAAATGCTACAACTCAGGAACAGCCAGACAGAACAAGTGTGTAGGGTAAAGTGTGGGGGAAAGTGTGGGTGGGGCTTCTCTGCCTTCTCTGGGTTTGCCTCTCTCTCAGAGGTTGGAAAAGTGGGGCTGAAATTGCCACACTTCTAGTTAAAATTTGATCTTTTTGACAAACATCCTCAATCCTGAAAGTATCTAGGTTTTTAACTAGAATTTTAACTGGAAGCATGGCAATTTCTATAAAGAGTTGCTAATAGGAAAAAAAAAGAAAAGAAAAGTGATGCTTCTATTTTCTCTATCATTTAGGAAATTCCAAGAGATATAGGAGTCTTATATAATATATATATATATATATATATATATGATTTTTGTTGTATAAGCTATATATATATATATAGCTATATATATATATATGTAGCTATGTCACACCCGCCTACCTCACTCATTAAGTAAAGGCAAGACATATGCTAGATATTGAGAAATTTACTTTTCTGTGGTGAGAAAAATGAATCTGATTATGCATGCTATAAACAAGACAGTATTTTTTCTAATGGACAAAGTGCACTCAGTGAATTAAAAGGGCTGCCACTGTGCTTCCATAATTCTTTTTCTGTCTTCAAAGTGAATAAAACAAGAATACAGTAAGTAAATAAACAAGTGAATAAAATCAACAATAAAATCTTTATCACTTCTTTCTGCCTAGAAATAAACATGATACATCTCACATAAGGTTATTTTGATAGTGCCACAGTAGAACCCAGTATCCAACCGGCCTTGCACCCAAGTCCTTGTGTGTGTTCTCTTTTCTTATTATTGAGGTATAGTTGATTTACAATGTGTTAGTTTCTGGTGTACAACAAAGAGGTTCAGATATATCTATATATCTATATATACATTATATATTCAATTATATATAGATATAATTATATATACATATATATAGTTATATATAGATAGATTCTTTTTCATATTGCTTTCCATTATAGTTTAAGATTATTAAATATAGTTCTCTCTGCTATACAATAGAAACTTGCTGTTTATATTTTTATATGTAATATGTAATAGTTTCAAATTTATCCCTTCCCCACTCCCCTTTCCCCTTTGGTAACCATAAATTTGTCTCCTTTGCCTATGAATCTGTTTCAGCTTTGTAAATGAGTTCATTTGCATCATTTTTTAAGATTCTGCATACAAGTAATATCAAATGATATTTTTCTTACTCTATTTGACCTTTATGCTTAGTTGCTCAGTTGTGTGACCCTTTGTAACCACATGGACTATAGCCTGCCCGGCTCCTCTGTTCATGGAACTTTTCAGGCAAGAATACTGGAGCAAGCTGCCATTTCCTACTCCAGGGAATCTTCCAAACCCAGGAATGGAAGCTGTGTCTATTGTGTCTTTTGCATTGGCAGGCAAAATCTTTATTGCTGCTCCACCTGGGAAGTCCCTATCTAACTTAATATGATAATCTCTAGGCCCATCCATGTTGCTGCAAATGGCATAATTTCATTCTTTTTATGGTTGAGTAGTTTTCCACTGTGTGTGTGTGGGGGGGGGGGGGGCGGGTGTTTCCCAGGTGGTGTTAGTAATAAATAACCCACTTATGCAGAAGACATAAGAGACACAGGTTGCATCCCTGGGTCAGGAAGATCCCTTGGAGGAGGGCGTGGCAACCCAATGCCCCCCCAGTGTTCTTGCCTGGAGAATCACATGGACAGAGGAGTCTGATGGGCTACAGTGCATAGAGTCACAACGAGTCTGACAAACCTGAAGTGACTTAGCACTCATACATACACACGTGTATGTGTATATGTGCATACATATCATCTGAATGCATATATATTATCTGGCAGTGGATACTTAGGTTGCTTCTGTGTCTTGGTTGCTGTAAATGGTGCTGCTATTAACATTGAAGTGCATGTATCTTTTCGAATCAAGAGTTTTTTCCAGATATATCCCTAGGAGTAGGATTGCTTTATCATATGGTAACTCTACTTTTAGTTTCTTAAGGATCCTCCATGCTGTTCTCACAGTGGCTGCACCAATTCCCATGCTCAATAACATTGTATAAAGGTTCCCTTTTCTCCACATATTCTCCAGACTTTATTATTTGTAGAGTTTTTATTGATAGACATTCTGACCACTGTGAAGTGATACCTCATTGTGATTTTGATTTGCATAACTCTAATAATTACTGATGTTGAACATCTTTTTATGTGTCTATTGGTCATCAGTTTGCATTCTTTGGAGAATGTCTGTTCAGGCCTTCTGCCCATTTTTTGATTGGTGTTGTTTTTTTTCTTTTTTTGCTGTTATTGTTTGTTTGGTTTTGACTTCTATAAGCTATTTGTATATTTTGGAAAATAATCCTCTTTTACTCACATTGTTTGCAAATATTTTCTCTCACCCTGTGGGTTTTTGTTTTGTTAATAGTTTCCTTCTTATTTGTTTATTTTTGCTTTCATTTCTATTGCCTTGGGAAACTGACATAAGATAACATTGCTATGATTTATGTCAGAGAATGTTTTGCCTATGTTCTTTTCAAGGAGTTATTTGGTGTCATGTCTTACACTCAAATCTTTAAGCCATTTGAGTTTATTTTTGTGTATGGTGTGAGGGAATAGTCTCGGTCCACTGATTTACCTGTAGCTATCCAGCTTTTCCAGTACCACTTGCTGAAGAAACTGTCTTTCCTCCATTGCGTATTCTTGCCTACTTTATCAAAGATTAATTGGCCGTTAAGTATGTAGATTTATTTCTTGGCCCTCTACACTGTGTTATTGTTCCATATATACATGTTGTTGTGCTATTGCTGCTTTGGTTACTGTAGCTTTGCAATGTTGCATAGTATTTGAGAGTGTTTTGCCTCCAGCTTTGTTCTTTTTCTGAAGGACTGCTTTAGCAATTCTAGGTCTTTTATGGTTTACTATAAATTTTAGGATTACTTTTTTCTACTTCTTTAAAAAATGTCATGAGTAATTTTATAGGGAACATATTAAATCTATAGCATGTTTAATTAAGCATAGTCATTTTAGCAATAATTCTTCCAATTTAATCCAAGAGTAGAATATATATTTTCATTTCTTTGAATTATATTCAATTTCCTTTATCAATGTTTTATAGTATATCACTTTTTCACCTCCCTAGACAGGTTTATTCCTAAGTATTTTGATGCAATTTGAAAAATGATTTTTTTCTCTTTCTGATATTTCATGTCAGTGAAATGCGAAAAATTTTTGTATGTTAAACTTGTATACTGAAACCTTAATTAAGTAAGTAGTTTTTCTAGTAGTTTTTGTGTGTCTTTAGGGCTTTCTATGTTGAGTATCATGTCGTATGCATATGATGATTATTTTACCTCTTCCCTTCCAATTTGGATATCTTTTATATCCTTTTTCTTGTCTTATTACTGTGGGTAGAACTTCCAATACTATGTTGAATGGAAGCAGTGAGAGTGGGCATCCTTGTCTCATTCCAGAGTTTAGCAGGAAAGTTTTCAGTTTTCACTGCTGAGTATTATGTCGGCGGTGGGTTTTTCATAAAGGACTTTTATTATGTTGAAATATATTCCCTCTATACTCACTTTGATAAGAGTTTTTATCATGAATTGATGTTGATTTTATCAAATGCTTTTTCTTTATCTATTGAAAAGGTCATGTAATTTTTGTCTTTTCTTTTGTTAATATGGTATACCACAATGTTTGATTTGTGTATGTTGAACCCTCATTGTGACCCTGGGATGAATCTAATTTGATTTTCAGTGTGATTTTTTTGTGTGTTGTTGGATTCAGTTTGCTAATATTTTCTTGAGAAGTTTTGAATCTACATTCATCAAAGGTACTGGCCTGTAATTTTGCTTTTTGGTAGTGCCTTTGCCTGGTTTTGGTATCAGGGTGATAGTTGCTTCATAAGACGATTTTGAGAGCGTTCCCTCTAGAGGCTGAGTTCTTGAAATGACTCCAGCTGTGGGAGTGATGGGCAGCAGGTACATTCCAAGGATAAGGGAATGGTGAGGAGCTCCTAACTGTCTGGGTCTAGTCGGTGGTCACATCCTCTGCATCACCTCCTCCAAGATGTATGTATGTATGTATGTCAGTGGGTTATAAGAAAGGACCGAAAGTTATCAACAGCAAATAGCTTTATTTTGCACAACGAAATAAAGTTATACTGGGCTATAACCCAAATTATAGAATAAACACCCATGAGTTCACACTGATACAAATAAAATATAAACAATTGAAGAGGAAGAGGAATATTCCATGCAGAATTCAAGTCATTTACACTCCCCACAAAGAGGTGAAACATAACTCATCTCTCATTATGAGCTGCACATAATGACCACAGTGACTTCCTTCCAAAGAAAACAGTATGGAAAATGAGTGGAAAAAAGTAATTTTGCATTAGAGAAGCCTAACAAACACTTTTTCAGCCAAGCAATCAAAGTCAGTAGCAACAATGATAAGTCATGTTGATAGAAGGTATTCTTTATATATGTAGAATGCCACTTCATCTCTGCAGGTTTCCATTTCAAAGAATTATGAGAAAATAATCAGATAATGAAATAAATCAAAATTGAGGGCTTTCTACAAAATATCTTTTTGTAGAACTCAACGAGGTCATGAAAAACAAGGAAAGTCTAAGGACTTGCCACAACTAGCAGGAATCTAAGGTTCAATGTCACCAAATACGATTTGATATCCTTTATGAGTCCCCAGTCATAGTCACCAGGAAGACTGACACATTTAGCCTCAAAAACAAAGGTTGCAATAGGGAAGCACACACTCACATACACATACACTCACCACAAATATAATAATTATTGACCAAAGAAAGCACAATATAAGTAGAGGAACATCCAAGACCTCCTGCATTTTTATCTGCCTCTCCATCCAAGGAACTCACATAGTTCATCTTCCTTGACTCCTGTCATTTAAAAAAAAAATTATAAGTCAAGTTTCCTGATTTCTATTTGAGTGTATTTCAATACAACCTGGTATATACAAACCATTCCTGTTCCAGCTCTCAGAAAGGTTTACTCCTTCATTTCTTTAGAACACCTAATGTTAGAAACTCGTTTACTTTATGGGAGTTCTTTAATACTTGGATAAGAAAAGTAAAACATGTCTTGCCTCAGGCCGGTAAATAAATGACAATCTTCAAATTTAATATAAAAATGATTAATTTTCATAGATAGTGGTATAGTCTAGTAAAACCTTGTAAATTTGCTCTATTAAATAGGTGAAAGAAATAAAAATTTAATGAAATATTTTATTTATAGGATTTTTTTAGTATAAAGTAAGAGAGTGATGCTGTTCTAAAGCTGAAAGGAATTTTTGACACAGGTTTTTATATTTTAACATAGAAATGACATGCTTATCTATTTACAGGATTCCATTTTAATGGATCCATTCATTTTATTCATGTAGCTAAACTGGTTATCCTACTGCCCTTCACTATGAAAAGAGCTAAATACTTTTTCACTTTAGCATTGTCAATTTAATGTTTTAAAAAACAGGAGTGAACTTTGGGTGCATGTGTGCTATGTCACATCAGTTGTGTCCAACCCTTTGCCACCCTATGGACCATAGCCCACCAGGTTCCTCTGTCCATGGGATTTCCCAGGCAAGAATACTAGAGCTGGTTGCCATGCCCTCCTCCAAGAGATCTTCCTGACCCAGAGATCGAACCCGTGTGTCATGTCTTCTGCATTGGCAGGCAGGGTTTTACCACTAGCGCCACCTAGGAAACCCAAGAGTTAACTTTTTGTTGTTCTGTTGCTAAGCTGTGTGCGACTGTTTGTGGCCCCACGGGCTGCAGCACACTGGGCTTCCCTGTCCTTCACTATCTCCAAGAGTTTGCTCAAACTCATGTCCATTAAATCAGTGACGCCATCCAACCATCTCATACTCTGACACCCCCTTCTCCTCCTGCCTCAATCTTTCCCAGCATTAGGATCTTTTCCAATGCGTTGGCTCTTTGCATCAAGTGGCCAAAGTATTGGAGCTTCAACTTCAGCTTCAGCATCAGTTTTTCCAATGAATATCTAGGGTTAGCTTTAGCATGAACAAATAGCTATAACTCCAAGTAAGTAGAGAATGAAATTTTGAAGTTTCATACATTTATGTTGTGTGTAGGAACATTTCAGTTCTTCCAGTTAACTGACATCTAACCCTAACAGAATATTTATTCATTTATCTATTGATTAATTTCTTCATAAAAATGTTTTAATAAAAAAAAAGACATTTGTTGTAATACTACATAAACCTCTCTACCTAAAAGGAAATGGCATTATACTGTTGTTTAGTTGCTACGTCGTGTCTGACTGTTTCGTGACATCATGGACTATAGTCCTCCAGGCTCCTCTGTCCGTGAGATTTCCCAGTCAAGAATACCGGAGTGGGTTGCCATTTCCTTCTTCAGGGTATCTTGCTGAATCAAGGATTAAACTCGTGTCTCCTGCATTGGAAGGTGGATTCTTCACCAGTGAGCCACCAAGGTTGGGCCCTCAATCCAATGACATAGATCCGGTGTCCAACTGTGTCCTTGTAAGAGACAGAAAATGAGAACACACACACAGAAGGAGGGGAGGAGTCACATGAAAACCCACATGCAGACTAGGCAGAAGCTGGATCTGTGCTGCTCTGAGCAAAGAGATGCCAAGAATTGCCAGGAGCCACTAGAGAAAGGAGGAAGTCCTGGAATGGAGTCCTTGGAGCCTCCAGAAGGAATGAACTTTGCCAACATCCTGATTCTGGACCTCTGGCCTCCAGGACTAGAAAAGAAGAAAGTTTTGTGGGTTGAGACCATTTGGACTGGATACATGACTAAACCCCTTTAATACTTCCATAGGTCATATATTGCTATCTCCAGGAAATTGGCTTTAGGATCCTCGGGGCTACCAAATTCTGAGGATGCTTAAGTTCCTATGTGAAAGGCACAGTACAGTTGTGGATACAGAGGGCTAACTATATAAACTTTTAGGATTCTGGTGGGCAGATGAGGAGATCTACTTGACTTGTGGCTACCCAAGACAAGTCTTATGTATGTAAGATTTTTCGGTGTTTATTGATATGTACCAATCTATAGTGATCTACCTCTTTTTTATTTATGGTCTTTTCATACCCTCTGGGAACTAAGGCCTGTTTCAGATTTCACCCAGGGAACTCCTGAAGTTCTGAACCAACATCCCATCATTGTGGGATTTTTTTTTTTTTAAACATGTCACTTCTTCTTGGCATTCTAAGATGCTCTGGGTTCATCTTGTAAATTGCTGCCCTCATTCTAATATCAGTCATTTCTTCAATGAGCTCTTTTTTCCTTTATTGGAGCGTAAGAACAAAGGGGTAGAAAATAAGTATGTTCATTCCTACTTGGATATTGTTTCTAGGTTCCCTCAGAGCAAAAAAAAAAAAAAGGTATTTACTAGTCAATGTGAATATGCATATCTATAAATATTGTGTATGTAATTATTAAATGTATATATATTTCTGTATGTATCAATATTAAACTACACATGAGGCCATGCTACCTCTTATTCTAATTCATTATCATGTTATCCTTCTAGCCTCCGTATACTTATCTCCAATAAAGCATCCAGGTTCCACCATTTTCTATCCACTTATTTAAGTGTTCATTTCTGTTATTGAACACTTGCTTTATATGATTTGATACCACAAGAATACTATTATCAAAATTGATAACCCTTATCCCAGTGAGAAATTCTTTTGCAAACTAGTACAGGCCATATGTACTGTTTTCTTTGCCTTAGGCTTCACATATCCCCTTTATTTCTAGCAACTTAGATCAGTACACTGTTATCTCCCCATCCCCGTTTAGTGAGTTTATTTCATACATTTGTGATACATTTATAATGTTTTGTCACATTCTACCCTCCATCTTGTGATTCACAAGCAAGATTCACTCAAGTGTTGTAAAGTTCAATACACTTTTACAAATGCATTGTGTAGTATATCAACATTAAGCAGCATATAGAATAGTTTTGCAACCCTAAAAAATCACCTGTGATTCAACTCTCTCCCTTCCCATGAGCCCCTGAAACAATTGATCTTTTTGCAGTCACTATAGATTTACCCTTTGCAAGGTGTCATATCACTGGGATCACACAGCATGTAGCCTTTTCAAATAGGTTTCTTTCACTTGGAAATTTAAGATTCATCCATTTCTTTTCATAGCTTGCTAGCTCATTGCTTTTTATTACTAAGTAATATTCCACTGTACCAGCATACTGCAATTTGTTTATCCATTCACCTAGTGAATAACTGGTTGTGTTTAGTTTTTTTATTATTATTGTTATTAATAGAGCTGCTCTGGACATTTATGTGCATGTTTTTATATGGATATAAGTTTTCAGATCAGTTGGGGAAATATCAAGGTGTACAATTGCTGGATCACACATTAAGACTATATGTGACTTTGTAGGAAACTGCCAAACTGTCTTTCAAAATAGCTGTTCCATTTTACATTCCCATGAGTAATAAACAAGACTTCCTATAACTCTACTCTCTTGATAGTAATTGGTCTCATCAGGTTTTTTGGCTATTAGACATTCTAATGTGTGTGTAATAGTATCTCATAGTTATTCTAAATTGAAATTCCCTAATGATAAATAATGTTGATCTTTTCAAATGACTTTTGAAATCTTCATGTCTTATGTGGGGCTTCCCAAATGGCTCAGTGGTAAAGAATCCACCTACAATGCAGGAGCTGCAAGAGATGTGGGTTCAATCCCTGTGTTGAGAAGATTGCCCAGGAGGAAATGGCAACCCACTCCACTATTCTTGCATGGAAAATTCCTTGGACAGAGGAGCCTAGTGGACTGCAGTCCATGGGGTTGCAAAGAATCAAACGCTACTGAGCAGTGTCTGTTAACATATTTCTCACATTTTTAAATTGTGTTGTTTATTTTCCTGTTGTTGAGTTTCACACATTCTTTGTATAGGTAATATTCCTTATCACATATATTTTGCAATATTTTCTCCCATCTTTGGTTTATCTTTTCAGTATCTTACAGTATTTTTCACAGAGCAGATATTTTGAAAGTTAATAAATCTGGCTTAACAATGGTTTTAAAATTATATACTTTTGGTGTTTGTCTGAAAAGTCTTTATTGTTGCTCAGTCACTAAGTCGTGTCTGACTCTTTGTGACCCCCATGGACTGCAGTACACCAGGAACCTCTGTCCTCTGCTATATCCTGGAGTGTGCTCAAATTCATGTCCATTGAGCCAGTGTTACCATCAAGCCATCTCATTCTCTGCTGCTCCCTCCTTCTTTTGTCTTCAATGTTTTCCTGCATCAGGGGCTTTGCCAATGAGTCAGCTCTTCCCATCAGGTGACCAAAAAGTATTGGAACTTCAGCTTCAGCAATAGTCCTGCCAATGAATATTGAGTTG
This sequence comes from Cervus canadensis, assembly GCF_019320065.1. Taxonomy (NCBI): domain Eukaryota; kingdom Metazoa; phylum Chordata; class Mammalia; order Artiodactyla; family Cervidae; genus Cervus; species Cervus canadensis. The sequence continues at coordinate 32,981,981 of NC_057408.1, forward strand.
TTCTCCTTTAGGATTGGCTGGTTTGATCTCCTTGCAGTCCAAGCATGGATCACAGCCTTGTTGTACCAAAGGAACTCACATAACTCAGTGAAGCTATGAGATATACCAAGGAGGGCCACCCAAGACAGACGGGTCATAGTGAAGAATGCTGACAAAACATAATATGCTGGAGAAGGAAATCGCAATCCACTACAGTAATCTTGCCTGGAAAATCCCATGGATAGTAGGAAAATTCATTGCCATTCTTCATAAAAAACATCCTCTTTCTATGGAATTGCTTTTACCTTTCTTCAAAGACTCTGTGACTAAATTTATAAGGGGCTATTTCTGGGCTTTCTATTCTATTTTTTTGTTCTATGTGTTTGTTCTTTCACCAACATCACATTTTTTATTATTAGCTTTTTAGTAAGTCTTCAAGTTGGATGATATAACTCATAATTTTACACTTTTTCAGTCTGTATTGGTTAGTCTAGGTATTTTATCTTTCCATGTGAATAGTAAATCAGTTCATTGCTATCTGTAAAATAGCTGACTGAGACTGTGATTGAGTTGTATACAATAGATTAAGTCTGGAAGTACTGGGATCATAACAATATTGAATCTTCTAATTCATGAACATGAACTGTCTTTTCATGTATTTATATCATTTTTTATTTCTTCTGTCAGAGTTTTGTATTTTTCACATACAAATCCTATTATTTATATGATTAAAGTCATAACTGGGCTTCCCTGATGGCTCAGCTGGTAAAGAATCTGCCTGCAATGCAGGAGACCAGGGATCCATCCCTGGGGGGGGGAGATTCCCTGGAGAAAGGAAAGGCTATCCACTCTGGTATTCTGGCCTGGAGGATTCCATGATCTGGAGAAGTCCATGGGGTTGCAAAGAGTAGGACACAACTGAGTGACTTAAACTCACTGACTCAAGGGCATATATAAGTAGTTCAATTTTGGGGTTGGGCTGAAATTATAAAGGGTATGCTATTTAAAATTTTAAATTCTAAATGTTTAAATGTAAGGAAAGCAATTGTTTTTTGTATACTGACCTTGTATGTTGTGATATGGTTAGTCATTTATTAGTTACTAAGAGTTTCATTATCACTTCTTTGGAGTTTTTACACAGAGACTGTATCATCTGACAGTAAAGAGTGAAAAGCTGGCTTAAAACTCAACATTCATAAAACTAAGATCATGGCATCCAGTCCCATCAATTCATGCAAATAGATGAGGAAACAATGGAAACAGTGAGAGACTTTATTTTCTTGGCCTCCAAAATCATTGCAGATGATGACTGTAGCCATGAAATTAAAAGAAGCTTGCTCTTTGGAAGAAAAGCTATGACCAACCTAGACAGCATATCAAAAAGCAGAGACATTACTTTGCCAACAAAAGTCCATCTAGTCAAAGTTATGGTTTTTCCAGTAGTCAAGTATGGATGTGAGAGTTGGACCATAAATAAAACTGAGAGCCAAAGAATTGATCCTTTTGAACTGTGGTGTTGGAGAAGACTCTGAGAGTCCCTTGGACTGCAAGGAGATCAAACCAGCCAATCCTAAGGGAAATCAATCCTGAATATTCACTGGAAGGACTGAAGCTGAAACTGAAAGCTCCAATACTTTGGCCACCTGATGGGAAAGACTGACTCATTGGAAAAGACTCTGATTCTGGGAAAGATTGAAGGCAGGAGGAAGAGGGGGCGACAGAGGATGAGATGGTTGGATGGCATCACCAACTTGATGGATGTGAGTTTGAGCAAGTTCCAGTAGCTGGTGATGGACTGGGAAGCCTGGCGTGCTGCAGTCCATGGGGTCACAAAAAGCTGGACATGACTGAGAGACTGAACTGAACTGAACTGACAGTAAAGAGAGCTTAATTTTTTCTTTCCTAATATGCTTATGTTATTTCATTAGCTTAGACTTCTAGTCTTATTTTGAAAATGAGTTACGAGAGATGATATCATTTCTTTATTCTCTGTTATAAATGGGAAAATGTCCAGTTTCTTACCATTATGTATATTGTTAAATGTAGGCTTTTGTTGATTTTTTTTTTTTTAATTAAGTTGAAACTGTTCCCTTCTTTTTTGAGTTTACTGAGTTTTAATCATAAAAGTTGTTGGAGTTTATAAAATTTTTTTCTTCATTAATATACAGAAGAACAGCATTATATCAACTTCTTGGAAGGAGTAAATTTCTAATCATGCTGTCTAATATTGTTTTTTGTATAGGGATTGTTTTATAGTAAGTGAACTCGAAAGTATAAACTGCTCGTTTCTTTAGTTGCTTCTTGAATATGAGGAAAAGAAATGAAAAGAGATCTCATCATTAAATACTGTCTATATTTCCTAAATATTTAATATTTACTTAAACTGACATTTTAAAAATCAATAATTATTAATTTCAAAAGAGCAATGAAACTTAGTAGAGCATATATTCTGCAGCGAGGCCTCCATAAACGCTAACTGCATAGCTCTAAAATTTACCATGTGTGTGTGCTCTCTCAGTGTAGAAAATATATTTGATATAATTTTTGAATAATAAAATATTTTTATTTCCAATTAAAATCTGGGTGCAAGAACCAAACCAACAAACAGGTAAAAATAAAAGAAGTCAGAATTTTTTTTTAATCTCTATAGTGCCTCCTATTCTAATGCTGATTAAATTCTCAATGCCCTTTGAATATCAACTTAAATTCAGGCTTACTTGAAGTCTTTCTTGTTCCTATTAGCCTGTGGACATCTATCTTTTAAGGTTGGTTCAGTATCAATTAATTTCACATGATTCCATATGTTATTAAATTACTGTGTGTGTCTGGGTCCTCAGTGAGAACATCAGCCCCATGAGAGCAAGATCACCTAGTGATCTTTATCTCGCTGAGCACACATGTCGAAACCCAAGGCCACAGACTTCTGTCCCATCAATATCAGTATTTGTTTCTGATACATGGCCCCCGTTGCAACAAACGCTATCTACTCACCAACACCTATTTAAAACTAACTGGTATATACCTGTTTCTAAAGCTTTGCCCCAATATATTTCTTTCACTCCTGTTTGCTTATGTAAGTCTGATCTACAAGCTCATTTCACGTCTATTTTATTCAGAAGATCTTTTCACTTTATCTCACAGGATTCACTGTTAACACATTTAATATCTGTATAGAAATCTATTGCATTTTGTGTTTTATGTCATTTCTTGCACTTTTGTGTTGTCAGTTAAACTTCATAAAACTATCTGTTTTCTCCAAAATGAATAAAATACTTTCTGAAAGCAAAAATCACTTATTTGATTTTTTTATATTTTCTATACACATAATATTGAAAAATACACATGCAAATGATTCATAATTGATGGATTTAATGCCCTTAGCATAAAAAATTTCATCCAATAATGGCTGAATGATCAGTTCAGGTCAGGCTTGAAGACATTGTGCAGAGAGGTCAATATTAAGGATCAAAAAAGAGACTGTGGAAATGTGTCAAGGAAAATCTCAAGATGATAAAAGAGATGGGTAGGAGTAGGGACATAATGGGGCTTCCCAAGTGGTGTGAGTGGTAAAGAACCCACCTGCCAATGCAGGCTAGACATAAGAGATGTGGGTTCCATTCCTGGATCCAGCAGATCCCCTAGAGGAGCAAATGGCAACCCACTTCAGTATTCTTGCCTGGAGAATCCCATGGATAAAGAAAACTCACTGGCAGCAGTCTATAGGATTGCATAGAATTAGATATGACTGTAATGACTTAGCATGCATGTACAGGGAAGTAATGCATTTCTTATTTTCCAAAGGCAAAGAGAAGTTCTCCACTTGCCTCAGGAAAACAGCTTGATTCTGAGGAGAAAAAAAAAAAAAAAATATATATATATATATATGTAAAAAAATAGGTGAAATATGAAATCTTGTTGTAAATTAGTAGATGAAAAATTGAACTAACCAAAAATAAACTGGAAACTGACTTAACAATCAGAATTTTAGTTAAGAATCCATCCTTAGATTAGCTTGTCTTTTGCCAAAACATTTATTTAGCATCTCTTATGGACAAAGCATTGTTCTAGGAATTGTGCAACTCCAAAAATGTCTAAATCATGGCCTTTTGTCTTCCCAGTTCAGTGCCAATACTATCTCTGACATTAACATTCTTTCAAATTAGGATTAGGCACTTTGCCACTCAGGTTCCCATGTTCTTCTTCAGTAAAATGATGGGGTTGAGCTAGATGAGCTTTTTTCTCTAACACTCTACAGTTGGATGAAACAAATGGCAGTCATTTTCCTTCTTAAGATACCTCTGTTCCTCCACGCCCCTAAACATTTGTTTGCTGTCTTAGACAACACTTTTAGTCCTAAACTGAGGCTGCTAACAAGATGAGATTCTGACATTCACCACACCTACTGCCAAGGAAGAAGGAAGCCTCTGGGAAGGCTAATTGTGGGATCTGTCATTCTGAGGCCTTGAGCAAATGAAAAATTAGCTGATGCCCAGTGGGAGATGAGGAAGATTGCGGGTAAAACATTTAGGAGACGAAAGTGTTTTGGAAGCTGCCAAGAACAACCTGATAGTTATCTCAGTAGTGAGAGCAAAGCTTGGGAAGGGAAACATTGTTGGAAATAGAAGTCTACCTGTTGGAGAGATCTGTATGCACCTGCCATGTATGCAAGGAGGGGTTCAGTGTTCTTAGAAAGGCAGAATACACCTGTGAGATTTCACACCGAAGCTTCCAGCTTCTCTCTTAGTAGTACGCTATAAACAGGATTTCTCTCACACCTAATGCAAACTAGTGTTTGGGTTCTCATTTTTACAGGTTCTACTAGTACATTTTCAGTTCTGGTCCATATCATACCTCTCTCCTCAGCTTGCAGTGGTCATTCTCAGGTGTGCACAAATAGCTAGGTGAAAAGTTATTTTGTAAGCTTCACCGCTTCAGCTCCTTTATGTTATGTCCTATTCCTTCCCCTCTTTCCCTAAACAAAACTAGACGAAAGTGAGTCTTCTTTTTTCCAACCTATGAAAATGTTACACATCCTAGGAAAAGCAACTCAAGTTTCATTGACCATATTTATGTCCTCTTTCCTTTCATGATGCAAGGTATATCACATGCAAATTTTTGAAGGGAAAGGAATAACTTTCCATGATTATTGTTTCCATTTAATTCTTCTTTTTGTTAATTAGCTGGTACTTAAAGTTTTATGTTATTCTTAGATTTTTATGTGCCTTTTCAACTAGTCAGTAAGTATATGTAAGTAAATACAGGAGATTTTCTCTGTATTTGCCATAGCACGTTCTCTAGTCTGGAGCACATATTAGTTACTTAAATGATACTTTTCAAGATATTGTTGGTTCAATTTTCTCAGTTTAGAAACATGAAGGTTTACTACTCCAGAGAATTTTATGTTTGATTGACTGTTACAAAATGGACTGGGCAGATTTTAATGATGTCAAGTAATTGATAAAGGTTTACAAGGGTCTGGGTTAACCTTTTTCATTCCTTTAAAAGGGCAGATTACCTCACAGGCCACAGTGCAAATGTCAATGACTCACTGCAGGGAATTGGGTCCAGCTGGTGCATGGCTTAATCACTGGAGAGTGCTAATGAAATATTGATCCCAATATAACTCTTTGGGAGAGTGTGTAAGTTAGTATCTGCCCATAGTACATGTGGGTATATTAAAATTATGGGGCTGTGAAATCTACGGAGATGGAAGTTCATGGCTCTCATCAGCTCCATGAAAACCACTGATTCAATGTTGTTTGATGGGATTCATCACTAAAGCACAGTTTCTTATGAGTAACGCATCCAACTCTTCCAATAAGTCCAAAAAATTGAAGATATGGGCTGGTGCCTGTAACACCAGTAGTTCTAGATTGGACCAAGATCTGTTTCAGACTCTGTGTAAATAGAGGGTTGGCAAATTCAGTGAACTAAATGGTATTTAAAGAGATCATAGACCCTGACCTGCAGATATATTGTACTAATTGTACTTAGGCGAAGGACCAGAGTTGAGAGAAGAGAAAGTATTCTACTAACATTCTACTTTATAATTCTAGTGTCTTTCTGAGGACTAGATTTTTTTTTCTGATTTAGTAAAAGCACACAGTGAATAATAACCTTCACCCTCTTTCAGTAAATACAGAGTAAACTGAACTTGGTTGGTATGGTCAATGGCGCAGATCCACTCACTGTAGAATGAAAGACTGTCAGACCATGATATTGATGGTGAAGTAGTCAGGCAAGATATTACCTGTTACTTATTGATACTCTGGCCATATGGGCACATTTGGTTATGTTTTGGGGGGCCTAGAATCAAAACAGAAAGAACACAGACTCTGTTACTCTGCTAATTACTTTTGCATTCCTTCAGTAAGGTACAAAAGAAGAAACAAGCTCCAAATAGAAAATTTCCACTAGAAGCAAATTCAGGAAATCTGTACTGCTAGATCATATTTCTAAAATTCTGGAAGAAATGTATATGACATAGTATTTATGTTGTTTCATTTATTACTTCTATAGATAACATTGAAATACTTTTCAAGAAATGGAAATATACTGGAAAATAGCATGAGAGTACTTGGAAGGAGGAAGAAATGTCAGGAAACCAAACCTACCAGGTCTCTCCTGAGGAGCTCTTGCCATACCCTCTGGCCTCATCTCCACTTGTCATTGCAAAGTATATTCCATGACTAGACTTGAAATGTAACAAAGGAGCAAAATTCCAGGAAGCTGTTATATTGCTTTCTGCTTTGTTGTTGCCGCTGTCTATTGAAGCATAGTTGACATTCGATCTTATGTTAGTTTCAGGTATATGACATAGTGATATGACAATCAAATACAGTATAAAATTATCATCACAAGTTCAATAATCATCCATCATCATGCAAAATTATTACAGTATTATTGACTATATTATTTATGTTGTATATTGTATCCCTGTGACTTAATCACTTTTAACTGGAATTTTGTACCTCTTAATTACCTTCACCTATTCAGCTGACTCATTTGAAAAGACTCTGATGCTGGGAAAGATTGAAGGTGGGTGGAGAAGGGGAGGACAGAGGATGATAGTTGGATGGCATCGCCGACTCAATGGATGCGAGTTTGAGTAAACTCCGGGAGTTGGTGATGGACAGCGAGGCCTGGCGTGCTGCAGTCCATGCGGTTGCAGAGTCAGATACGACTGAGCAACTGAACTGAACTGATTTAGCCCAACCCCTGAATACCTTCCCCCCTTTCACAAACAGTGTGCTTTCTTTATCTGTAAGTTTGTTTCTGGTTCATTTTATTTAATTTTTATTATTCCACATATAAATGAAACAACCCAGTATTCATCTTTTTCTGTCTTATTTCACTTAGCATGATGCCTTCTAGATCCACTTATGTTGTCAAAAATGGCAACATTTCATTCTTTTTTTTTTTTTTTTTTGGCTGAGTAAAGAGTCAGACATGACTGACTAACACACAGTATTCCTCTCTCTTTTTTATTAGTTCATCTTTCAATGTATGTTTCAGTTGCTTCAATATCTTTCCCATTGTAAATAATGCTGCAATCAACATAGGAGTACATATATCTTTAGAAATTACTGTTTTTGTTTTCTATTGGTAAATACTAAGAATAACTGCCCTGTATGTTTAATAGTTTTATTTTTAGTTTTTTGAGGAAGAGCCATTCTATTTTTCATCATGGCTGTACCAATTTACCCTCCCACCAACAGTTAACAAGGGATTCCTTTTCTTTAAGTTCTCACCAACACTTGCTATTTGTTGTCTTTTAGAGGGTGATCACTCTGATAGGTGTAAGGTGATACCTCATTGTGATTTTGATTTTCATTTCCCTAATGATTGGTTAAACTGAGCATTTTTTCATGCATCTATTGGCTATTTGTATTCTTTTTTTTTTTTGGTAAAGTTCCCTCCCACTTCCTTTGCTCATTTTTAAATCATATTGCTTGTTTTCTGATATGAAACTGTGTGATTTTTTAAAATATAAGATATTAACCTCTTATCAGATAATATCATTTGAAAATATTTTCTCCCAACAAAAGGATTGCCCTTTGGTTTAGTTACTGGTTTCATTTACTGTGTAAAAGTTTTCTTTTTTTCTTTTTTTTTTTCAGTATGATGTAGTCTTATTTGTTAATTTTTGCTTTTTATTTCCCTTGCCTGAGAAAACATATATAAAATGGATTTAGGAGATCAGTGTTAAAGAGTATATTGCCTATTTTTTCTTTTAGTTTTATTTTTTTTTTTAGATCTTACATTTATGTCTTTAATCCATGTTAAGTTTATTTTTGTGCATAGTGTGAAAGAGTAGTACACTTTGATTATCTTGGATGTAGCTCTCTCTCCAGTTTTCCCAACATGATTTATTGAAAGGCTACTTTATCCCTCTATTGTACATTATTGCTTCCTTTGTTATAGATTAATTAATCATATAATTGTGGGTTCATCTCTCATTTCACTATTCTCTTCCATCAATATGTGTCTATTTTTGTATGAGTCCCGTACTATATATTGACTGTAGCTTTGTACTATAGCTTAAAATCAGAGAACATGATGCCTCCGTCTTTACTCTTCTTTCCCAGGATTGTTTTAGCTATTTGGGGGGTTTTACATTTTCATACACATTTTAGAATTCTAGTTCTTTGAAAAATATCATTAATAGTTTGATATTGTGTTAAAGCTATTATTGTTTTGGATAATATAGGCAACTTAACAAAATTAATTTTTCTGATCTATCAATACAGTATATATTTTTATTTATTTTTATCCTTTTCAATTTCTTTTATCAATGTTAGTTACAGTTTTTAGACTACGTCTTTCACCTCCTTGGTTAAATTTATTTATAAGTTTTTAAAAAAATCTTTCTGATGCAATTGTAATGGGATTAACTTTCTTAATTTGTCTTTCATATAGATCATTGTTACTGTATAGAAATTACACAGAATTCTGAACATTTGTATCCTACCACTTTTCCGTTGTTCGGTCACTCAGTCATGTCTGACTCTGCAACCCATGGAGAGCAGCATGCCAGGTTTCCCTGTACTACACCATCTTCTGCAGCTTGCTCAAATTCATGTCCACTGAATCGGTGATGCCAACCAAACATCTCCTCTGTTGTCCCCTTCTCCTCTTGCCTTCAAGCTTTCCCAGGACCAGGGTCTTTTCTAAAGAATCAGCTCTTGGCATCAGGTGGTCAAAGTATTGAAGTTTCATCTTCAGCATTAGTCCTTCCAAAGAATATCTAGGATTTATTTCCTTTAGAATTGACTGTTTTGATCTTTTTGCAGTTCAGGGGACCTCTCAAGACTCTTCTCCAACACCACAGTTCAAAAGCATTAATTCTTTGGTGCTCAGACCTCTTTATGGTTTAATGCTCACATCCATAAATGACTACTGGAAAAACCATAGCTTTGACTAGGATGGACTTTTACTGGTAAAATCTTTTTGTTTTTAATATGCTGTCTAGGTTTATCATAACTTTTCTTCCAAGGAACAAGTGTCTCTTAGTTTCATGACCGGAGTCACCATCTACAGTGCTTTTGAAGCCCAAGAAAGTAAAGTCAGTCACTATTTCCATTGTTTCCCCAACTTTTTGCCATGAAATGATGGGACAGGATACCATGATCTTTGTTTTTTGAATGTTGAGTTTGAAGTCAGTTTTTTCACATCCTTTTTTTACTTTCATGAAGAGGATCTTTTGTTCCTCTTCATTGCCATAAGAGTGAATTCATCTGCATATTTGAGGTTATTGATATTTCTCCTGGCAATCTTGATTTCAGCTTGTTCTTCATCCACCCAGCATTTTGCATGATGTACTCTGCATATAAGTTAAATAATAGGGTGACAGTATGCAGCCTTGACGTACTCCTTTCCCAATTTGGAACTAGTCCATTGTTCCATGTCCATTTCTAACTGTTGCTTTTTGATTTGCACAAAGGAGGTAGGTAAAATGATCTGGTATTCTTATTTCTTGAAGAATTTTCCACAGTTTGCTGTGATCCACACAATCAGAGGCTTTATCAGAGTCAATGAAGCAGAAATATATGTTTTTCTGGAATTCTCTTGCTTTTTCTATGATCCAACATATGTTGATCTCTGGTTCCTCTGCCTTCTCTAAATCCAGCTTGAACATCTGGAAATTCTCCATTCATGTACTAAATTTTGAACATCACTCTGCTAGTATATGAAATGAGTGCAACTGTGAAGTAGTTTGAGCATTCTTTGGCATTGCCTTTCTTTGGGATTAGAATGAAAACTGATATTTTCCAGTCTGGGGCCACTGCTGAGTTTTCCAAATTTGCTGGCATATTGAGTACAGCACTTTCATAGCATCATCTTTTAGGATTTGAAATAGCTCAGCTGGAATTCCATCACCTCCACTAGCTTTGTTCCTAGTGATTCTTCCTAAGGCCCTCTTGACTTTACACTCCAGGATGTCTGGCTCTATGTGAGTGAACACACCATCATAGTCATATGGGTCATTAAGATCTTTTTTGTACAGTTCTTCTGTGTATTCTTGCCACCTCTTCTTAGTGACTTCTGCTTCTGTAGGTCCATACTGTTTCTGTCCTTTCTTGTGCCCATCTTTGCATGAAATGTTCTTTTGGTATCATTGATTTTCTTGAAGAGATCTCTTGTCTTTCCCAATCTGTTGTTTTTCTCCCTTTCCTACAACTTACTCAATTTGTTTACTAGTTCTATTAGATTTTTGTTGACATCTGTAGCATTTCCTAAAACTAGTGTCATGATATCTGTAAACAGCAGCAGCCTTACTTCTTTATTCTCAGTTTATATACTTTTTATATCATTTCCTTTCTTTGGTGTCTTTGTCTGCTTTTTTTAATCAGTGTATGTTGGCCTGGTAGAATGAGTTTATATGTGTTCTTTCCTCTTCAAATTTCTGGGACAACTTGAGAAAAATGATATTAAATATTCTTTAAATCTTTAGTAGAATTAGCTCATGAAGTTATCTGGCCCCAGACTTTTGACTGCTGAGAGTTTTTTGATTGCTGGTTCAATTTCATTGATAGCCATTGTTCTGTTGAGATTTTCTAATTCTTTCTGGGTCAGTTTTGGAGGATTATATGCTTTTAGAAATTTATACATTTCTTTAGGTTGTTCAATCTACTGACATTATTTTTGTAGTAATCTCTTATGATGTTCCTGTGATGCTGGTTGTAAGTCTCTTCTTTATTTATTTTGTTTTACGTATTTGGGGCTTCTTTCTTTTTTTTTCCCTTTATGAGTCTACCTAAGGTTTATCTTTTCAAAAAAAGTGTTCCTAGTTTCATTGATCATTGCTATTTTTTTTGTTTCTACTTTATTATTGCTCTGATCTTTATTATTTCCCTATTTCTATTAACTTTGTGCTTTTATTAAAAAAAATTCTTTTTCTAGTTTCTTTAGGTATAAAATTAGATTGTTATCTGAGGTAGGTCTGTGTAGCTATAAACTTCCCCTTTGCCGTGTTGCATGGATTTTGGAATATTGTGCTTCCATTTTTATTTTTGTCACAGTATTTCTTACTGGCCCCTTTGATTTCTTCAGTGACCTCTGATTATTTGGTAGTATGTTGTTCAGATCTGGAGCGTTTGTAGTGTTTTTTTCCAGTTTATTTATTGTTCATTTATTTTTTTTTTCTCATAGTTGGCTTCTAATCTCATATAGTGATTAGCAAAGATGTTTGATATGATTTTTACCTTCTTAAATTTATTGAGACTTGTCTGGTGGCCTAACATGATCTATCTGGAAGACGTGGGAGCCTAATGTAGGATCCAGAGTCCTCTGTTGTCAGGTGGAGGCTCTGAAGCTGTGATATCTCTTCTGCTGTGGGTCACACTCCCAGGGTGTGGGTACTAGATAGATCACATCTCTGCTCCTCCTATCTGTCAGTGTGTTTTTTCTCTTCTATCCTTAGTTTTGGAGAATCTTTTTTGATAGTTTGTAAGTAATTCTCAGAGATAATTTCTCTATATGTAGTGATAGTATTAATATGTTTGTGGTAAGAGACAAGCCGGGAATCTTCTTACTCGGCCATCTCATCCTTTTCTCAATGGTATGCTGTTTGTTTGATCACTCTATTCCAGGTCTGTTCCCCAGACAACTTCTGAATTTAACGCAATTAGGCATCAAAAAACAAGACTGGGAAGAGTCCCAGTAGCAGCTGCAAGTCAACTGAAACAAAGTGGAAATGGCATTAAACACCAAACTATTAACATGACTTAACGATCAAGATTCTGGAAATATTTTGATCAGTAGAGAATTCTGGAAATATTTCTTAGCAAATAAAATCTCCAAAATACAAAATTTGTAGATCCGCAAAATTTTTTTTGGAAGTTTAACCACCAGAAAAGTGTAATCTTAGAAAACACATAGCAGAATTAACCTAAAACCAATAGGGTAAGGAATCTCAGCCCTTCCTATAGGATAATTTAACCTAAACATTAAAGATTGTGATAAAACTTGGACATGCCATTCTCCACCAGGGCATTTGTGCCAATATTCATCTCAAGTCAAGAACAATCTTCTGAACAGAAAACAAAACAAAAAAAAAAAAAACACACAAAAAAAACCTTGGCCAACTGAACAAGAAACCGTTTTCCATGATAACTAAATAAGAATAAGACAATATAATGCTATCTTTGAGCATACCTGGTCCTAGAGTTTACCTTTCTATGTCCACCAGGGTGTAATATATCTAGATGCATTGCTGTTCTTGAGATTTTTTTTCCATTGCCTTTTAAACTGAAAATGTGGTGTTGAATGCAAGTGTGTTTGTCCTTTTCTTTCTCTATTACTGTATCTTGCATTGGAAGAGATAAAATTTATGAGTTAACGCTCTTAATTCGCTCTTAATACGGTGAAGTCACAACATCCCAAATCCTCCTCCTATGGTTAACTGTATCACAGTAATATACTTGGAATTCAGAAAGATAGCAAATAAATGGTTTGGCTAAATAACATCCGGAGAGAAATTTCAGTAATGTTTGTAGAAGAGTGTGTGACTTTTCAAATTTTTCATCAAAATATAGTAATATAAGAGAGGAGTTCATGCAGTTTGAAGGAGTTTGAAGCATGTAGTTAGAAGCACATGTACAATTTTACAAGTCTAAAGTACTGTGCTTTATCTGAGAAAAAATATATCAAATTTTCATGGAATTCCACTCCTTACCATTAAATTAGGTTGATAAGCCATGTTTATCTGTGGCATTTTGTACCCCGAGCATATTGCTTGTTATCCTAGTTTGAGAAACATGACTGCAGCAGTTAAGTGGTTAAGCTGTTTGGAGTTTTGGTCCAAACAACCACATTGCAAATATTCCACTTAGGGAATGAATGGTCTTTAGCAAGTTCCTTACTCACTCTAATTTTCAATTTAATCATTTCTAAATTGTAGATAATACCTACTCCATAGGGTTATTAGGAGAATGAAATGAAGTGCTATATGCAAAGCACATAACACAGTGCTTAGAACATAACTTGACACTTTACAATCAGTAGATATCAATATCATTCATAGTATTGGCTCCATTAGGGTATGGCCTTCAATATGTAAACATCCATTTCCATTTAGGACTAATTTCAGATGACATGCTTTTGAACACACATAACCACAAACTTCCTCTAGGCACTTTTCAAAATGCTTGGTCCATTGACTATATTCATTGCAATCTGACACCCACTGAGTTTATCTTTTAAATAATTATTGATCCCATCATGCTATTTTATAAAGAATGAAGTATATTATAGCTGCATGGTAAGACTTACCTTTTAGTAGGGAAATTTTTTCTTTCTCTGAAGAAAAAGAATGTTCCCAGTGTAAATCATTTGAAAGAAAAGGCAAGACCTCAGCATGGAAGCAAAAATGCAGAAAACAGGACTTTAAAAGATAAGGAGGGAAGTCTAACATTTCAGTTTTAGGGTATTTGAAATGAATTTGAAGGTTTAAAGTAGGCTTGAAGACATTCTTTGGGGATAAGGCCAGACGACTGTTTTATATCTAAACTATTCATGTATAGGCACAGTGATCTCCCACAAGATTTGTTGTTGTTGTTGACTTGCATATTACTTTGAGATCTAACTCTCTTTATTAAGTTACCAGTTATATTTTCCACCTATGCTTAGATATGGAGGATTAAGAGTGTCCATCCTTAGATTGAATGGGAAGCTATGACATCAAGTCCACTGAAGTGAGGGAAGGAGTAATCATCAGGGGATCCCTAGAGAAACTGAAATCTCTTCACAGAGCAACATTCCTTCCATAGCTCCTGTTTGTTTGACATTAAGAGTCAGCATGTTTTCTTACAAATTCACCTGTATACCTCTCATCTTCACAGAGATACTCGATCAACCCTAAGGCAATCTTGCTGCAATATGTGTTTGCAAAAGCTATCTAGCTCAATTCAGGAAGGCAACAACTTTCCAAACTCAGAAGCTCTTAAGATATGGTCCATGTGACTTAGAGTCTTAAAGTGGGAAAAACATAATTAACACTTTTCAACTTCAAAGAAGATTATAAACACTAGCTAATTAAACTTCCCAACACCTTCCTTGTACAGATGTAGTTATATCCTCTTTCTGGACAGGATAAGACATTTATTCAAGAAGGAAAATACAGCTGCTCCTTTCTTACAAGGCAGGAATGACATCTTCTTTCACTCAATAGGGGGTCTAGGCTTAAAGTTAAGCTTAATCAAACATTTAATCAGTATAATTTTACTGAAAAGCTCTGTGCCTAATTTTGTGCTCTTTGATTAAAGGGGAGAAAATAGTGTCAAGATCTCCTGTCCTTAGAGAGCTGAACATGAAGCTGAACAGACCAGACACTAAAATGTTATATTAAAAATAATGCAAATGAGAATATAATCAGTTGTTAGATTTCCCTTCCCAGACTACCTTTCAGTTCTCCATTATGTGTACTTTTATTAAAAAGATCTTTCTGAAATGCAAATACAAATCCAGTCATATTATTCTTCTGCTTATAGTCCTTCCACAATTTCATATTACTTGAAGGATACATGCCAAACATATAGAAAATATTTATTAACTTTCACGATCTTGGTCACTATTTACCTGCTTGGTTCAACTTCTTGCATGCCCATATTTGCACAGCAAGCCCTAGAGCTAGAAAATTTCTTGCTAATCTACATACGTGCCACATCTTTCTGGTAATACCCATGCCTGTACTATCGCTCAGTTGTTGCCCCAAATGTTTCAGGCAACAGAAACTCTCCCTCATAAACTCCTCTCTTCATTTAAAAATCATGTTAACGGTCATACATCTCTTGACAGCTTTTCTGATTCTGACTTTCTTCTACCCCTGTAATAAAATGCAATCAGATAAAATGAATATTCGATGTCCACATTCCATTGTGATTATTTGCTTCTAATTAGACTATAAGTATAAAGAGCAGAGATTGAGTTTTATATATTAAAGTGTTTATTTACAAATCCCCAGAGTCTGGCAAATTAAAACTGATGCTTTTGAACTGTGGTGTTGGAGAAGACTCTTGAGAGTCCCTTGAACTGCGAGGAGATCCAACCAGTCCATCCTAAAGGAGGTCAGTCCTGGGTGTTCATTGGAAGGACTGATGCTGAAGCTGAAACTCCAGTACTTTGGCCACCTGATGCGAAGAGCTGACTCATTGTAAAAGGCCCTGATGCTGGGAGGAATTGGAGGCAGGATGAGAAGGGGGCAACAGAGGATGAGATGGCTGAATGGCATAACCGACTCAATGGACATGAGTTTGAGTAAACTCCGGGAGTTGGGGATGGACAGGGAGGCCTGGTGTGCTGCTATTCGTGGGGTCGCAAAGAGTCAGACACGACTGAGTGACTGAACCAAACTGAACTGGCAAATTAAAGTCATTATTGAGTGACTGGATGGCCATTCCAACTCGTGTCTCACACTCAATCCATTTCTCACACTACACTCTGCCCTTAGTGAGAATTCTCTCTCATACCTGGGCTTTTGTATATGCTGTTCTCTTGGCCTAGGATACTCTTCACTTCTCCAAGTATATCACCTAGCTAATACCCACTCACATGTCCAGGCTCAGACACTCACTCAAGTGGTGTGTCACCCTAATAACATCCTCTAACTGAATCAGGAATGATTCTTATGTGCCTTCAAAAAATGTTACACATCCATGTCATAAAACTTTTCACTTATGGAGTTTTGGGTGGTCACAAATTAGCCCATAACTGTTTACATTTGGAAAAACAGCAAAAAACAATCAAACAACAACAACAAGTCCTCAAACATAATGGGTTGAATTAATAACAGATTCACATGGGTTTAAGCAATCTGAGAAGATTCTACAAAAATACCTGTACTTTAAATTAATAACTGAGGAATGGAAGGCCTATAGAATGCAGAGAAGGAAGAGGGAATCCCATCTGGATAAAATAACATCAGCGGGAAACTGATGTGATAATTATTATAGTTGCTTCAGAGGCCCATGAGAAACCAGAATTACCTTTAGAAGGGGATTCATCCTGTGGGGTTGTCCAAGAAAATAAGTAGATATTGTAGGGGCAGTTAAGAGAAAGCCAAGAAAGACACATTCTGCTAATTAGCTTAGGTAAAATCTTTAACAAGTCTAAACATTCATAGAGCATCTCATGGATGCTCTCATGTTCCTCATATATATCTTTTTTTCTGTTCCCTTATTTATTTTTTCTTCACCCTTGGTAAACTCCATGGTTTATTCCCTTGAAATAAGCCCTTGCTTTCCTGTCAAAGTCTGCAGTCACTTTGGAATCTTTATTTGAACTACAGTGGACCCTATGAATGAACAGAAGGAGTTGAACACTCAAATTGACTTTGGTCTCTTCTCCAGCCATGGCTCAGCCACACTGGAAGCTACTCTTCTTAGATCAAGGATAGCTCACCTGAGTGAGTGTTCATTTTCTACCACCAGAAGCATGAAATAATCCTATGCATAAAGCACATATCTCCTATTAACATGATTTAGATCCTACTCTAAATCTGGCATCCTTGTGCTAAGGAGGCACTTTTATCAAGGCAGATTGCACATCAAAGGTCATCAAATTAGCTGAATGAACCTGGACCTATTAGAGCCAGCTGGAATAACAGGAGCTTATCTGAAATATATTGTCCTTGATCTCCAAATCTCTCCTGAGATAGAAAAGAAAGTAAAATCGACTGTATCAGACTGGCTCAGGGGCAAAGTCCAAGGATACCTTAATGACCAATCAGCCACTCATTCTGGTAACAGTCACTAAGTG